>NC_031999.1:48832263-48881453 GCF_001879085.1 Nicotiana attenuata
ATTTTGACTGCTGAGAATCTGCGAAAGAGGGGAATTACACTTGTTAGTTGGTGCTATATGTGTAAAAGCTTAGGGGAAGAAGTTGATCATCTTTTGTTGCATTGCCCTGTTTCCTCGGCTTTGTGGAGGGTGATCCTGAACCCTTTTGGTGTTCTATGGGTGATGCCAAGCACTGTAAAGGAAATGCTATATAGCTAGGCCGGTTTCCATAGAAGAAGAAAGCAAAAGGCGTGGAAGTTCGCCCCGTTAGCTCTCATGTAGATAGTTTGGGGGGAGAGAAATAGGAGAGCTTTTGAGGGGATTGAGTCTCCTTTTTCACATCTTAAGAATAATCTTTTATCTTTGATCGCTTTTTGGTGCACTCATATAACCCCTATTTGTATAGAAGATTGGGCGTCTTTTGTAGAGAATCATGTTCTGATGTAAATTCTCTACTTTTTGGTATACTTCTTGTATACGGGAGTTCTCTCCCTTTTGATTAATACAATTTACCTTATCAAAAAAAAAGTCTGCATTGATTGGAGCTCTTTTGAGACAACTTCCTCCAAGTGATTTTAGGTCTATCCGTTCCACTTTTAATACATTCACTCACCATAGTTTCACACGTACAGACGACGCATCTGTAGGTCAACGCAGTACGTGACCAGACCATCGCAAGTGATCTTCTCTCATTTTATCCTTAATGCGTGCTACTTGAATCTTCTCGCGAATTTGTCACTTTAATCTTATCCAATCTTGGATGACCACATATCCATCTTAGCATCCACATCTCTTCTTGTATTGTGTTGTTTAGCTCATCCATAACTGGGGCAAACAAGTAGAGGCTCAATGCTGAATCCTGGTGTAAACCCACTGCTATAGGGAACTCCTCTCTGTCTCCTACTACGTTTTTCACACTAGTGACAGCTACTTTGTACATGTCCTTTATGACATTTATATGTCTAATATGAATTCCTTTCTTCTCCATCACCCATCAAGGGACCTTCCGTGATACTCTATCATATGCTTTCTCTAGGTAAATGAACATCATGTGTATATCTTTCTTCTTTTCGTGATAAATTTCTATTAATCTTCCAAGCTGGAATATAGCCTTCGTTGTAGATGTATCGATCATAAATCCAAACTGGATATGTCACTCTTGTCTATTTTTAAGTTGTCTCTAGAACAAGCAACTCAGGTATTGCTTCTTGCTCAAGATTTACAGTTTCTGCATCATATGAAAAGTTGAGCAACTTTCTATTTAATTGGGGTCTGTTCAAATGCTAGAATTACATCTGTAATCTTTTTCAACTTTTAAGGAGCTTAATAAAGTTGAAGGATTGAGCTTTTGAAGTAGATAAGTTTCCTATTAAGCCCCTCTGACGCCTGTTAGTCGAACTGCTGGAGATACAAAGAGAATATAGTCAGACTTATTAGAGTCTCATTTCTGTTGTCATTATGCTACTTATGCAAAACTGAATTTGCACTTCTCATTATGGTTGTGGGTTTGTTTGTATTCCAGGTATGTCGTGTCTGGCTGGATCAAATTGAACATTGTCACGTGACTACGAGACTATCACATACGTGTTGTGGTTATTTTCTTGATGATAGTTGCATTGAGGATCTCAAGTGCAGCTTCTGTCAATGTAAATGCAATGCAGAACTGGCATGGAGTTTCCATTTAAAAATAACTCTTGCAGATGAGAGTGGGAAAATCTTTGCCTGGTGTACTGGTCAAACTGCTGTGGAGTTGCTGCAAATAACTCCTGATGAATTCTGCGAACTACCAGAGGTAAAGCCCAACTGCCTAACATGAAAACCGGAATTTGGATTATTAATTCGACTATATATATATATATATATGTTACATACCAGCTGCTTTCTCTCAGGAGCAAAATTGTTTCACTTGCCTCTAATTTTAAGAAAATGGTGAAAGTTAACTATTTTAAAAAAAAAAATCCTTTTTTGAGTGCCATGGACAGGCAATTAAAGTGTTCCTATATGTAGTCTCCAATTTTTTTTTTTTTTTTTTGATACTTTGGCTCTTCAAAAGAATTACTATAACATGTTTGCTTCAAAGTATCAACTGCCGATTTCTCAATGACCCAGTAACCATTGACCTTTGATTGGAACTGTGTTTGATGCTTGATAGCACGAATAAGTGCTCAGTTATCTTCTTACTATTGTTCATATTCTGGTTTTGACATATCAGGAAGAGCAGATAATGTACCCATCATCCCTTGAGCACGAAACATTCAAAGTTGCATTGGTGAACTGCAGGAAAAAGGTTGACGGACTTATGGATCAAGATCATGACGCAGTTGAATGGGAAATCACCCGTGCAATGAAGTGGGAATAAAATTGAGCCATTACTTACATCTCAAATATGATAGTTGGAAGAGGCCGCATAGGAATTGAATGAAATGTATTGCCAACATCTTAGACATACATAATAAATACAAGCTCAGCTTGAGGTAAAAAAAACCCTCATCTTTATCATCCAAAGTTAATCCGGAGTCTTAAATCAAATCAATATAGACAACATAAATCATCTAAAGTTTGTTATATCTAGAAACAGATAGAAATGCATTTTGAAGATACATACATTTTTGGCTGCTATGAAGCTAAAAAGCTAGTTGAAGAGCTTTTAGGTGCTTGCATTATGTTAACTTATTGATTACCCAAATTAGTTACACACCCTGAACTACTCTTTAATCCACTGCCCTTGAATAACTAATCCAAACCCTGGAAACCTCAAACTGCCCTTGAGTTAACAATTTCAAACCCCAGTTGGACAGCTCAGTCCTCTCCATTCAATGCTTGGTTGCATGCTTGAATCTTGTTGGAAATTAGAATTCCCACCCAAAAATGGTTGTATGTGTAAGCGTTACCCCCAACCCGCACGTTTTCCCCTCTAAACTAATGGTCAAGGGGAAGAAAGGATGTCATTGCAGTTGGGTAAAAGTTACTTTAATTTGAACAAATTTGTATCTTGAACAACACCAAAAATTGTAGCTGAAAAGAAAAAGCAAAACCAAATTTGGTGATCTAGTCATGAAAGTGAAGGTAAGAAGGGAGTTCGTGGTAGTTCAACCCTGAAGATAACCTCACCATGAAAAGAAATAAAGCAGCTGTATTTCATCAGTGCTTTTGTTGTGCTTCTAGCTTGAGGAAAAAGAAAGCAGTTATTTCTTCTTTTGCTGTTTGTAGAATTGGTTTCCTCTGAAAGAAGTTTTAAAACATTCACTGGTGCCGATCTCAGATGTTCAAGCCATAAAGAGCACCCGCAGATCAAACTCAAATTCTTTCTCAGCATTAGGATACCGCAAATCTTCTGTTTTTACACCACCATGCATCACAGGGACTGCTACATGTGTAAAACAAAAATTAAATAAATATTAAAACAAACGGGTGGAAATTTAAAAAAAAAAGGAAGTGGTAATTTACAAAATTAAACCAGAGAAAGGGGTTAAAGGGCAAAGTAACATCGAACAAATAATTTTTGACATACTAGTCTCTACGTCACATGCCTCACACATCACACACATGTAGCCCCTACAACTATTATTGTAAAATTTATAGCGAAAGATAATGAACTTTTAACAAAATACATAATATAATTTTTTTTTAATATCAAATATTTTTATCTGTTTCTAAGCCATGTAAAGTTACTACTCTCCGATAAACAAAACTTATAATATTTAGAATTTTACTTATCTTAGAATTTTAGTAAATCAACATCATTACAGACGGCCATTTATACTTAACTAGTTTTAGTATATGTGCGTTGCACGTGTGTATTGTGTCTATTAATGATATATATATATATATATATATATATATATATATATATAAAAGTGATGAAAATAAGTTTAAGTGATGAAAATAAGTGATTTGTTTAAGTGATGAAAATAAGTTTTCTCAAACTAACATAGTTGTTGTATTCAATATGTTCCGAATATGCATAAATGATGAATTTAGTTAAATTAGTTGAATATTATTTTGTAATTATACACATCTTATAATATGATATACAAATATATTAAATTGTGTCTCACCTACATCTCTGTATGAATAAATTTTGGGGCATTTGCATCTATACCCGCTTTTTGGGTCACGTTTTAACTTGTGCCCGCTTTGCAAAAAAAATTGCAAACGTACCCGCTTTTTCACGTAACTTCAGCATACGGGGCTGAAGTAGCAAAGCAATCACGCAAAACTTCAGCATTCTAGTAGACGGGCCTGAAGTAGCAAGTGTGCTGAAGTTTTTGTTTGTAATTGCAGAACTTAAGCATAGTAGCTGAAGTTTTATTCTCTATTTGCTGAAGTTTTTGTTTGTAATTGCTGAACTTAAGCATAGTAGCTGAAGTTTTGTTCTCTATTTGCTGAAGTTTTTTTTTGTAATTGCACTAAATAAGCTGAAGTTTTTTTTGTCCTGGATTCATTAGTTTTTTCAAAAACTTTAGCAGAAGCTGCTGAAGTTATTTAGTTCATTTGTAAAAACTTCAGCACTAAAAGCTGAAGTTTTTTTGTCCTGGATTCATTAGTTTTGTCATAAAGCTTTTTCAAAAACTTCAGCAGAAGATGCTCAAGTTATTTAGCTCATTTGTAAAAACCTCAGCACTATATAAGCTGAAGTTTTTGAAAAAGCTTTCTAACATACTAGATAAATAATCAGATTGCCAACAGTATCTAAATCATAAATTTTGGAAACAATAAACGTGAAAAGAACAGAATTATCTGTCATAACCCGGATTTCCCACCCTCAGGAGTCGTGATGGCGCCTACTAATGTGAGCTAGGCAAGCCAATTCTTTAAAACTAATTACTTCATTATCCATTTATTCCTTTTTATCAAACACAAAGAGATAACGTATAAACAGCGAAAAGTTAAATTAGGCGGGAGAAAATAATAAAATGAAATATCGGGAATCTATGTCTATTACAATTACTCAAGCCTTAACCACCCAAAACCTGGTGTCACAGTGTCACAGACAGTCTAAGATTCACTACACACAAAGTCTGAAGAAATAATCGTACACTGTTTCTGAAATAAGAAAAATGAAACAGGGAATAGAAGATAGAGGAGACGCTAGGGCCTGCGGACGCCTGCAAGTCTACCTTGGATCTCCGCGTGGACTGATAGTAGCCAACTGATCTATTCTCCGAAGTCAACAGCGCTGGGATCTGCACAAAAGAGTGCAGAGTGTAGCATCAGCACAACCGACCCCATGTGCTGGTAAGTGCCTAACCTAACCTCGGCGAGGTAGTGACGAGGCTAGGACCAGACTACCACATAGACTTGTACATTTCAAATATATATACATCGGAAAAGAAATACAGAAGTAAACAAGTAAAGATGGGAGGGGCAAACATGCTTCGGGGAATAACAGGTAAAAAAACAGAATATCAAGAGAATTATAAAGGGATCAAAATCCAACCACTAACAAGAATAAGGAAACAAAAGCAGATTTCACTTTCTTTTCACATCTTGTTGCAGGCGTGCAACCCGATCCCATTTCCTGTATCTCGTGGCAGGCGTGCCACCCGCTCCCATTTCAATTATCTTGTGGTAGGCGTACCACCCGCTCCCATTTCAATTATCTTGTGGTAGGCGTACCACCCGCTCCCATTTCAATTATCTTGTGGTAGGCGTACCACCCGCTCCCATTTCAAACCAACAATAATCACAAAGAATCCCGGCAAGGGAACAAGAGCAATATAAGAACTTCCCCGGCAAGGGAACATTAATATCAAAACAAATATCCCGGCAAGGGAACTCTGATATTTCAACAATATCCCGTCAAGGGAGCAATAATATCAAAACAAACATCCCGGCAAGGGAACAATGATGATAATAACATGTGAGGCACAATAAACCACAACGGAGTCATAACGATTACAATGCAAGACTCACGGGCATGCTTGACACTAACGTATAGATACTCGTCACCATGCCTATACGTCGTACTCCACAATTAACACGTAGCAAATAGACACAACTCCTAATCCCTCAAGCTAAAGTTAGATCAAACACTTACCTCGATGCCACGAACATAATTCACGATTCAATTATAGCTTTACCCCTTGATTCCACCACCAATTCGCTCGTATCTAGTCACAAGTTACTTAATTACATCAATAAACGCTAAATGAATCAACCCCAATGCATGAAAATGAGTTTTCCAAAGTTTTACCCAAAAAGTCAAAAATCGCCCCCGGGCCCACATGGTCAAAACCCGAGGTTCGAACCAAAACCCGATCCCCCATTCTCCCACGAACTCAAATATATAATTTATTTTGAAATCGGACCTCAAATCGAGGTCCAAATCCCCAATTTTTGAAAAACCTAGGTTCTACCCAAAACACCCAATTTCCCCATGAAAATCATTGATTTGAAGTTGAAATCATGTTAAAGAAGGAAGTTAGTTAAAAACGACTTACAATTGATTTGGAGAAGAAGAAATCCTTAAAAAATCGCCTAAGTGTGTTTATGTTTTGAGAGAATGTGAAAAATGGGTTTAAAATCGTCTAAGTATAAAAGTTACAGGTCTCTGATATGGGAATTGCGAACCCCGACCTCTACTGTTATGGGAAATGCGAAACAGGGCTCGCATTTGCAAACCCTAAGAAATCTGGATTTTTCGCATTTGCGAAAGGAAGGTCGCATTTGCGACTTCCGCATTTGCGACATATAGGCCGCATTTGCGATCATAGAGGATTTTGGGCGGGGGTCGCATTTCCGACGGGTACTTCCCATTTGCGAAGAAGGCTGCCCAGGCCACCTCTCGCATTTGCGGTGAATGGCTCGCATTTGCGAGACAGGCTTTCGCAAATGCGAAGCCTGCAGGTCAAAACACACCAACAAATTTTTAAGTTCAAAATGCACCCCGTGGCCTATCCAAAACTCACCCGAGACCTCGGGGCTCCAAACCAAATATACACACAACCTCAAAAACATCCTACGGACTTATTCGTGCACTCAAATCACAAAAATAACATCATGAACATCGAATTAAACCTCAAGATCAATGAAATTTCTCAAAACTTCTTTAAACATCAAATTTGCATTTAAGGTCCGAATCACGTCAAACGGATTCCGTTTCTTACCAAACTTCACAGAATTATCTTAAATCATATATAAGACCTGTACCGGGCGCCGGAACCAAAATACGGTCCCGATACCAACATGTTCTAATCAAAATTCATTTCCAAATCCTTTAAACAGTTTCAGAAAATAATTTTCTTTAAAAATTCATTTCTCGGGCTTGGGACCTCGGAATTCGATTTCGGGCATACGCCCAAGTCCCATATTTTGCTACGGACCCTCCGGGATCGTCAAATCACGGGTCCGGGTCCGTTTACCCAAAACGTTGACCGAAGTCAAATTAATTTATTTTATAGTCAAAATTTATCATTTTTCACAGATTTTCACATATAGGCTTTCCGGCTACGCGCCCGGACTGCGCACGCAAATTGAAGTGATGCTAAAAGAGATTTTTAAGGCCTCGAAACGCAGAATTCGATTTAAAAACAAGTGATGGCCTTTTGGGTCATCACATCATCATTGTCTACTAACTTACGTACGTGGAAATATTCACAAATTATTATCTACTAACTTATGTAATTATTTATAATTTGTTTTTAAATAATCTGATAAACATATTTATGACAATCATCCCATGAACTGAAGTTTCATAGCAGCACCAACATCAGCAGAAGAAAGAAGAAGAAGAAGAAGAAGAAAACGAAGGAGGAGAAGGAGGAGGAGAAAGGGGGCTGAAGTTGTTTAAAAAGTGGGTACAAGTTAAAACTTTTTAAAAAAATGGGTATAGGTTAAATGGGGGCGACCAAATAGGGCGCCCCGTGCAATTTTTACATAAATTTTGTCTTCTACTATTTTATCATAATTTCTTAAAATTTGCTATTTAACCAATTTAATTCTTAATACTATAACTGATTTTATTTTATATTTTGATTTTTTTGTCACTGATGGTATTTAAACTCATTGTCCTAATTATTTAAAATAAAATAAAAATTATCGCACTGAAACAACCAAAATCGACGCTTAGATGCGAATAGGTGTTACTTTACTGTAGTTTGTTACTTGTCTACATAAAGAGGTGCGGCTCCTTCAGGAAAATTCCCTAACTCAATCTGCCAATTCGAAATGGATTTATACTTCCTAATTCAAAGGAGTTGACTTCTTTTGTTCTTTCTTTATCAGTTTTTACTACTTTTTGGAGTGGCAATATTTGGTTCATTTGTACTTAAGAAGGTGGATCTTTTGTGACGTTTATGAAAATCAATTTATGTACTCTAAGATTTGTGTAAACTTGAAAAATTATTTTACTTATGTATAAATTTGGAAAGGAATAAAATTAATATTATTTTTCTACTTTGTTAATTCAATCCGATAAAAAAAGCTAATTCAAATACTTAATTATCTTTCTTAATCACTAAAACAAATAGTTTATTTTTGAGAATTTAAATAATTAATATTAGCTCACACCATATATTAAAATTTTAATTAAAACTACATTTTTATCTACAAAAATTCTTTGTCAAATGTGTTTACCTCGAAACATACGAGTAACAATTAAATTTGATTTGTGGTTTTAAAGATACGTGATTTAATTCAATACCGATTAATAATCAAGAAATATGAAGTAAAAATGAAAGAGAAAGGTGAATCAAACCAATGTTATTCAACAACAGTGACCTCGAGCACAGGGACCGCGAGGTAGGCTTGGTACAATAAGAACAAGTATAAAAGCAAAGTAAGAACAAAAGAGCTAAAGGACAATGCTGATGAACAATAGGCGAAAAGGTAGAGAATATATTCTTTTTTCAGTAAAAAGATGGTCGTAAAAATGATTGGGGTTCCCTTTTTTATAATAGAGGTACCCTAAATAAGGAGTATTTCTATTTACAGTAGGGAATATTCTTGTTACAGCTGTCTAACCGCCTAGTACGGAATTGTACGATCTTATTCCGGGATTTGCGCCATGATCTTAGGGACGTGGCAGGAATCTAGCTCGCTCTGGTACAAATCCATAACGGTACTATTTCGAGGTCGAGCATGCTTGGCCTCGGAATTCCTCGAACTCCTGCCTCCGGACATTACACTCTGTTTTCGAGCTCGAGCCTGGTCTACCGGTTTCGAACTCGACCTCTCCCGGATCCGGGCCTAGGGCGGAACCTCGAGCTTCTACATCGGGGGCATATGATTTTGACCGTATACAGGTATTCCCCGCGTTTCTTAGAATAAGATGATAAGAAACGATCTGCATCTCGACTACCCCGAGCTTCTCATGATGATGTCACGCCTGTGACGTAGGTGCTTGAAATGACCGGAAATGTCATGTCGGCGCTCTTCCTCAAAACATCTAATGCGTGTCAGTGCTGGTCGGCCACTTGCACCGCCGATCCGTCACCATCTTTTCTATAAATAGGAGGTTATTCTGTTGAACAAAGAACTGTGCTTTTTTCATCTTTATCTACTTTTGATCTTTTCCCTTCTTTGCTTCCTTCTTTTAATCGTCCATTTCCATGGTTCGAACCTGCGCACAAGGTGATATGGCAGCAACTTTACCAGTTATGCCAAGGTTCCCTTTTTCAAAGCTTCAATTCGAAACGACGTGAGAAGGGTGCCGAATCCTTCTCGCATAAGAAAATATGCGAACTTTACACTGCTGCTCATCTTTCTTAATTTCAACCTGGTGTAGCACTTCATTCCTTTTGCTCTCCATGGAATGAGGTAGCACCATCGTCTACTAAATTTTACATCCCACCCCCAAACAATGTCCCAAGGATAAACATTCTTGGATCGTTGTTCGTGTATCTTGCAACCCTTTTGATTTTCTTGTGATAGAAGGCGAAGCTATATCTTCGGGTCTTCCGTTCTGGTCTTTTTCTTTTGCTGCTCTTTTTTAACGGATTATGGCTCAAAATTTCAACGGAGCGCTCGATCCTCGTTGCTGGAAATATAGTTACATTCATCGAGGGTTTTCTGCCCTAAATCTCTTCGGGCGTACAGACATTTTCAAAGATCAAAATGGGATCCCCAGGGAGAAGGTTCTCGAAGATGACACTCTTAAGGACGTGGCCTTAAAAGTAGATTATGTTCTTGGCTTTTGTTTCTTGCTTCTTTGTTCCTGTGTGAATACCCTTTGTGGATATTGTAGTTATATTTTGTAAACGTCTCTTGTAAATATAAAAGGATCTCTTTGTCTCATTTTTGGCTCGTGTTGAATTTCATTCCATCTTTATCTGAAAAAATTTCATAACTTTGGTGATTGGCCCCAACACCGGACTCAGGACATAATAAACCCTTAGGTTTTTAATCAACCGATATAGTATCCCTTAAGGCTCTTGTTAATCCTCGAGCTGAGCTTAATTCGATTTGATGCGAACTCAGAACATCGGGATTCCCGAGTCCGAGTTAGGCAAGAGCAAGATCTCGAATTTGAAATAAAGTTAGCCCTTAGGCTCCGTAGAAGATCATCGAGTGAGGACTTCCTTCGAACCCGGGTGGCCCTTGGTCTTAGTAGTCAAGCGAGTACTTGCTCGAATCTTGAGATAAAGTTAGCCCTTAGGTTTTTTTGTAGTCCTCGAGTGAGAAATCTCTTACACTCGGGTAGCCCTTGGGCTTAGTAATCGAGTGAACACTTTGCTCGAACTCGAAGTAGACTAATAAAAAATGAATTGATCTTCGACGCCTCGATTCTGATGCCAATCTCGTGATGTCAGCAGTTGAAGTGGCTGAAAAGGTTGCTTTTCGTGCGGTTTCCAAAGTCATTGATTGGGGGCGACTGACGGTCGGCTTTTTGGCTTCCTTAGTACGCTTGAATGACCTCTATAAATAGGTAAACTTCACAATCTTGCAAACTTTATTCTCATATTGTTCTCAAAGGCTCATTAGCTCTTTCAGTTTCTCCGAATTCTTTCTTCTCTTCTATCAGTCCTTATTCCATCATCAACACTCTCTATTTTGAATTTCCGCATTATGATGGCTAAGACCTCTAAATCGGTTCCCCAGAAAGAAAAGGCTTCTTCATCTTCTCGATCGACCAAGAGTAAACCGGTAGTGCCCCCTCGTATTGAGGAGTGCATTCCTTCGCCATGCGAATAACGTCCGATTTTAAGATCGAGAAACCCGTATCGACACCAGGCCGATGCGAGCCCATGTCTCGATATGTCAGCTTGATAACCAAGGACGAGCTTGCACAAGTTAAGGAGGATTGCAAATGGGATAACAAAGAAATAGTGATCCCTTCACCCGAGGAGGATATCACTACATATAAAGCGGGGTACTTAAGCGTGTATACCTACCCATTCACGCTGGGCCCTGAAATCCCGACTCAGGGTCCCATAGATCCAGTTATTCTCGACTTTTGCCAACGGTATCGAGTGACGCTTGGCCAAATTTATCCTTCATTCTGGCGAATTGTTCATTTGATCAGGTTATTTTCGAGTCAGGTCGAGGGGATGCCTTTCACTCTCAACCATCTGATCAGACTATACAGTCCTCGACTTTATCGCGGTGGCTTGATAAAACTACAGCATTGATCCTTGAAATCTCTCTTTTCTAGTATCGATGAGGATAAAGACTGAGGGTGGATGAGCTGGTTTGTCCGAGTCAAGACCTCTGACCTAATTCCTGTTGAATGGATGCCATTCCCCGAGGAGTGGAACATGAAACGTAAGTACATAGTAGGTTTATACCCCGCTTCCTTTTCCTTTTCTCGATTTTATCTTTCCCCTCGGTTTAACTCCTTTCTGATGGCGTAGCTACTGCTTGGTTTCCCGGCGGGGTCCCGGACCTCGAAGGCTGGGTCCGAAAACTGGCTTCCACTTCCTCTTATTCGGAGCGTTGCTGGCGAGATTTAGCAAAAGGCCGATGGGAGGCCAAAAATCATGGTGAGTTCTTCCGTTTGTTTACTTGTACTCTCTTAGTGGAATACTTACTTTGATTTTGTGCAGGTCTTGGAGACGCCATTGCTATGCGGCCGGCCCCGGGCGGTAAGGAGGAGACCCCGAAACCTTCTAAAGAAAAGAAAAGGAAAAGGGAGCCACCTGTAAACTCCTCGAAGCCCAAGAAAAGTGCTGCTCGAAAGTCCAAGGTCGATACGGTGGCCTTATGTCTGGAAACGGCCCAACGCATTCGGGATCTGGAAGAAGAAGAGGATGACGACTACCTCCTGGTAGCCCGTAAAAGAGGAAACACCGGTGCTTCGAAGTCCGTCGAGTCGGTGACAGTTGATGTGGTTCACTCCAGAGCTAAAGAGATCTCTAAGGGGAGTTAAACAAAGTCCCCGAGCCATCTGGCAGTAAGAAGGCACCTCGCCTAGGAGGCCATTTGGGGGGCGAAGCTGAGAGGCCCGATCTCGACCCCCTCAGAATGAGAGAGAATGCCCCGAGCGGGTCACTTGGGGTAATCAATTTGGATGACTCACCGCTTGGTCCCGAGTTCTCTGAGGGGCAAATTTGAGATGCTCAAAATATGAAATCTTCTGAAGTGGGGGCGAGCCATGAAGGGCATGACATCTTTCAAGAATGCCTTGCAGTGATTGAAGATGGCCCCGACCCGGACGCTTCTTTCATTTTTGATAAGGCTCGTCGACTCTTCAAACAAGTGAGTTTTCTGTCCTTTAGAGTTACGCTTGTGCTTTGTTTTTGCTGCTCTAACTTTTCCCCTTTTTTATGAAGGCTGTGGTGCTCCACAAAAGGGCATTTTCCAAGTCTCGATATGATCTTACTCGATGTGAGGCTGAGCTTAAGAAGATCTCAGAAGAGATGGACAATCTTAAAACCCTCTATGCCAGGAAGGAAGAGGAGATCAACGATCTTCGAGCCGAGTTGGCAAAGGTCTTGTCAGCAACAAACCATGCTTACCGAGGAGGTAATATTCCCTCCTAAGTTTTATCATGGGCCGACTTGCTCGATCTTATAACAATTTTATTTTGTAGTTTCAACGAAAGGGCGAACAGGTGGAGCAGCTTCGGGAGGAGCTCAAGATGAAGGAGGACGAAACCCTGGGCTGGAGGCAAAGCATGGACGATCTTGCTTCTGAGAGAGAAACCCTTCGGGAGCAGCTGGAAATACAAGAGGAAATTTTATCCCATTTTTGACTTGTGCTGGATTTCATATTGTCTTCGTTTGAATGTTGTGTCCGAGAATTGGTATCGAAATATAATAAACCCTTAGATCTTTATCGATAGATACAATAATCTTTGAGTTAAGCTTAGATCGATCCGATGTAAGCTCGGTGTATCGTGACTCTTGAGTCCGGATCGAAATGAGAGCAGAGTCTCGAACTATAAGCTTTTGGCCCTTAAGCCTTTCGAAGTTGGACCTTGGGCTCTTATATATCGGCCTTTAGGCTCTTTGAGTTGGGCCGATTTGGCCTCTAGAATGGCTATATAATTTTCCCTCATTTTGGCTAAAAGACTTAGTAAAAATTTAGTTATGCCTTAGCATGTGTTTTTGTACCCGTTGGGTTTTTCGAAGGTTCGATATGTCGGGACCTTGTTTGTATACTGATAATCGAACACCTCTTGAGGTTTTATCGAGAGCTTACATTATTGAAACTTTTAAATTATTCGAGGGATGGATTTATCAAAGCCCGTTTATATTTTGCTTTTGCCGAGGGTAGCCTGATTTAATCGGTTTTTACAAAGTGTCTGAAGGTCTTTATTTTATGGCGGAAGTTGGACGTCTCCAAGCCGCATTATTTAGGCCGTAGCCTTTTATATGACCGCAGTCTTTAATATGGCCGTAGCCTTTTATTTGGCCGTAGCCTTCGGGTGTGTCTTTTGGACTTGTTTCCCGATAACTTTTCAAACTTGTTCGAAAAGTTAGTCCCCGAGTATATTGGCCTTGGCCTTTGTTTCGGGTGGATGCCTCTTTGAGGTCTTATGAGTCCGAGTTTTTGGTGGCTCGGATGCATTGACTGCCAATGACAGTCCCCGAGTATTCAGGGTGCTTTTATGCTTTGGCTCTTGAGCCGTTTCCCGTAGGGTTATAAGTGTAGAGCTCGTATAATAGTAGACTTCTTTGAGATGCAAAGTGTTTTTGATATAAACAGAATGCTTCTTCAAATAATTCGATACATGCATACATGTTCTGCCATAGAGGCTCGACTATTCTATATGAACACGGTTCATCTGACCGTTTGGCCCATTACAACGTTTTCCTATCGAGGCCCTCCTAGGCGTGAAGTGTTTTCCTTGAAAATGGGACCAAGCAATGCAATCCATATATCAATAAGAAACTAAATGAGTTTTTTCCTGAGTTCGGGGGTTAATCCCGTTCCCAGGTGTACCTTTCTCTCGGGCGGCTAACTTGGTAGCACCGGACTCTCCGGGAACGATGAAGGCTCGAGGGGAAAGGTGAAAGTACAAGAGGGGGGGGGGTGAATTGTCACTAATTGAAATTAATCGTTACTGAGTTGACTTAAAACTTTAGTAGTCGACTAAATATGGCAATCTTGCAGTTATAACAGTTTGAGGTAATATGCAGAAAGTAAATGCAGAAATTAAAGACATCAGGAATTTTATACTGGTTCAGATTCAACGTGAATCCTAATCCAGTCCCCTTGGGTTGCAAGGGATTTCTCTTCAAGCAAATAAGTTTTCTTTCGAGTACAGATGTGATGTATATCGCTCAGATTCTCTAGCACTCGTTTGATATAATGCCTCACCAGTTGTATGCCCTCTTTCTATCCCTGACTTATTAAACAGCAGATCTATGTATGCTACTATGCNTCATCGCTCCAGCTTCCAAATGATTTGTTCTTGTTGAATCCTCTAGAGATCTTCCTTTTCAGTTCTGGACACTCTGCTTGGATGTGTCCAAATTTTCCACATTCGTAGCATTTTCCATCGTTCTTATCTTGTTCGTTGTATTGCCTAGATCTCCTTGGTGGAAATCTTCCTTTCTTAGTATTTTTGTATCTTCTCATCAGTCTATCCATGTTTCTAGACATCATAGCAATTTCTTCTTGTAGGGCTTCAGGATCATCAATTTCATTTTCAGTCGATTCAGTAGTGGTTTTGAATGCAACAATTTTCTTTTTCTCCTCTTGATTTGTCTTCTTCAGGTGAGTTCTTTCGAAAGCAATGAGCTCTCCTCATAGTTCATCATATGATAACTTGTTAAGATCTTGAGATTCCAGGGTGACAACTTTAGTCTGCCAAGTGGTTGGTAGACTTCTGAGAATTTTCCTAACCTGATCGCCACTGGTGTATGGTTTGCCAAAAGCTTTCAAGTCACTGATTATCTTACTGAACCTGGCAAACATTTCTTCGATGGATTCTCCTTCCTTTATTGAGAACAGTTCATAGTCGTGAACTAGCATATTGATGTGAGTTTCCTTTACCTTGCTGGTACCTTCATAGGTAACCTCAAGTTTGTCCCACATCTCTTTGGCTGTATCACAGCTAGATATTTTCTCATATTCTTCACCACTTATTGCATTGTGAAGCAGATTTCTTGCCTTGTGATTTATTTGGACGAATTCTAGTTGTTCCTTTGTGTATGAGTCTATATCATCAGGGTCAACGAGTGGTGGAGTGCTGGCAGGCAGTGGGTAGTTTCCCTTCTTGATAACTCTCCATACCTTGACGTCGTATGCCTTGGTGAAGATTTCCATTCGGATTTTCCAGTGGGAGAAATGTTGTCCATTGAAGTAAGGTGTCCTTACTTGTGAAGTTCCTTCCTGAAAGAGAGCTCCTATGATAACCTGATTCGCCATGATCTTTTTCTCACAAGCTGTTAAGCAGAAAACAAAAGTGTGAGCCTTGCTCTGATACCAATTGAAAGTACAAGAGGGCGGTGAATTGTCACTAATTGAAATTAATCGTTACTGAGTTGACTTAAAACTTTAGTAGTCGACTAAATATGGCAATCTTGCAGATATAACAATTTGAGGTAATATGCAGAAAGTAAATGCAAAAATTAAAGACACAAGGGATTTTATACTGGTTCGGATTCAATGTGAATCCTAATCCAATCCCCTTGGGTTGCAAGGGATTTCTCTTCAAGCAAATAAGTTTTCTTTCGAGTACAGATGTGATGTATATCGCTCAGATTCTCTAGCACTCGTTTGATACAATGCCTCACCAGTTGTATGCCTCTTTCTATCCCTGACTTATTACACAGCAGATCTATGTAGGCTACTATGCTTGTTTGCAGTAGAATGAAGAGAGTTATTTTGGTTCGATCAAAGTATACTAAGGATGATGTTACACAGTACATTTATACAAAGATGAATGGTGAAGGCTCGTCAACCCAAGGGTTTTGATCCTTGGAAAGAATTGATTCTTTCCAAGAATAAGGAACTATCCGTTGCTTCTCTTGAGATCTTTTCCTTCGGCAGACAATGGAATTAACAAGATTTCTCCTTGATTGTTGGACCTTCCAAACTTGACCACTGACCGGATCTTCTAGCCCTTATTATTCTCCCGTGATTTCGCCAATCACAGATCACTTCGAATCTTCACTTCGTTATGGCTGATTTGATTTCCCAGATTCACAGAGCTAATCCTAATTTGCCGATGTAGATTTGTAGCTTTCCTTGTACACCGTGCGTTCTATAGGTGGCTTCCCTTGTGAGAGATTTCCTTCCTTGTTCGACACAGCCATTTCACTAGTTCTTCTTTACTTATTTGAACTCCTGCACATGTATATTAATTGCATCATTAAAATATGATCTAACAAAAGGAAGTCCTCGTCTTCACCTACGATTACCTGTTGTTCTGAGTTCGTTGAGGCTGGGAACCGTGGTTGCTATTTAGTCGCTTTATTACCTTTTTCTATGCGGCCAAGGGTTCTGGTAGCGGCGCTACTTCCTCGATTGCGAACATCTCTTTGGCAGCATGCTCTTCTCCATGGAGTGTTTTTACTCCTTCCTCTGTTGGGAATTTCATCATCTGGTAAAGAGTTGACGGCACTGTCCTCATGTTGTGTATCCATGGTCTCCCGAGGAGTGCGTTATACGTCATGTCAACTTCAATGACATGGAACTTGGTGTCTTCTATGGTCCCAGCTATGTTTACTGGCAAGATAATCTCTCCCTTTGTTGTTTCGCTTGCCATGTTGAAGCCATTCAGCACCCGGGATACGGGTATAATCTGATCTTGCAGGCGAAGTTGTTCCACGACCCTCGATCTGATTATGTTTGCCGAGCTACCTAGATCCACTAAAACACGTTTAACTTGAATTTTATTTAAAAGAATAGAGATTACCAGGGCGTCGTTGTGAGGTTGGGATATGTTTTCTGCTTCCTCGTCGTAGAATGATAGGACGTCCTCGGGCACATAGCTCCGAATCCGTTTTTCTCTTGTGATTGATACTTTGGTGCGCTTGAATATAGGACTTTGGGGGACATCGACTCCTCCAATGATCATGTGAATTACATATTGTGGTTCTTCTTGCTCGTTTTTCCTTGCATCTCTCTCCCTGAAGTGGTTCTTGGCCCGATCACTTAGAAATTCTCGAAGGTGGCCCTCATTGAACTATCGAGCCATCTCTTCCCTTAGCTGCCGGCAATCTTCCGTTCTATGACTATGCATTCCATGATACTTGCACATCAAGTTCGGGTTTCTTTGAGAAGGATCGGTTTGTATGGGCCTCGACCACTTGGTGTCCTTGATTTTTCCAATAGCCGACACGATCCCTGATGCATCCACGCTAAAGTTGTACTCTGATAATCGGGGAGCCTCCGTGGGGTCGGTATGTTTATCGAACACTCTCTTGTTCATGAGTCCCCGAGAACTTTGCCCCGATCGTTTCTTCGATCGCTCCGAGAAATGTTACGGCTTGGGCCGCTGTTCCTCCGGTCGGCAAATGGCTGATACCTTTCCCTATTTGATCTCAAATCCATGTTCGTGTCCCTCGGGGGCTTGGCCACGAACCTGTTAGGATGTACTGAACCCGAGGGGGCTCCTAATTGGTCGTCCTCAACCCTGATTTTTGACTGGTAACGGTTGTGCACATCTGACCATGTCACAGTTGGAAACTCGATCAAGTTCTGCTTTAGTTGTCGAGAAGCAATTGAGCTTCGCTCGTTCAAACCCTGCATGAAGGCCTGTACCGCCCAGTCGTCAGAGACCGATGGCAGTTCCATTCTTTCCATCTGAAACCTGGACACGAACTCCCTTAACATCTCGTTGTTCCTTTGTTTTATTTTGAAGACATCCGATTTTCTCGTGGCCACCTTTATGGCCCCGATGTGAGCTTTAACGAAAGCGTCCGCTAACATAGCAAATGAATCAATAGATTTAGGAGCTAAGTTGTGATACTAAATCATAGCTCTTTTTGAGAGTGTTTCCCCAAACTTTTTCAACAACACTGACTCGATTTCATCATCATTCAAGTCATTTCCTTTGATCCTACAAGTATATGAAGTAATATGTTCGTTAGGGTCTGTTGTCCTGTTATATTTGGGTATATCGGGCATGCGGAATTTCTTAGGAATGGGCATCGAGGCTGCGCTCTGAGGGAATGGTTTTTGTATGAACTTCTTGGCATCTAAACCTTTCAAAACTGGAGGTACCCCCGGTATCTGGTCTACGCGGGAGTTATAAGTCTCCACCTTCTTGTCGTTATCCTCAATTTTTTTTCTCTGGACTCGATCCTCTTAGTGAGCTCTTCGAGCATTTTCATAATGGTGGGTTCAGTCCTCGGGCTGTCTCAATTAGGTCCTTCCGGTTTTGGTTCGGCACGTCAATTGTTTTCATGTTCAGCTACACTCGGGGTCTTATTCTGACTTTGAAGTTGAGCGATGGCGATTTGCTGAGCCTGCAACATCTCAAATATCACTTGGAGGCTAACTCCTCCATCTCCTGCTCCTGGCGTTCCTTGGTCCCCTGGTCGAGCATCCCTACGTACACTCCCTTCGGGGTTTGTGCCTAGGTTGATGTTTATAGCAATATGAGAACCAACATCAACTGGTTCCATGTTTGGCACTTCCCCATGGTTTGCCGGTGGCACACCGACCCCTACATTGTTGTTCTCACCAAGACCTTCGTTGTCATGAACAGGTGCGTTTTGTGAGCTAAACATGTTTCAGCCTAAAAATCAAAGATTCTTGACAAGAAAAAGTGTAAAAATAACGTGTGTAATAAGAATCAGTAAAGAAATAATTACTGTTATCTTTAGCCCCACAGTGGGCGCCAAACTGTTTACCTCAAAAAATACGAGTAACAATTAAATTTGATTTGTGGTTTTAAGATACGTGATTTAATTCAATACCGATTAGTAATAAAGAATATGAAGTAAAAATGAAAGAGAAAGGTGAATCAAATGTAAGGCCCCGTGAAAATTTGTACTCACTTTCTATCGCAAAGTGAGTCAGTGTGTTAGTCAAATTTGAGGTTAAAATGCGGTCCATTATGCGATCGCATAACTGATATGCGGACCGCATAGTTGCCACATAATCATCTTGGAATTTTGTAAAGGGCAGTTATGCGGTGCATTATGCGACCGCAGAACGTGTATGCGGACCGCATTTCTGCCGCAAACCCAGACAGAATGATCAAATTTTGGGAGCACTTTTGCGGTCCATTCTGCGGGACGCATTTCCACTTTGCGATCGCAAACCTGACTCGGGGCTCCTATTTTTATAAATTTTAAACCCGACCCCTTCTTCAATAAAACACCCCAACCCCTCATTTTAGCATATTTTCTGAACAAACTAGAGAGAGGGGAGAGAGAGTTCTTGAGAGAGGAAGTCCTACCTTCATCAATTTGATTATTCAAAGTCACCCGGGCCGAGAAATTCCAAGCAATTGTCTTCGTCTTCGTTCTTGCAGGTAAAATACCCAGCCCTTTTTCATTGTTTTGATTTAAACAAAAAGGGGATTCTCATGCATTGATTCTTGAAAATAAAAATTGAAAACATACATGCATGTTCTTTAATACCTAAAATCTAGTAAAAAGAATTGGGTAGGAGTATAAACTTGCAAAAGGGGCGGTTGATAACCTAAATAAGTTCGGATTGTATTTATGAACTTCAATTCTAAGAAATATGTGGTAACTTGTGAACTAGATTGACGGTACTAGGCTGTTTGGTGAATTGAAAGTAGAAGATAAAAAGGGAAATTCGACTCCAGGTATGTATGGCTAACTTTGACCTTTGTAAAGTCACCTTGTTTGGGGTACGAGTATTTGGTATGTGTTACCGATGTGGACTATTTGTGAATTCTTGTGATTGATATTCCTTGAACGTTGTTGGTTAAGTCTCCCGATGTAATGGTGTAAGTAAATGGCAATACACCAAGTGTGTGTGTGTGAATGTGTTTATGTGGTAAAAGATGTGTAACAAATGATGGAAAGAAATCGTGATTGATGCAATTGAAACAACTATGGGAATATCGTATGTGACTTGTCGTGGGCAATTATCGTTGTGACCTAAATTGTATGCGGGCTGTTGTATATGATGGAAATGGTATTGATGGTTATGAAAATTCTTTGTGATTTGTTGTTGCTGTTGTGTGAAATGTGATTGTTCGGTGGGATCGGGTTGCGCGCCGTAACACGAAGTAATAAGGTGTGGGTTATGGTGATAAGGGTGGCCGAGGTAATAAGGGTGGCCGAGGTAATAAGGGTGGAAAAGTGATCGAAATCACTATTGAAATGAACATATGCGGAAGTTGTGAAATCATTGATGTGATGAAATAATGTTGAAAGGGGAAAAGGGGAGATTGTGAAACTTGTTTGGCTTTGGTTGTTCCTTTCATGTGCATTTGATTGTTGATTCTATTACTGTTCGTTACTTGTGTATTGTTTGAGTTTACTTGGGGTAAAGTTTGTTCATACATACCAGTACAATTCAAATGTACTGACGTCCCTTTTGCCACGGGCGCTACATTCGTGTTATGATTGTAGGTGGATCTATAGCAGGTACTCCAGTCCACCGACAGTAGCACTCCTTCACTTCCCGTCAACTGAATTGGTGAGCCCCTTTTTCCTCTCGGGGCCCTGCATGGATCATGCCGCTTTTCTCCCCGGAGTCTTATTTTTGGTATTTGTGTAAGGTATAGCCGGAGCCTTGTTACCGACAAGTGTTATAGAACTCTTTTGTATCCTTAGAGGCTGCGTAGACAGGAAACGTGGGTTATGTACTTATGTATTTTGTATATGGGCAGTATAACTTGTAAACCTCGCTAAGTAACCATGTATGTTATGTGTAATTCGTAAAAAGGTATTTTAATTAAAAATGGCTATTCCCTTTGATTAATGAGTAATGAAAATACGGGGTAGCACGTGGGATAGGAAAGGCACCCAGGTCCGCTTGACTGGTGCTACCCGATCGAGTGCCGGTCGCGCCCCTCGGTTTTGGGGCGTGACATCAAACCAATGTTATTCAACAGCAGTGACCTCGAGCACAGGGACCTCAAGGTAGGCTTGGTACAATAAGAACAAGTATAAAAGCAAAGTAAGAATAAAAGAGCTAAAGGACAATGCTGATGAACAGTAGGCGAAAAGGTAGAGAGTATATTCTTTTCTCAGTAAAAAGATGGTCTTACAAATGATTGGGTTCCCCTTTTTTTAATAGAGGAAACCCATATTTCTATTTACAGTAGAGAATATTCTTGTTACAGCTGTCTAACCGCATAGCACGGAATTGTACGATCTTATTTCGGGATTTGCGCCATGATCTTAGGGACGTGGCAGGAATCTAGCTCGCTCTGGTACAAATCCATAACGGTACTATTTCGAGGTCGAGCATGCTTGGCCTCGGAATTCCTCGAACTCCTGCCTCCGGACATTACACTCTGTCTTCGAGCTCGAGCCTGGTCCACCGGTTTCGAACTCGACCTCTTCCGGACCCGGTCCTAGGGTGGAACCTCGAGCTTCTACATCGGGGGCATATAATTTTGACCGTATACAAAATGATAAAAGAAATCAAGCTGTTGCACTTTATGTTTGTCGTAGCGTTAGTAAATGACTTTTGTCAATCACTTTTCTTTATCTATTTCTCTTGATATAATTAAATATTTTCGTAATTATTTTTTCTAATTATATTATATTTATATCTAAGCAAATTGTTGATCGAAGAATAAAATTAATAGTCAGTGGACCAATCTCTCATAGCATTTGTAAGTTAATTACTGGTTTGGGATAAAGGACAAAGCAAATTGCTTTCTCTTTCTTTATTCTTTTTATTTTATTTTATTTTGTTTACATCATAATTGTTCACTTAAAATTTAGCACAATTATACAATCTCTTTTGAGCTAAAAACGTTCAATTGTAAAAATTCAATTGAATATTGTTGGAAAAACATAGTAATAATTAAGAAAAGGATTCAGCGACTATTCTGGTAATGGAATACTACAATTAAAGTGAAAGTGAAAGTTAAGTGATCTTAGCCAAACAAAATTAAATACTGCTAGTAGAAAGAAAACTTGAAATTACAATCATACTTTAACTGTAAAATTTATTTACGGTAAAATTTTTAATTATTTTAAAGTCCTAAATATAAGGACCTCTTATTTAATTCAAACAAGGAAAGATTCAAAAATAATAAATCTGATTTAATTCAAACTCTTAAATATTAGCTAGGAGAATAATCAAATGACTATTTTGTCTAGTGCGTACTCTATTTTAAAAGGGCAAAAATGCGAACGACATTTCGATAAGGGTCTTCGTGCTTTTAATATAGTATAGATTTGCGATTTATTCTAATTAAGTAATGACTCTAATAGTAGCAAGCGAATTTTGTCCATTTAAAACACATAATATCCGAGATACCTCATCTCATAATCACAAGCCACGGGTTTCAACCCACAAATCATATGCTCACGACACCTTGTGTCCACATTTCTAATCACGATCGCACGGACAACTCACGTGCCAATATCTCAATCCGCCCGACATGATCACAGACTCACAATCACAGTCCGCCCGGCGTGGTCACAAGCTCACTATCACAATCCGCCCGACATGATCACCGGCTCAATATCATAATCCGGTCGGCATGTTCACAGGCCTAATATCAACACGAAAGCAGATAATTCAAGTGCATATGGGCATGATCGATAAATGTTAAGTTTCGTACTCCGGAACTAGTATAAGTGGCATACTACAGTGTATGTTTGTGCGAGTGTACTATTACAACCCAAGTCAATAAGTAATATCAAAGATCTAGTAGTTCATTGAAGTCAACACAACAAGTCACGTAAGGTGTATGACATTTACAAGTAGAATCACACTAACACATGAATATCGTCAACAAAATGCCCCCAGGCCATCACAAATCATCCCTGGCATTTGCCACTCTTATCTCTCTGATAGCCACCCACATCACTCCTCCATGATAATATCATTAGCCACCCGTATCACTCCGATATCCACCCGTATCACTCCGTATAATAACCACCCTTATCGCTCCGCGGGACAATAACACAATAGCCACCCGTATCACTTCGTACAATCAACAATGGTGACATGCCACCCTTATGTCCCGCATAACAACAACAGCGAGATGACACCCTTATGCTCCACATAACAACAACAAATCTGCACAACAATTCACATATGCTAACATTAGAACAACGATATATCAACTCGTACCATGCCCAGAGGCCACAACCTTTCCAAAAGAACCAACAATATCAATATTTCCACAACAAATAGTCCACAGCTCAAACACAATGTGTATAGAATCTCAATAACAACAAAATGAACGTGAAAGTAACTCAACACTGATCAACACTCCCTTTAAACACAACATCAACTAAAATAGATTAATGACTTTCAATAACTTCAACTCCAATTAATTTCTTGAGAAGAAACTCAACAATGAAGGTATTTCCATGAAATGACAAACTTCCAAATTCTGGTGTGTGAAATAAACTAATAACGAAAGAGATGGCATGAACTATCAACTACGTCTAAATGCATAAGAATAACCCGACAACGAAAGGATATCATGTAACAACTCCAAATAAAGCATATAAGAGTAAACATGACAAGTAAAGGATATGGAATGTAACAACAACTTCAAATAAATACATGAAAGAGGCCTAAGGGTCTAAACCGGTCAATTTTCATGTATAAGCCCGAGTACGCACTCGTCACCTCGCATACACGGCTTTCACATAACACAAATAGCACAAACAACTTAAATTCTAAGAGGTAGTTCCCCACAGAAAGTTAGGCAAGATACTTACCTCAAATAAGCTAAATCAATACTCTAAAATGACCTTCTCGTGTGAAACTAACCTTCGGACGACTAAAATCTAGCCTGTATACGGTCAAAATCAGGGAAGGCCGATTCTAAGGCTTCTATGGCATTTCGAGCCCGGCCTCGATGGGATCGAAGCGCAGCCCAAGGCTCGTCCTCGAAACACTCGCTTCGGCAGGGCATATTGAAGACTCATCATGGCGTACATCGAGGCAGCATGAAAATCGACGACCGTCATGGAAAGGCGGAAAACTCCCGATGGCATGCGATGAGGACTGACACAGTCTGCAAGAATAGTACAAACCCATACTGAGCCGTTATACAGCTGTAGCTTTTCCTCGTCATTATTAGACATGTACCGTCATTATTAGACATGTACCATCATTATAAGTCATGTACCATGTTGGGATTCTCCCCTCCTATATAAAGGGGACCCTTGTCATTTTGTAACTACACTAATACAATACAACATTCTCTGCTCTTCTTTAAACGTGCTCAAACAGTTGTTCTACACATTCATTGCTTATTCTTTCATCATTCATTCATTGTTCATTTATTGTTCTTCATTTATTGATCATTATTAACCGCAAAGGGCTATCTTTGGGGCCTTCATTATCATTGTTTCTTCATCAATAGTTCATTGCCAACTACCCTTACTACCTCGAAGCTTCTGTTCCAGCCAGCTCGAGGCTCGGTTTTGCGATAGCTTTTGATTTGCATTTCTTATTTTCTTTACTTATGCTTAGCACCTATTGCTTAACAACTAGTATTAAAATTAATCACATATTTTTAGAACCACCAAATCAAATATAATTGTCATTACCATTTTCAAGGTAAACAGTTTGGCGCCCACCGTGGGGCTAAAAATAATAGTGGTTGTTTTGGTGCTAGTTTTCTGAAAACACAAGTTATTCTTCACACATTTCTTGTCCAAGAATCTCTGAATTCAGGTCAAAAAATGTCTAACTCAGCAAATGCACACGAAAACAACGGCGTTGGGCTTCATGGAGAGAACGGTGCAGATGCCAGTGTACCACCGCAAAACCCAGGGGTGGCACCAGCACAAATCCCCATCGACGTAAGCTCGCGTAACGCTGTGCATGTCGATGTAAGCTCTCATACTGACGGAAGTATGCGCGGAGAAAACCAACATGAAACACAGGGGACTCCAGTTCAGGTGAAAAGAGAAGTTAGCCTTCAAGTCATTCTTGAGATGTTACAAGCACAAAAAGTGGCTATTGCTCAACTACAAAGTCAACAAAAAACTCCAAGCACAGCAGCACAGGAAACGGCTCCTCGAGTCGAGCAGGCACCAGAAAGATCGAGTAACAACTTGTCAACAGTAGACCCCGCTATTAAGAAGATGCTCGAAGACGTCGCCAAAGGATTGAATTGGGAGAAAAGAAGATAGAGGCTAATGATAAAAAGGTGGAGACTTACAACTCGAGGGTCGATCAGATCCCGGGCGCACCTCCGATTCTGAAGGGTGTAGATTTAACGAAGTTCATACAGAAACCATTCCCACCAAGTGCGGCTCCGAAGCCAATCCCGAAGAAATTCAGAATGTCCGATGCCTCGAAGTATAACGGGACCACGGACCCCAATGTGCACATTACTGCTTACACTTGTGCTGTAAAAGGGAACGACTTAAAGGATGACGAAATCGAATCCGTGTTGTTGAAAAAATTTGGAGAAACACTGTCAAAGGGGGCTATGATGTGGTATCACAACCTACCCCCGAACTCGATAGATTCATTTGCCATGTTGGCAGACTCTTTTGTGAGGACACACGCTGGTGCCATCAAGGTCACCGGGAAGTCCGATGTCTTCAAAATCAAATAGAGAGAAAACGAGATGCTAAGGGAATTTGTATCTCGCTTCCAGATGGAGCGAATGGAGTTGCCACCGGTCTCCGATGACTGGGCAGCGCAGGACTTCACTCAGGGCTTGAACGAATGAAGCTCGGTAGCCTCGAAGCAGCTAAAACAAAATTTGATCGAGTATCCCGCCGTGACCTGGGCGGATGTGCACAACAGGTATCAATCGAAGATCGGGCCGAAGATGACCAGTTAGGAGCCCCTTCAGGCTCAGTATATCCTAGCAGGCTTTTAGCAAAGGAACAAAGGTTTGAAGAAAGGGAGTCGAGACCAAACAAGGAAATATACCAGCCGTATGTAGAAGATCGAAGAAACACCCCGAAGCATAATGTACCTCGAGGCGATCGAAGGACAGATCAAGGTCAAATTTCCCGAGGACTCATGAGTAAAGCCGGGTTCGATGGGCACACTAGGCCGGTAGAGGCACCCCGGCTATCCGAGTACAATTTCAACGACGACGTCTCGGGCATCGTATCAGCCATAGGTAAAATCAAAGATTCTAGGTGGCCAAAACCCATACTGTCAGACCCTTCACAGAGGAACCCTAATTTGGTATGCAAATATCACGGCACTCACGGTCATAGGACCGAGGATTGCATACATCTTCGAGAAGAGGTAGCCCGACTGATCAGCGAAGGGCATCTTCGAGAGCTCCTCAGCGATCGAGCCAAAAACCATTTGCGGGAAAGAGAGGCGAAGAGGAAGAACGAACCAGGAGAACCACAGTGCGTCATCCACATGATCATTGGAGGGGTCGACGCCCCACAAGGACCCGTTATCAAGCGGACGAAAATATCCATCACCAGGGAAAAGCGGACTCGGAGTTACATACCGGAAGATACTCTCACATTCAGCAAAGAAGACATCGAGACCTTGTCTCAGCCTCATAACGACGCACTGATAATTTCTTTTATTTTGAATAAATTTCAAATTAAACGTGTGCTCGTGGACCCAGGTAGCTCGGCCAACATAATCAGATCGAGGGTGGTGGAGCAGCTCGGACTGCTCGACCAGGTCGTACCCGCCTCTCGAGTCCTCAATGGATTCAACATGGCGAGCAAGACAACGAAAGGGGAGATCATCCTCTCGGTCAATGTGGCCGGTACAATCCAAGATACCAAGTTTCATGTCATCGAAGGTGACATGAGATACAACGCCTTACTTGGAAGGCTGTGGATACACAGTATGAGGGCAGTGCCATCAACCCTTCATCAAATGATGAAATTTCCAAACAAGGATGGAGTAAAAGCAGTATACGAGGAGTAGCATGCAACAAGAGAGATGTTCGCAGTGCATGACATGGCACCAACATCAACGCCCTCCACCTCGAAGGAGCCAAAAGACAAACAGACAGCCAGGTAGCAACCACAACCAACATTCTCGGCTACGTCCGAATAAGGAAATAAAGGACCATACCGCGTCCTCGGAGCAAGCAATTAAAACGTATCGGGACTTGAGCGCTATCATTGATAAGGTACAACCCTCTCCCTTTTTCATTTATGTTTTATACTAACTTATTGCAGATATTTAATGGAGAGGAATCAAAACACCCTCCAGCTCGAAGAACTTGGGCTTTAAAGCATGTGTTGCGCTTTTTTTCCCTTAGATCGGGTTTTATCCCGAACGGGTTTTTTCGGTGAGGTTTTTAACGAGGCAACATCCATATGCTACCTAAGGAGAACTCATCAAGTATTCAAGGTCTCTCTTCGATCAACCTCAAATACTAGGGGGCATCACCCTAGGAGGTCACCTATCGGAAGAAATCGAACTATGCCTAGGAGGACCTCGATAGGAAAATGTTATATTAGGCCAAACGGTCAAATGAACCGTGTCCATGTAGAATAATCGAGCCTCCAAAAGCAAAAAACATGTATGCACGTATCAAGTAATTGAGGAAGCCCCTTTGCTTATCAAAACACTTTTTGCCTCAAAGAAGTTCACTACTTTCTCATAAGACGGATCAAGGGCCAGAAACTCTCGAACACCCGGGGACTGTCATCGACAGTCAGCTCATCGAGCCATCAAAGACTCAAACTCGTAAGACCTCGATCAGGAAATTTTGAGCTTGTAAGCCCTCAGTGAGGCAACATTAAATCTGTAAGACCTCAACAAGGCATGCTCAAATTTATAAGACCTTAAAAAGGCATAACCCCGATATTAAGGCCAAGGCTATATGTACGAAATTGTAAGACCCCTAAAATGGCATACCCTCAATATAGACGCCGAGGTCACGGCACACGGGGATTAAGGGCTACGGACAAACATAAAGACTACGGTCAAACTAAAAGGCTATGGCCGAATTAACGCGGCTCGGAGACGTCCGACTACCCCCATACAACTAAAGGCCTCCAAATACTTTGAAAATACTTCGAAAAAAACCGGTTAATCAGGCTACCCTCGGCATAAGCAATGGAGCTTCGATAATATCAGCTCCAAACAATAAAAAGGCTTCAAAAACAATTAGCCTTCGATGGAAAGGTTTCGAAAACTCAGACTTCAAGCGAACCTTCCGAGGTACTCTGCTATCGTCACATATCGACTCATAATTGAGGTTCTCGTTTGAGCCGTCGAAGAGTCGGACGAACACAAAACATGCCAAGTCATAATCAAAACTTCAAAAGTCTTTAGCCAGAATGAGGGAAAACTATAGCCATATTAGAGGTCGCATCAACCGAATCTAAAAAGAGCCTACGGGCCAATGCGTAAGAGCCTAAGGGCCAGCCTAAAGAGCCTAAGGGCCAATGCGTAAGAGCCCAAGGGCCAGCCTAAAGAACCTAAGGGCCAATACATAAGAACCTAAGAGCCAACCTAAAGAGCCTAAGGGCCAATATGTTGAAAATCTAAGGGTCAATGAGCCTGAGTCAAAACTTGATTAGAGGATCGAGCCCTAAACGGTCAACTATTATCAATTGTTCATCGAACACAACCTAAGGGTTCTTATCCAAAAGCCCAATATATCGGGCTAATTGTCGGCAGACATCAAAACTCAAAACATAAACAAAGATACAAGCAAGTGGGAATTTATATAAAGGGAAAACCGAAGGGTTCCTTTTTATTATAAACAATGGTACAAAGATACGTTTACAATGCCCCCACGGGAATCCCGATGCAAAGAACAAGAAATAAAAACTAATCTACCGCCGGGGTCACTTGACCGGACAGAGCTCCCTCGTTAGTTGTGCCTTCTATGGCTTGGCCCTCGACCCCCGGAGCATCAACGGCATCCTTCCCCTCGAGGACTTCACCTTCATCTTCATCATCCTCCGAGCCGCTGGTCGAACCACGAGCTGAACCATCATCGGAAGAAAGTAGAACTGCCGGTTCTTCCTCTAGGGCCTTCACCCTCTTGATATCAGCAGACAAATCGATGCCCCCTACATACACATCCTTGAGAGCCTGTCTCCAAAATCTTAATCGGGCATGCTCCAAGGCTCGGGTTAGTTCCAAATTGGCCTATTCGGATACCTTCCTGGCTCGAGCATTTGCAGCAGCAGCATCTTCTCGATATGAGGATATGAGCGCATCGGCGTCGGACTTAGATGCAGATAGCTCAGCAACTGATTCTGCATGGAGATCTTTGTACTTACGGCTTTCTCCCTTTGCTCCTTGGAGTTGGTGCTCAACCGAGGTCTGCTTCTCTCAAAGAGTTTCTTTATCGGAGGACACTTCATCCATGTGCTACTTCAGCCTAAGGATTTCAGTATCCCTGACTCTAAGCTCCTCTCGCATTAGTCCATCTCTTTGCTTAAGTTGAAAGAACCAAACTAAGGTATTTAACGCTCAATTGGCTAAAGCATAGAAGTAAGCCCACGAAGGTCGTATTACCTGCTCATTGAGATCGTCCCGCTCTCGCGACATCCTCTCTAAATGTGCTCGAAGGTCACCTAGCTCCCCCTCCTTATGGGCATAAAGGGCCTTAAGCTCGTTCAATTCAGAAGCGAGCTTCCTAAATTCGTCCTCACAACGAGCCAACTCAGCTTGTGACTTGGAAAAGGCCTGGTTAGAGAGCATCAAGGCCTAAAAACACAAAGGAAGGGAATCATAAAATAAAGAATCGAAACTCAAAATACAGTGGTCAAGTCAAGATTACCTATTTTCGAAGCTTCTCGGCTTCTTCAAAGATCAATGAGGCATCAATATCGGGTCCTTCCTCAACCCCAGCAAAACAACCTTCAAACATATCATTCTTTCCGGGGGATGCCCCCACGATGGGAGTTTTCATGTCCTGGGCATCCCGTATTTGCCCAGGAGAGAATGATGGGCCCGATAGCTCATCTACACTGATCACCTCAAATGGTTCGACGGGGGCCCTCTCCCCCTTTTGAGGGGTTTCGTTACTGGTTTCTTCGGATTCGTCAACTATGTGCCCCTCGGCACCCAATGTGTTTGATCGTCGGTCGGCCCGGGGACTTCGTCTGAGCTCCCCTCAACGATTCCCTCAGCTCGGGTAAGGACCACCTCAGCGGCCTCCGTTCCAGCAGCCTTCGGGTCAGTCACCTTCGGCTCAGTGGACTTCGAAGAAGCAACACTCCCTCTCCCCCTAAGTACCAGCTGGCAGTTATCATTCTCCTCGCCCTCGGTGCAAAGATTCTCGGCCGCTTCCCTAGTTAAGGCCAATGAATCAGCCTCGGGCTTTTGAAATTTAGCCCTTTTGGGCTTCGAGGGCTCAGCTGGTGTTTTATTCTTCCTCTTTTTCTCCTTGGCAGGCTTCGGGGTATCCGCTTCCCCGGGCGGGGGTTCCCTCATCAAAACGGCCTATCCAAGGCCTGCATAGGCACAAAAGATGAGAATACCGTCGAGAGATATCCTCTCTAAAGAGCTCAGGTATGACAGAAATAAAAACTCACCATGATTTTTGGCCTCCCAACGGGTCTTAGCCAGATCACGCCACATGCGCTTAGCATATGGGCAGATCGAATCGAGTCATCGGACCTAGCCCGGGAGATCCTTGACAGCACCGGGGTACCACTCGACAGCTATACCATCAAAGAGAGTTAATTCAAAAGCAAGAAAAGATATCCGATTAGCGAAACATGTTTACTTACGATTCATATTCCATTCCTCGGGGAATGGCATTCTCTTAGCAGGGATCAGATCCGAGATCCTGACTCGGACAAAGCAGCTCATCCACCCTCGGTCCTTGTCTTCATCGATGCTAGCAAAAAAGGCCTTCGGGGATCGACGTTTTAACTTAATCAGGCCACCTCGATAAAGTCCGGGGCTATACAGTCCAATCAAATAATCTAGGGTAAAAGGCATCCCCTCGACCGTGTTTGAGAAATACCTAATCAAATAGACGACGCGCCAGAATGATGGATAGATTTGTCCAAGCGTCACCCGATATTGTCTGCAGAAATCGAGGATCACTAGGTCTGTCGGTGGCGAAGAGGCTCCTACCGGGCCTAAGGTAAAAGGATATGTGTATACATTGAGGAAACCGGCTTGGTGCTTGGTTATATCTTCCCCACATGAAGGAATCTCTACTTGCACCGCCTCCCCCCATCGACAGTCGACCTTCACTTTCTCAATGTCAGTTATTAGACTTATGTATCGAGACATGGGCTCGCATCATCCCGGAATAGAGGAAGGGTTTTCGATCTGGAAATCAAAAGATGTGTCACAAGGCCAGGGAATACACTCCTCGATATTAGGAGGAACTACCGGTTTACCTTTTGTCGTTCGAGAAGAGGACAAAGCTTTTTCCTTTTGAGGAACAGTTTAAGAAGTTTTAGCCATCTCTAAAGCAAAAGATCCGAGAAGATGGAAAATGTTGTTAGAAAAGAGAAGGGAGAGTCCAAGGTAATTGAAAGGGGCTAAATGAAATTTTGGAAGTACTAAGAGAGTAATATCTGCAAGGTTATGGGATTCTGTCTATTTATGAAGATCGTTTGAACGTGCTGAGGAAGCCTAAAGGCCGACCGTTGGCCACCTACAATTAATGATTTTGAGAGTCGTACAAAAGCAACCCTTCAGTCACTTCAACCGCTTATGTCATTATATTGATGCCAGGACCCAAGCATCGGGAATTGGATTGTCAGAAATTATTAAGAACAATCTGCGAGTCGGGCTCGAGTAAACGCTCGCTCGACTATTAAGCCTAAGGGCTACCCGAGTTCGAGCCAATTCTCACTCGGGGACTATTCATAAAGCCTCAGGGCTATCTTTACTTCGAGTTCGAGCAAGCGCTAGCTCGACTTTTAAGCCCAAGGGCTACCCGAGTTCGAGCCAGTTCTCACTCGGGGACTATTCACAAAGCCTCAGAGCTATCTTTACTTCGAGTTCGAGCAAACGCTATCTCGACTATTAAGCCCAAGGGCTACCCGAGTTCGAGCCAGTTCTCATTCGGGGACTATTCATAAAGCCTCAGGGCTATCTTTACTTCGAGTACGAGCGAACGCTCGCTCGACTTTTAGCCCAAGGGCTACCCGTGTTCGAGCAAGTTCTCACTGGAGGGCTATGTATACCTCCGGGCTATCTTTATTTCAGGTTCAAGCAAATTTTCACTCAATTAGGGGCCACCCGAGTTCGAGCAGGCTATCACTTAAAGCCTTAGGGCTATCCTTATTCTCAGATGATCGAGCAAACGTTCACCCGGCTGCTAAATCCGAAGGTTACTTGAGTTCGAGAAAATTCTCACTCGAGGGCTACCAACGAAGCCCAAAAGGGCTAGCTTTATTTCAAAAAATCGAGACACAACTCTCGCTCAACTCGAACTCGGAAATCCAGGTGACCTAAGTTCGCATCAAATCAATCCAAGCTTAGTCCGAGGGATAACAAAGAACTTCAAAAAGCGTCATATTGATCGAACAAAAACCTAAGCGTTTATTATTTTCGGAGCCGGTATTCGGACTAATCATTAGAGCCGTATACTTGGATTTTTCACAAACGCGATGTCATCACGAGAGGTTCGAGAAAATCAAGGTCAAGATCGTTTCATATCATTTCATTCTAAGAAACGCGGGGACTATCTGTATACGGTCAAAATCAGGGAAGGCCGATTCTAAGGCTTCTATGGCATTTCGAGCCCGACCTCGATGGGATCGAAGCGTAGCCCAAGGCTCGTCCTCGAAGCACTCGCTTCGGCAGGGCATATCGAAGACTCATCATGACGTAACTCGAGGCAGCATGAAAATCGACGACCTTCATAGAAAGGCGGAAAACTCCCAATGGCATGCGATGAGGACTGACAGAGTCTACAAGAACAAACCCATACCGAGCCGTTATACAGCTGTAGCTTTTCCTCGTCATTATTAGACATGTACCGTCATTATTAGACATGTACCATGTTGGGATTCTCCCCTCCTATATAAAGGGGACCCTTGTCATTTTGTAACTACACTAATACAATACAACATTCTCTGCTCTTCTTTAAACGTGCTCAAACAATTGTTGTACACATTCATTGCTTATTCTTTCATCATTCATTCATTGTTCATTTATTGATCTTTATTTATTGCTCATTATTAACCGCAAAGGGTTATCTTTGGGGCCTTCATTATCATTGTTTCTTCATCAATAGTTCATTGCCAACTACCCTTACCACCTCGAAGCTTCTATTCCAGCCAGCTCGAGGCTCGATTTTGCGATAGCTTTTGGTTTTCATTTCTTATTTTCTTTACTTACGCTTAGCATCTATTGCTTAACAACTAGTATTAAAATAAATCACATATTATTAGAACCACCAAATCAAATATAATTGTCATTACCATTTTCAAGGTAAACATAACCAAAATAGCTCAATATCATAAATAAAAACCATAGGAAACAATTCCGGATAATAAAGTTTCGATCTTTAATGAAAACTAAAAAGTCAACCCAAAAGGTCAACCCCGGGCTCGCTCCCGGAACCCGACAAAATTTATAAAATTCGAACACCCATTCCGATACGAGTCCAACTATACCAAAATTATTCAATTCCGACATAAAACCGGCCTTCAAATCCCCATTTTACATTTTTGAAAGTTTTCTCAAAATTCTTATTTTCTCCAACTCAAATCACTAATTTAATGATAAAAAGAAAGATAAAATCATGAAATATAATAAAATCCGGGTCAAGAACACTTACCCCCAATCCAAATCATGAAGAACACCTCCAAAATCGCCCAAAACCGAGGTCTACAACTAAAAATATGATAAAAATAACCAAACCCTCGATATATATGAAGCTGCCTAGTGATTTCCGCATCTGCGGACAAAACAACGCATCTGCGCTCTCGCTATTGTGAGCCAACACCCCCATCTGTGGTTATCACTTACCAGACTGGCGACCGCACCTGCGCAAAGCGGTCGCACCTGCGACGTCGCAGAAGCGCCCTCAGAAACGCAGAAGCGGACTCTATCGCATCAGCGGTCCAAAATCCACAGATGCGCCAATTGCACCTGCGATCCGTCACCCGCAGAAGCGAATCTTCTGGCTAGAGCTCACCATCGTAGAAGCGGCACAAAACATGCAGAAGCCACCCCGCTTCTGCGCTCCATGATGCGCAGCTACGAAGCACCAGAACCAGACTTGCCCAAAAACATGGTAATAATCTGAAACTCGTCCGAGACACACCCGGGGCCTCCGAAACCTCGTCCAATCATACCAACAAGTTCCATAACATAACGCGGACCTCCTCGAGGCCTCAAAACACATCTAAAAATATCAATACTACGAATCACACCTCAAATCGAACTTAATGAATTTATGAACTTTCAACTTATACAACTCGGCCCGAATCATATCAAATCAACTCGGAATAACCGCAAATTTTGCATGCAAGTCCCAAATGACACAACAGAGCTATTCCACTCCCGGAATCGAAATTTGAACCTGATATCAATAAAGTCAACTCCCGGTCAAACCTCTCAGCCTTCCAAACCTTTAACTTTCCAACTTTTGCCAAAATACTTCAAATCAACCTACGGACCTCCAAATCCAAATCTGGACATACGCCTAAGTCCAAAATCACCATAGGAAGCTATTGGAATCATCAAAACACCATTTCGGAGTCGTCTACACAAAACTCAAACTCCGATCAACTCTTGCCACTTAAGATTCTAAAACAAGGATTGTTCTTCCAAATCAATTTCGAATAATCCGAAACTGAACCCGGCCACACACACAATTCATGATACACAATACGAAGCTTCTCGAGACCTTAAGCCACCAAACAGAATGCTAATTTTCAAAACGACCTGTCGGGTCGTTACATTCTCCCCCTCTTAAATAAACGCCCGTCCTCGAACGTGCCAAGAACCGTTCCGAAGCCATCAATCACTGAATGTACTCACCATACATATACTTGCGGTGATCCCACGTCACCCCAATCCACATAAGCCCGACGACACTATCTCAACTGAATATTATTCCTTCCACCCACACTGATAAGCCTTAGAACCAATTCTTCACCATCCGATCATTTTCCAAAGACCTGATTTCCACATTAACACCCGGTATCAACCTCAACCAACTGCAACGGCTCATGCATGCCCACATGGTATAACCACACGATGTAACATATGCCCATAACAACAACTCTGACCATAATAGCAGCCCATAACTAAATCTAGCACCGGTAAATAATCTCATAACATCTAGAACCTTGTTCCAAACCTTCAAAACACTTGACAACAATGCAAGACACATGAAGATCTCGTAACCATTCACCCAAATCAACAAGTCACACCCAACGCCACCTGGGCTCATACCTCGCATACTAAACCCAATAAGCACAACACGAATATGATTGAATATGAAAAGAGAAACACATGAGAGAACTATCAAACAATCCGACAGGCACAACTCCCTATCAGTACCATACTACGAATCCATTTCATAAGGGAGAATCAAAATATATGAACTAATCATAATAACCTCATCCTGATATAATTCCACCGCGGCACGTAGCCCAGTTCAAATATATCAAACCACATAAAAATGCGAGGATCCCATCCTCAGCTCTGATTCATAAGTAGAATACACATCACACCAATCGAAGCCATCCACTAACTCAATCTCACAAAACAAAATCACAACATATAAAGGACTTTCCATACCGGTAGAGCACCTAAATCACACATCGTAACCAAACCATCCAGAAATCACATCAAAACCTACCGTAATGAGTAACAGAAAGTTCAATCTAGTCTTATAGCTCTTAATTGTGAACAAACCAAGGCGATAGAAACGAGCTACCACTATAGAATCTCTCAACAAAGGTAAACACATAAACATAGAACAATAATCACATAACTCACCCATATATGAGGCATATATGAGGACTCACACTGATAAATAAAACCAGATCAATATAAGACTGATGTTTCTCTATGAAAAATCAAAATCGTACCTGTAACGACACCATATGGTGCAGTGGCCTCAACCCTACCATAGAAAGCAAATCAGCGGGACGGGCCTCCCCCTCCAGGGTGCCCTTTACCTTCCTGTCCTCCACCCCTAGCTGGCTGTGTAGGTGGAGTAGCAACTAGAATGGAGCCTGTAGCCTGAGTGCTCTGATAAAATCCACCTCTCCTGAGTCTGGGACAATCTCTCATGATGTGCCTAGTATCGCCACAATCATAACAACCCCCCTGCGGGCGTGGCTGCTCGTATTGAGTCTGTGCCGAATAACTGGAATAACCATTGTAGGAACCCCGTGTATGTGATGCACTAGAAGATGACTTCCCCATATGAGTACCCTGACTAACCGGAGCACCACGAGTAGTCAGAAGTGCGGACTGGACTGGTCGACTGCCTGAGCCTTCGCCGTGATGGGTCATAGCTGAAGAGTAGAATCCACTGGATCCTCTTGAACCTCGAGACCTCTTGGTCTCCTTATCCTCATTCTCCTCACCTCGAATGCGCTCTAATCTCATGGCAATCTCCACAACCTGCTGAAATGGAGTATCAGTCTCCAACTCCCGAGCCATGCTGAATCTAAGACCATAACTGAGCCCCTCAATGAATCTGTGGACTCGCTCTCTGATCATAGGAACCAAAGTAGCTGCATGAGGGGATAACTCACTAACCGTAATGGCGTACTCCGACAGTGTCATAGTGCCCTGATGCAGCTGCTTGAACTCTGTGTGCCACACATCTCGGAGGGTCTGGGGAACAAACTCCCTCAGAAACATCTCTAGGTGTTGCATCAACTGGCCTAACATCCTCATAAACCTGCCACCACTAATACGCTGCACCTGACAACTAAAATATAGTAAAAACAACTACGCTCACCTCCACAATACCTAGGGTAGGGATAATACAGTGACACTTCCCTAGAAAATCTTGTGCATCCTCGGTAGCTATGCTACTGAAAGTAGGTGGACCATACCTCTTGAACCTCCCAGCCTTTTCTGCTCCTCCTCTGATGCCCCTGGTCTGACCTCAGACTGAACCAGAATAGTAGGCTGTACCGGCACCACACCCGGAATATGACCAACATGAGCCTGCTGCTCTGGAGTACGGGCAGAAGGAGTCTGAGCTCCTCCCCCAATCTACGAAGTGGATGGTGTAGCAGAGATCAATCCCTTCTAAGCTAATGTACCAAACATGCTCAGGAACTGCGCTAAAGTCTCTATAGTAGGGGAGGGGGGAGGGGAGAGGGTTAACAACAGGCGCCTCCAGTGCTTGTCCCTCAACTGGAGCTACTGGCGGCTCCTCAACTGCTGCTTTAGAAGGTGCTCTAGCTGCGGCACGTGCCCTTCCTCGGCCTCCTCGGCCCCCACCTCGGCCCCAGCCTCTCACAGCTCTAGTAGGGGGCACAAGTGTCTGCTCAACTGATTCGATAGCGCTGGTCCTCACCATTCGTGAGAGAATAGAGATACAAAGGCTCAAACTCGAAATCAACAAATCCGCACAATAGTAATGAAAGAAGTGGAGTTTTCCTAATAGTTTCGGAGCCTCTCGAAGATGAGTACAGACGTCTCCGTACCGATTCGCAAGATCTACTAAACTTTTTCGTGACTCATAGAACCTATGAACCTAGAGCTTTGATACCAATTTGTCACGATCCAAAATTCCGCCTTAGGTATCGTGATGGTACTTTTATCGCTCCGCCCATACAATAACATAATAGCCATGTTCCTAGAAGTAAACTAGTTTTACAGGACTAGGAAAAGAAATAACTAGATGTTCAAGAACATCAAAACCCAAACGTCGGAATTGACGTTCCATTGGATTTAAGTAGTGGGAGAATGTAAATAGGCAGCATATGCCTTTATCGAGTGGGAGTGATGTTTGAACAATGAACACTATAGTAATAAGTCGCTAATATTTCAATACGGTAAGGTAATGAAGGTAATATTAGTAGTACTTCGTCGTAGTGGGAGAATACTAAGAAAAATCATAGTTCAGTATATATTCTTGGGATAGTTTCGGTAACAGGATCCCTGAAGAGATTAATACCAAACTAGATAATTACGACAAATCACTACTGGACAAAGATTGCATCAGAAAATAACTTGGCAAGATTCTTTAATAAAACCTTATTTGGTGAAGACTTTTAATAGTCATGTAAAAAGAATGCCTGAGAAAGTTATAGATGCATGGTTATGAGTCAAAGTGGGAGATTGTTGGGGCATATACTATTAATCATGCGTTTAGATATAGTATAATTCTAACAAATGTCATGGTTAAAAATCTAAGTGGGAGATTGTTGGGTATATACTATTAACCATGGGTTTGGTTTGGATATAGTATTTTTTATACAGTAATTATTTATTCAATTATGATAAAGTTTTAAATAGATCATGTATTAGTCTGTGTCCTTACTTTTATAGTAGACGATTTAGTATATAGAGTTTAGCTTATACACGAAAGATTAAATCATCGGTTCTTATAAGTATAAAGTTTGAGTTTACAATCTAATGATGGAATTTGACAAAGCATCAAGAATGATTATAACACAAGATTAAATATAATTTATCTTGATTATGGAAATGGTTTAATTCTAACTTCTTGTGCTAGTACATTTTGTATGTATTGAACGGACCAAGTAAAGATAAATATTTTATACTGACTTAATAAAATAAACTCTCTAGCCATTAAAAGTGCTTGTACTCTTAATCTTGATATAATTATTATTAGCTGTATATATTATTATTGTTTTGATTTATTAAAAGACGAGACTTTCGTGGGTCAATATGCCTGGTAAATTTGATAATAATAATAATGTACATTGGCGAAATAATAGTTAGTTGATGGAATCCATGTCTCGGTTTAGAGATTGATGATACACCTTTATGAAAGTTTAAAAGTTTTCATGTGTATACCAGGCCGGTGGATTTTGTATCCGACACATGAAATAAGTTAAGCGAAAGTCTAAAAAAATTTAATAAATTAAGTTATCAGTAATTTAATTTAATTGATTAGTATTTGAATCGTAACATGGAGAGTTAAATAAGATTTAATGGATGAATCTCCAAATTGAATAAGGAGTGCAAGTACGAATCTTTAGTGGGATAATTCGTAATTTATTATGGTGGATGTTAATTTCAAAAATTAGAAGTTAATTCCATAATTGGAAGCCTTGTTAATTAAATTATGTGGTCCCTACTGCACCTAAATAATAGGAAATAAAGGAATTCTTTTCTTAGTGAAAAAGAAAACCCAGCAGGTTTTGGAAAAGGGTTTTAACCCTTAAAACTTGTGCTATAAATATATAAGGTTTCCACCTAGAGAGTGAAGAGAAGGAGGCTGAAGATTTCAGTCTTTTCCCAAGAATTTTTCGGCCACATGAAATTGTTATTTTTGGAGAACACAGTAGAAGACCGTGGAACGTTCTGAGATCATGATCGTGCGGGTGATGGAGATTCTATTGGGATGATGTGGAACTAAAGGCTCACATGACAGAAGAGCTGTCTTCACACTTTAAGAGGTAACTCGTAAAACTATGTATATGCTAGTTGTCTAGATTACATGCGATTTTGATGCTGCGATTGCTTTCGCTGCTTATAATAATCCATTAATTGGTATCAGAGCCCAATCACATCTAATTAGATAACTAATTTTTCATGAAACAAGAATATCGTGTTTACGTGCATTTATGAATTGCATATATGTGTTGTTCTCTGAAAAATTGCACTACTGTTTTGTGAATTAAGTGCAAATTTTTTGGATTATTCTTGTAATCATGAGATATCAGATTTTTATTGATATTTGATTAGGATGATCTGAATTTTTTTGGTAAACCCTAGAAAAATGCAAAATTCGATTTTGACCGAATTGTTGGCGTTTTTGGAGGTCAGCGAACTTGACGGACACTGATTGAACCAAAATATGGTGAGTCCATCGAAAACGACGTGGTGAGAAAAAATCACTGCTATTGTCACGACCCAAATTTCCACCGTAGGCGTTCTGATGCACCTAGTCTCTAAGACTAGGTAAGCCAATTACTTACAATGATTAAGCCAGTTTTAACGATGATAATTTAAAATAGAGTTTAATATGAATACCAAAACAAAAGCAAAATAAGCATACGCAACAATAATCATAACAACATCCCAAGACTAGGTAATACAGAGTTACGAACTCTAGCTGAATACATGGAAAGATCTCAAGGATCGAAATACAATATTGTTCAAATAACACGCTGACTGTACGATGAAAGGAAAGCACTCCACGGGACTGCGACGACCAAGCAGCTCTACCTTGAATCCTCGCGATCAAAAGCTAGCTCTGCCCGAGCCCGATACCTCCAATGCCCGGCTCTGCACAAAAATGTGCAGAAGTGTAGTATGAGTACACCACGATCGGCACCCAGTTAGTATCAAGACTAACATCGGTGGAGTAGTGAAGAGGTACAAGTCAAGGCACCTACTAGTCAAAACAACCTGTGCACTATAGAAGCATAAAGCTAATAATGAAAGCAGGAATCAATAAATGGAAACAAGAATCAACATATAATATAAGCAGTAAAGTAATACGAACACCGTGAAAGTATCACTGAAACCAAATAAGGAAAAGAAATAACAACCAATTAAGTCAAGCCGTTCTAGCACAAGTTTGCAACGAAATTACTCCGAGATACCTCATTTTGTAGTCACAAGTCACGAGTCTCAACCGACAATCATATGCTCACGACACCTTGTGGCCACATTTCAAATCACAACCCACGGACAACTCACATGCCAATATCTCAATCCACCCGGCATGATCACATGCTCACAATCACAATCCGCCCGGCATGGTCACATGCTCAATATCATAATCTGCCCGGCATGGCCATAGGCTCAATATCACAATCCGCCCGGCATGGTCACTTGCTCAATATCACAATCCGTCCAGCATGACCACATGCTCAATATCACAATCCGCTCGGCATGGTCACACGTTCAATATCAACATAAAAGCATATAATACAAGAATACATGGGCATGATCAATAAATGTCAAGTTTCATACTCCTTAACTAGGATAAGTAGCATGCTATGGTGTATGCTTGTGCGAGTGTACTATTACAATCCAGTCAACATGTAATATCAAAGACATCGAGTAGCTCATCGAAGTAACACAACAAGTCACCTAAGGTGTATGACATACACAAGAAAAAACACACCATCACACGAATATCACCAATAAAATGCCCCCAGGCCATCACACATCATCCCTGACATTGCCACCCTTATCTCTCCGATAGCCACTCGTATCACTCCGCCCTGACAATATCATTAGCCACCCGTATCACTCCGATATACACCCGTATCACTCCACATAATAGCCACACTTATCGCTCTGCCCGAACATTAATACAATATCCACCCGTATCACTCTGCACAATCAGCAACGGTGAGATATGCCCCGCATAACAACAACGGTAAAATGCCACCATTATACTTCGCATAACAACAACCAATCCACATAACAATTCACATATGCTACGTGACAACAACACAACATATCAACTCGTACCACAAGTGCCCATAGGCCATAACCTTTCCAAAAGAACCAACAATATCAATATTTTCACAATAAATAGCCCTTGGATCAAACACAATGTGTATAGAATCTCAATAACAACAAAATGAACGAGAAAGTAACTCAACTATGAACAACACTCCCTTTAAACACAGCTTCAATTAAAATAGATTAATAACTTTCAATGACTTCAACTTCAATTAATTTCTTAAGGGTAAACTCGATAATGAAGTTATTTTCATGAAATGGCAAACTTTGCATTCTAGAGTATTAAATAGGCCAACAATGAAAGAGATGGCACGAACTAGCAACTACGTCAAAATGCATGAGAATAACCCGGCAACAAAAATGATATCATGTAACAACAATTTCAATTAAAAGTAACTCAACAATAAAGGAAGTCACATAATGATAAAATAGGTAACAACTTTAATTAAAGCATATAAGAGTAAACTTGACAAGTAAAGGATGTGGCATGTAACAACAACTTCAAATAAAGCATGCGAAAGTAAACAAGACAATTAAAAGATATAACACATGCTAAAATTCCAAATAAATACATGAAAGAAGCCTAAGAGTCTAAACTGGTCAATTTCTACATATAAGCCCGAGTACATACTCATCACCTCGCGTACACGGCTTTCACATGACACACAATAGCACGAACGACTCAAATCCTAAGTGATAATTCCCCCACACAAAGTTAAGCAAGATACTTACCTCAAGTAAGCCAAATCAATACTCTAATTGGCTTTTTCGTGTGAAACACACCTCTGAACGGCTCAAATCTATCTAGAATAACTCAATAATAAATAAAAATCATAAAAAATAATTTCGGATAATAAAGCTTCGATCTTTAATAAAAATTACAAAGTCAACTCAAAAGTCAATCCTAGGCCCGCACCTCGGAACTCGATAAAATTTACAAAATTCAAACACCCATTCAATTATGAGTCCAACCATACTAATTTCATCCAATTTCGACTCCGAATCGATGTTTAAAACTCAATTATTCTCTTTAGAAAAGTTTTTGATAAAAGCTCCCAATTCTCCAATCAAAATATGGATTAATTCACAAATGAACTACTGGAATCATGTTAAAATATAAAATTTAAGATTATATACTAACCCCCATGAAAATACGAGAAGAATGCCGTATAAATCACCTCGATCGGAGCTCTAGAACTCAAGATATACTCAAAATACCAAATAATGCAATCTGATTTTTTTTATACACAGGCATTTCCGCTTTTGCGCCCAAAAAGCCGCATCTGCGCATTTCCAGCTGTCATTTCCGTTTTTGCAGACCATTTTTTGCACCTGTGGGGTCGCACATGCGGACCTAACTTTGCATCTGCGAAGCACCAGCTCCAGCTGCAGCTCTCATCTCCGACACTAAAATGAGCATAACTCCCTGATACGATATCCAAATTCGACGATTCTTTTTGTTATGGCTCCGTAATTACGATACAGATCTAATGATTCAATCAAAATAGAAATTGGAGCTCATTTGTGATATCATATATGCTTGAAAAAATGACTTCGAAACATAAAAAATGAGCGCAACACAACCCAAACCTATCCGAAACTCACTCGAGCCCCTCAGGACCCCGTCCGAACATATCAATAAGTCCCAAAATATAATATGGACCTACTCGAGGCCTTAAATCCCACATAACAACATCAAAATCACGAGTCATCGATCAAGATCAATCTCTTATGTTCATAAACTTCAAACTTCGAACCAAGCGTTCTATCCAAGCCTAACCATTCCGAAATTTATCAAAATTTTACATACAAGTTTCAAATGACATATCGAACCTATTCCTACTCTCAGAACAATAATTCAAACCTGATAACATCGAAGTCAACTCCCGATCTAACCTATGAACTTCCAAACCTTCAAATTGCCAACTTTCGCCAAATAGTGCCGAAACCTTCTAGAAACATCCAAATGCAAATTCGGGCATATGCCCCAGTCCAAAATCACCACATGAAGCTATTGGAATCTCAAAATATCATTCCGGAGTCGTCTACACAAAAGTCAAACTCCGATCAACTCTTTTCACTTAAACTTCTAAAACAAGAATTGTTCTTCCAAATCAATCCTGAATCATCCGAAAGCCGAACTCGACCAGACATGCAAGTTATAGTACATAATACGAAGTTGTTCGAGACCTTAAGCCATCGAACGGAACGCTAATTCTAAAAACGACCGGTTGGATCGTTACATTCTCCACCTCTTAAACAAACGTTCGTCCTCGAACGTGCCAAGAATCGTTCCGAAGCCACAAAATCAGTGAATGAACTCACCATACATATACTCGCAGGTGATCCCACGTCACCCCAATCCATATAAGCCCAACAACACCCTCTCAACTGAAGAGTATTCCTTCAACCCACACTGATAAGTCTTAGAACCAAAATTTTCACCATTCGATCATTCCCCGAAGACCCGATTTCCACATATACACACTGTATCAACCTCAAACATCTGCCATAGCTCATGCATACATCCACAAGGTATAACCATACGACGTAACACATTACACATATGCCCATAACAACAACTCTGACCACAATAGCTGTCCATAACCAAATCCAGCACCGGTAAATAATCTCTTTATGCTTTTTAAAACCAACCTTATGAAATTTCTGTAAGTATAACAAACGTTTCAAAACGTTTAATATTCCTAGCTTATAAATATAGTATTTCAGAATCATTTGATGAACAAACGTAAATCTTCAGAATTTGAAATATTTAGAGCGAATTGTATAATATTCCTAGCTTATAGATATAGTATTTCAGTATCCCCTATGTTATGTTTTCACCGTCTTGATTCTGAAAGCTGGAGAATTCATGTCAGTTTACAATTGACAAAAACAAGGAGTATATAAGATTACGTATAAGACAAGCCATTTTCTTTTTCTCAATCTTTCTTTTCTAACATATTAAATTGTTGATCATTTGTTTCTTCTTAATAGAATAGGAAGTGTAGACCGAATCAATTAATTTGGTTGCAGGAAGAGAGGAAAAGCTTTTCTAGAAGCGAGAGAGAGTTGCTCTAATGTTGCAAACATGGTTCTCTTTGCCGCTAAAGTATATGCATTTCGTAGGAGTGATATAGTGCCATCATAAAGTATATGTATCTCATAGGAGTGATTTAGCATATCAACATGCACTATCTAGCCTATTTGTTCAAGCTATCAAAAATTACTTATTTTGAAAAGTATTTTTTTTAAAAGTGCTTTTTGAAAAAATATTTTTGAAGAAAAAACTTTTTATATTTGGCTAATTAATTCAAGAGGTACTTTTTGCAATATTTGATAAACAAATAGTGTTTTACCAATCTTTTCAAAAAATACTTTTGAATGCCAAATTACTGAAAAGGATATTAAAATTTTCCGTACAATCAGTATTATTTAAATAGAGAAATAAATTTAAATATTTTAATTGGTTTTTATTTTTATCTAATTAAAATATAAAATATAAATAAAAATATATTAAATATTTTCATCAATATAGTTATCCAAAGTAATATTGGGCATGTAGTTGATGATAGGCTATAATTACACATTTTAGTTGATTATTACACTCAAATTTACTACACTTTGATTGAGTTTGAGCTTTAATCGCTAGTGTCTTGCACTAACTGTGTGTTTTATGCCTTGTAGGAGTGATTCCGAGCTATATTGATGTTATGGAATGAATTCAAGTGATTTGGAGCTTTGAAGTCTGAGTAAAAGCTCAAGGAATTAAGCCGGAATCATGTTTGGGGGTCAATGGATGATAGTTAGAGTGAACGAAGAATCGAGTAGGCATATCGCACACTGTCTAGTAAAATAGATATAACTTTTTGCTCAGAACTCCATTTGGTCTCCGCAATATATGGTTGGAAAACTAACTCAAAGGGCTACAACTTTCATATTTTACGTTTTTTCCAAATTCCAAATGGAACGGGGCGAGACACGCAAGATTTGAGCCAAAACGAACGAAACCGGAAAAAAGGGCCAGTTGGGCGCCACAGGCAGCGCCTGGCGCCAAAAACAGTATGCACAATATTTGGGCGCTATGGAGGGCGCCTGGCGCCGGGCTGGGCGCCGGTGACGTGAAAGGTGTCCTATTTCGCCCAGAACAAGGTTATTTCGGCCCTAGACCTACCCAACACGTATAAAAGCAAGACTAAACCTATTTTTGAAGGGGGAGACGCACTTTGGAGCAAAAATACACGCTAGAAACATTGAGGAGCAAGAACAACTCAGAATTCTTCATCTTTTCTAGTATTTTCAATTATTCAAAACTTATGCAATTGTTTGATTACATCATGAGTGGCTAAAACACCCATTGTTCTGGGGTTGTGATTTAGCCATGAATATTGTTGTGTGATATTAACTTGACCTTGATTATAATTCACCAATATATGATTGTTTCTTCAATTCTGTGTTTAATTGCTTAATTGTCTGGCCAGTAGTTAGGTTGTATTTACTATCTATGCTATGCTTGGGAAAGCCGTGTTTAGATTAGAGAAGAATTAAAGAGAGCATGATCTTAACCCTTAGGGGGAGCGAATTTGTGGTTAGGATAGGAATATACCTAGTCACCGTGCTTAATTAAATATCGTAATCTTAATGCGTTCTTAATAGATTGATTTCATAGGAATATAGGCGTTAATCTATTGAGAATAGGTGAATAGTACTTCGGGAGAAGGCTATGAGAGCACTTATCGATTAATTAGCAACCATGAGTGAATTATATGAAAGGGAGAGTTAATAAGAACACAATACGAATGGTGAATCGATCACAACCCTGGAATACTTGTCTCTACTGAATACACAACCATCAATTCGTTACTTGATAATTTAGTTATTATTTAGAATTGTAGTATAATATAATCATATTGTTGGACTTTGATTTTAGATGGATTGAATAACAATTTTAGTGATTTAGTGAGTAGTTTATACAAGTCTCTGTGGGTTCGACACTCAACTTATCATTATATTACTTGTCGACCACATATACTTGTGTGTGCGTTTGGGAGCAACAAGTTTTTGGCGCCGTTGCCGTGGCTTTGAATATTAACTACTCTCTAGTTTTTGCTTTAATTGTTTATTTCGTCTAGTCTAACGTTACTTGATTGTTGCTCTAATCTCAGAAACTTTGATTGAATGCGTAGGGTCAGAAGCTAGGACAGACTCAACGACTTTGACCTCGAACCTGAGAAAACATTTCACAGGAGGTTGAGGGAAGCAAGGGATACAAACAATATTCAAGCACTCATTCAATTTCCTGTGAACATGGCAGAGGAGCAACATATGGCTATTCAGGAGGTAGCAATGCCCACTATTGCTAATGTTACCTCCAGCATGAAGCCCGGGATCACTGGGCACTTTGAGCTGAAACAGAGCATGATCCAGCTACTTCATGCAAACGGGCAGTTTATGGGTCTTCCACACGAGGATCCATAACAGTATATTCTAAATTTCTTGGAGATTAGTGACACTTATATCACTAACGGGGTCACTCCAGATTATGTGAGGCTCACACCTTTTCCATTCTCTCTGTTGGGCGAAGCTAAGCGATGGCTAAAGGCAGAACCAGCTAATTCCATTACATCATGGAATGATTTGGCAAGAAAATTTCTGGCAAGGTTCTTCCCTTCAGGAAAAACTGCAAAGATCAGAAGTGAGATAGTTGCTTTCAAACAGAAAGCAGGAGAATCTCTATACTCAGCTTGGGAAAGGTTCAAGGGGCTACTCAGAGACTGTCCTCATCACAATCAGACGAATGAAGTGTTAGTTCACACTTTCATCGAAGGGCTCCATCCCCAAACAAAAATTGTAGTAGATGCTGCAGCTGGAGGTCAAGTATTGGAGAAAAGCTTTGATGAAATTTATGCATTATTGAACAAATTCTCCAAAAGCAATCCGGATTGGCAAGGAGAGATGGGTAGGAACATGATACAAAAATCACCAGGGGTTCTCGAATTAGATGTTGTCTCAGCATTGTCAGCACAGGTCTCTACGCTGACCAACCAAGTCAATCAGATGACTATGATCATTAACAAGCAACAAACCCAGCAAGTGCAACAAGTTCAAATATTTTGTGAAGTATGTGGAGAGGGTCACATGAGCAATCTATGCCCAGCCAATCCAGAGTCTGTATATTTTGTGGGTAATGCAAATTGGGGCCAAACAAATCAGTATGGGGACACTTATAACCCCAACTGGAGGAATCACCCAAACTTCTCCTGGGGTGGAAATCAAGGCAATCAGAATCAATACCGGCCTCAAGCACCTCAACAACAATCCAGACCACCTCACGATGAACAATAAGCTAGCCTTGAGGAGATGATGAAGAAATTGATGGCCGACCAACAAGCCCTCAATCAGAAATTGATAGCAGATCAGCAGCAGATCAACAAACTTTCAATCAGAAAATAATGGCTGATCAGCAGGCTCAAGCCACAACACTGAGAAATTTGGAGCACCACGTGGGCCAACTTGCCAGAACCCAAAATACCAGACCAGCAGGGGCTCTTCCTAGTGATACTGAGCCCAATCCTAAAGCTCAAGTCAATACGGTTACCTTGAGAAATGGAAGAGCATTAGAAGAAGTTCCAATGAAAAAGAAGAATACAGCTCATCCTGAAGGAGAATTAGTTCCCAAGCCAGTTGAGGGGAATGAGAAAGATGATAAAGGACCCGAGCCAGTAATTGAGACTAGACCACCACCTCCGTTTCCACAAAGACTACAGAAGCAAAAAGATGATGCTAAGTACAAGAAATTCCTAGATATTTTGAGCCAAGTGAGTGTGAATTTGCCTTTGGTGGAAATTTTGCAGGAAGTGCCTAAGTATGCAAGGTATCTCAGAGATATTGTGGCAAACAAACAAAGACATGCAGAGTTCGAAACAGTTGCACTTACTGAAGAGTGCAGTGCCAGAGTTCAGAGTAAAATTCCTCCTAAGTTGAAGGATCCTGGGAGTTTCACAATTCCTTTGTCTCTTGGAAAACAAGAAGTTGGTAGAGCCCTATGTGATTTAGGGGCTAGTATAAATTTGATGCCATACTCTTGTTCAAGCAACTTGGATTGGGGGCGCTCAGACCTGCTACAATCACTTTACAGTTAGCAAATAGGTCACTAGTCATGCCAGAAGGAATTATTGAGGATGTGTTAGTTCGAGTGGGAAAGTTTATTCTTCCTTGCTGTATTTTATTGTTCTTGATTATGAGGCAGATGAGGAAGT
>NC_031999.1:48881900-48882764 GCF_001879085.1 Nicotiana attenuata
GTAGTAGACATAGTACTAGGTTTAAAAATAAATAAAAAAATAGAAAATAAAAAAGATTAGAAAATTTCGGACTTTCCGACGATGGATCTTTTGGACAATTTCTTGAGGATAAAGTCCGATTTAAAACACCAAAAGTATTTTTTGTTTCTTTTATATTTTTTCAGTTTCCATTTTTTTTAGAATAGCTAGGTAGTATTCCTTGGTTTTTCTTTAGGCACCGGTTCTTTTCCAAGGATGTAGCTCGAACCGGGCATTTTAATTTCTTTTTAGGAGTAGTTTAGGAAGAAACTGAGTCGTTCTGAGATACTCATTGACATGGTTGATGCTGGCACATTAGGCTATGATATACATTCTGTTTTCCCGTGTATTTGGTTTGAATTGTGAAGCCTAAGTAAAGTAAATAACCTATTTTGTGATGCCTTTTCTCAGTTGTTTGACTCGTATGCCACATAGTGCAATATTGCTTAAATTTCTCAATTATGTGTGCTTGCTTGACTTGAGAGTTGAACAGAACCGTCTTGATTGAGTCATGTACATCGTGTGTGTGAGGATTTGTGATTTTCTATGTTATCCTGTGTAGTCTAGAACTTGCCCCGTGTGTTAATTGAAGCGAAATTGTAAGTGTGCTAATCTAGGAGATGACGCAGGAATTTTCTTGCTTGATCATGGATGTGCTTGTCACATAAAAATAAAATTTTCCGTTACTAGCCCCTTTGAGCATATAGACCTTTCTTTTGGCACCCACATTACAAGCCATACTCCTATTTTGTTCTTAATTTGATATTGATTGAACCTATACCTCCTAAGGCACTTAGTCGCTAAAAGAAGTAAGGTTAGAGATTGGGGAGTAACTTTCGAGTGGAA
>NC_031999.1:48882864-48898040 GCF_001879085.1 Nicotiana attenuata
AGGAGATGAGTTCCGCCAAAGTGGGAGAGTGGCGGGTGTGCATATGGGCTTGGTAGTAGGAAGACAAAGCGCCCTAAGGAGAGTTTGGATCGAATTGGGGATTTTAATGATTGGTGATTGAAGTTTTCGGGTATGATTGGAAGTATGGGCTAGTATGCGGCAAAAGATTGATATGGCGGGAAGGAGCTGCTTGAAATGGGGGAGGGTGCAGCATAACCCTGAATTTGGAAGGATGTTGCCGCACATTTAATTGATGTCCGCGAGGAGCGAATGGACTTGTGCAGCTGGAAGGTGAGCTCAGACTCAGGATGGGCTATTGGTGTCATGGTGAATGTACCCCGTGCAGCGGCGTGGGAAGATGTCGGGAGGTGATTCCCCTAGGTGGGTTATTCCCCCGTGAGCAGATTAGCAGTCGCGTGGTTGGCGAAGCTTCTGCGAGGAATTATATTGGTTGTTCAACAAAGAGGTCGGTCGTGCGAATGTGGATGATGTCTCAGAATATGAAAGATGGGGATGTACAGGAAGATCCCGAGAGATTCTGATAATTGGTGGCGCGAGGTTAAGTCAATAAGAGGTAAAAAGGTCGGGCGAACTCAAGAATGGTGAAATGATGGCTTCAAGCCAAGTGGGAGAGTCCCACCGCTTATGATTGGGCTGTATGATTAACTACTTGCGTGATTTCTGGTTATTAGCATATTGATGGATTAATTCAGCTACGAGAAAAGACCATAAGTAGTAAATTGGGCGGAGGAATTATTAAGGATGTGCTATGGTTAGCCTTATGGGCTCATGTTCGAACTTGGGAAAGGATTCAGAATTTATGCCTTGTATAGAAGCGGGTTTAAAGGGGAGTGGTTCTACCAGGTGCTTCGTTGAGAGGGTATTAATGTGCTAGAAGATTCATGGAGTGAATTATATTCGGGACCAAGTCAGAGCGGGTGGCTCTCAATAATGGTCCTAGTGAATTCAGAAGTTAAAGTGTGGTGCCCAATGATTTCGGGCCTATAAGTACAGTTAAGAACCAAGCTTTGTAGTAGCTTATGAGAAGGTGCCCAGGATGTTCTATGATATTTCGACTTGTGGCGTAGCGTTTGAGTGATGTGGAATAGTTCGTGGGAATGGAGACAGCCTGGTCTCGTGATTCAAGGTCACTCGGGGCGAGTGTAGATGGAGTATGTTATGTGTTGAATGGAGTTAGTCTTATTTTTAAGGCAATCAAGGAGGAAATGGAAGAAGGTAAATTGATTAGCCATAGTTGAATTGGCATATTGGGGCCAGTGATCAGTTCGGTCCGCGAGATCAAGTTATGTGTATGATTTGTGGAGGTACGTGTGAGGCCTGTCGGCCGCCGTGATTGATGATTTATCAGGGGCACTCTTCTTTTATGGCTTGTTAAGTGGAAGCGGATTCCGGAAGGGCTATGGTGGCTTGGACCACTACTTGCAGATTTGCATATCCTACGGTTATGGGAAATTACCTGTGTGTTGCTACGATTCTCCTGCAGTGAGTTAAGTGAAAATTTCGTATATGATGAAGTGTTAAAATATTAATGATTTCGGAGTTATGATGAAAATCGTGTTCTATCGTATATTAGCACGTTAGGTGCAGTAAGTAGCATAGAAATTCGAAGTGAGGATTAAGGTTGCAGTTTGGTGCTGGTAAGGATGTCACGGGCTCGGATGAGCAAGGAAAGGGGTGAATGATTAAAGAAAATTGGTGTTGTTTTCAGCGCCACCTGAGATCGATGTTTTGTGAAAAAGGCTTTGCATCCTGGTTAAGGATTCTTGATCGCTTTTCAGCGTTAGTGCGGCCGATGGTTTGGATGAGCGGACCCGTTATTTATTTCGGAAAATTGTAGGGGCGTGTCCCACGGGAAGATTGTATAAGTGTGACAAGTAGTCACTTGATTGACTAAAGATTTAGACCAAGTATGAGGATTGTGGTAATATCACTAATTTGAGAATTTAGGCTTGGAGGGCACTCTGTTTATTAGGTTATGAACCGAGGAGGTTGCTCCGGTTATGATGGTTGTTCTTATGTGTTATGAGGAAAAGGGAGTTATTGTGGACCTTTGAAAGGTTATTAGCCAAGTGGGTGCAATCAGAAATCGGCTTGAGATCAACGGATTGATTTATATATGTGAACAGGGCTTTATATCAGGCCAGTTGTGTTCATTTCAGCGAGTGTTCCCTATGGAGGAACAGTCGGGGTGTTATTTTGTCATCAGTTATTCCAGGTAATGATGTATTTCGCCGTATGAGTTGTGAGACGGCTTAGTAAATTCTTATGTGTTGAGGTTCCGCGTTGCGATGGTGTTATGTGAGCAGGATGGCTCTTGAGATTTAGATCTTGTATCGCACCTCAGTTGTGCTTGAGTTTGTAGCCTATAGCGCTACGTGTTTTCTCGGGGATGGTATTATGCACTTAGCGTGCTTACGATTGAAATTCGATATTTTTATTGTAATGAGCAGATTTAGCTCGAAGTGCAATCTCCTTATGTGAGATCTATGTATGGATCGGGTGGCACGCCGCCATGGGTATGTTATTTAGATCGGGTTGCGCGCCGTAACAGTGTGATGTCGAGTCTGGTCCTCTATATGTTATTCTCTTTGTGTGTTTCACTTCCTATTTTCTAACGAAAGTCCGTAGTAGTGCGGGAGTTAGGTAATTCCTTCCAGAGTTCGATTTCCGTTTGTGTTGTGTTCGGATTGGTGGCCTATTGGCACATTGTGGCGTCATATGAGACTTGTGATCGCATTCGGAGTGGCTTATTGCCTGAGCAGTTCGTACTGGGTAAGATGAGATTGTGGGATTTAGGATCAGTGCAATCTGATTATATGAAGTATATTAAGGAGCGAAGATCATTATTTGGTTCAGAATGTGGTAATGTTTCTTGTCAGAAGTATGGACTCGATGATTGGTTGACTCGGCAGTTGATTACAAATTTTGGCATCTCATCCGTCGTGGTGGTGTTGTAATAGTTAGAGTAAGACCTATGTAGTTCATGAGGTGCAATGGGAGCATCGGATTCGTGGAATTTCGATTAATTCAAACAGAAATGTTATTGTGGTCCTATGAGTAAAGTGATGCAAAGAGTGAATTCAGCAGAGTTATGCCGTCATGTTTGAGTACAGCGTATAGTGATTGATACGATGATCGTATGTTGGAAACGGGCCTGGCATAGAATTCCGGATGTTGGAATTGGGCTCTAAGGCTTATTTGCTTGAATAAAGGGGAGTATCTTCAGAACTTATCGAGCTAATGTGCTCAACTAAGTTGTGGTAGCACGGGAAGGTGCTTGAGGTGCTAAAGAGTGATTTTAGACTACTCCAGTGTAGTTCTCAGCACGTTCGAGGACGAACGTATGTTTAAGTGGGAGAGAATGTAACGACCCGACCGGTCGTTTCGAGCCCTAGCGCGTCGTTCAGCGGTCTGAGGCCATGAGCAGCTCCATTTCAGGAATTGTGACTTGTTCGCATGGTCAGAATTTAAATTCAGGCAGATCGGAGTTAAATTTAAATGAAAATTCTCATTTGAGAAGCTTAAAGTTGAAAGAATGAACTAGGATTGGAATTTTGAGTAAACAACCTCGGAATCAGGATCTAAAGGTTCCAGCAGGTTCGTATGATGATTTCGGACTTGGGCGTATGCCCGGATTGGGTTTTGGATAACCCGGGAGCGTTTTGGCGCCTATTGTGGAAGTTAGCATTTTAGAAGGAATTTCTTAAGTTTGGCTTGAAGTGCATTTCAGTGTTATCGATGTCCGTTTGGGATTCCGAGTCTAGGAATAGATCCGTATGGTGATTCTGGAGTTGGGAGCGCGATCGGAAGTGAATTCGGAGGTCCGTAGGTCATTTTGAAGCCATTTGGCTAAAGATAGAAATTTGAAGGTTTTGGGAAGTTTGACCGGAGGTTGACTTTTTGATATCGGGGTCGGAATTCAATTCCGGAAGTTGGAGTGGGTCCGCAGTGTCAAATGAGACTTGTGTGCGAATTTTGAAGTCAATCGGACGTGATTTGATAGGTTTAAACATCGAAAATAGAAGTTGGAAAGTTCAAAGTTCATAAAGCTTGGATTGGAGGTCGATTGATGATTTTAGCGTTGCTTGATGTGATTTGAGGCCTCGAGCAGGTCCATAATGTGTTTTGGGATTGGTTGGTATGATTGGTTGGGGTCCCGGGGGCCTCGGGTGGATTCCGGGTGGCTAACGGATCAGATTCGGAGTTTGAGGAAGATCTGGAGCTGTTGCTTCTGGTATTTCCGCTTCTGCGTATTTGGGACCGCAGAAGCGGCCCTGCAGAGGCGAGAATTTGACCGCAGAAGCGGTTGGGACCAAAATGGAGAGGACCGCAAATGCGGTCGAGCAGCCGCAGAAGCGGTACCGCACCTGCGGTCGAAGCATCGCAGAAGCGAGAAAGGGGGGCTTGTGAAGGAGCCGCAGAAGCGGCCTTTAGACCGCATAAGCGGAACCGCTGATGCGGTATAGTTTCCGCAGAAGCGAAAAGACCTGGAGGCAGAAAGGTTGATTTAAATCTTGGGTTGAGTTCATTTCTCCCATTTCTTCATGGCTTGGGCGATTTTTGGGGAGCTTCAAGAGAGGATTTTTGTCGTCATGGTTAAGGTAAGTTATCCCCATCACTTTTGAGTTAAATACATTGATTATGTATGGATTTTTAGCATGTAATGGGTAGAAAATTAAGGGTTAGAGGAAGACCTAGAAAATTAGTGTTCTTGGATTTTGACCACGATTTTGAGTATGGAATTAAGAGAAAATCATATATTTGAGTTTGTGAGTTCATGGGTAAACTTTATCTTCGAGAAATTTCGGATTTCGGGCACGTGGGCCCGAGGGCATTTTCGTCAACTTTTCGTTCGGGTTAAGAATTGTTATAAACTGGGTTGTAAAGTATAATTGAGCATGTATTAATGGATTTATATGATCGTTGGCTAGTTTTGGAGCATTGTGTGTTGGTGCAAGTCTTCGGAAGAATGTAGAATGCCGATTGTGGATCTTCGGAGCGAGGTGAGTCTCCTTTCTAATCTTGTGAGGGGGAATTTACCCCATAGGTGAGTTAAACTGGTTAAGTGCTCCTATTTGTGGGGGCTACGTACGCATGAGGTGACGAGAGTCCATGCGTAGCTACAATTATGCTATTGTCCGGGTAGTCTAGGACCCAAAAGCATGTTATATTTGAATTAATTGTGAACCCATTGATGGTTTGAATTGCTTAGATCACATTAAATTAATAAATGGATTTCTAAAAAGACTTAAGCTTCGTTTTCTCAAATTATTAAAGAGAATTGGCCTTTCTTGGATAATTGCTCCATGTTGACTCCTTGACTGATTGTCTGACTGTGTGTGTGTGTTTATTTTGGAACGGGCCGAACGCCTCGGCAGATTAATAGATGCATCTATATGCGCGTCGTCGACCCTCGGCAGGTGCACATTTATTTCTGTTGGATCGGACCGTCGCCTCGGTATGATTTGCGCATGCTTGTGTTGCTGCCTGGACTTAATTAAGTTATTATTGCCCTTTTGTGGCTTAAAAATATTTGGATTATATTTAAAGAGAAACTCTGGAAATTTTCCTATGAAAGAATTACGTGTTTACTTGTTTCCTCTATCTGGATTAAAATCATGTTTATAAAATAAATCCACTGTTTAATATGTATATTAAGGATAAATAATCATTGGACTATTAGAGAGTGTCAAGTTGACCATCTCGTCTCTACCCCTTCGGGATTAGGCGGGACACTCACTGAGTACACGTTGATTACGTACTCATACTACACTTCTGTGCATTTTTGTTGCACAGGTATATATACCTCTAGCAGCCTACGGGGCGTAGCAGCACGGACGTTTCTGGGACTAGGTGAGCTGCATCATTCGAGGCGTCCGCAGCTAGGGTAGTCCCTTCCAGTGTACTGTATTTACTTTCCGTCCACTGTATTCCGAACGGATGTTGTATTTTATTTCTCTTATCAGTAGTTGCTCATGTACTTGTGACACCGGGTTCTGGGGATGTATTTGGATTATTTGAAAATCTTAAAAGTTGTTTAAATATTTTATTTATTTATTCGGAAGAATACACTGAGTCTTGTTTAAAACGTATAAAAGAAATATTTTTCAAAAGTGTTAAAATGAGATTTAATTAAGTATTTGAGTTGGCTGGCCTGACGGCGGTGTCCGGCGCCACCACGACCCTTAGTGGATTTTGGGTCGTGACAGACCATTCATGCCATAATAATGACATTATTTTCTTATATCATCTCAAACCTCCTTCTAGAGGTGAGTGTGGTATATTCACTACCACTAGCACGTTCATATTCTTCCAAGAATGAATATGTATTCATAAATCAGTTGTTGTCACATTCACATCATGAATAGACCATAATCATATGTATGTGCTTTATAAAATCTCATGTCAAATCAATGACAAATATTACTTTCACAAGTGGGGGATTATTTTGAGAATCCTTATTATTCTCATTATCACAATGATGACGATTATAATTTCGTCTATTGCCACGTCCACATCCATTGATACATTCATAGTGACAATTTTGTCTTCTTTCAGACTTATCACACACTGCTATCACATTCTCTTAAGGGAATGAGAATGGAGCAAATTCAATGGGACGGGTTTCCACTTTTTATGCCCATAATCATACATGAATTTGATCATGGCAAGACATAGAAATTTTTACCACTTCAGGTGGTTATAATTTCTTACAAACTCCATTAGAGTTATAATCAAACTTTGTTGTCTTTGCTTGTATTTAAAATCAAAGTATAGAATAAAAGAGAAAAATACGGTAAAATACTTACCTTAAATCCAGAATTTAATCATGAAGGAAGTTCATGAAATAATTGACAATCATTATGCTCAATCCCAAATCTTCTACTCAATTGGTTAGAGTCTCGTGCTGATAATGTGTTATAAAACAATAAATGAAGAAGAAGAGTATTGCAGAGAAAAGTAGAGGGAGAGAATTCTTATTGAATTTTGGGATGAATTACAATGGAATAGAACCTCTCTATTTATAGGGAGAGAGTGACTTAGCCACCAAGTAATAAACCCTAGAATCTCTCTAAATATAGACATTTACCATAAATAAAATTCTATTTATAACAAGTATCAAATTTTGCCCGTCCGTTAATTAAAATTTGTGAACAATTGAACAAACATAATTTTGCTATTCATCCTCGGTCGAGTAGCGCCGAGGTTTATTTTACAAAACTTCCTTAAACGGGAACAAAATATAAACGGTGGTCTCAAATCATCCTATTTGTATAAATCACACAAGTACCACTCATCCTGTTTCAAGGTCAAAGTAGAATACACAAAAATTGGCAAAGCCATTGTTAATCAGTCAAATTAAATGAAACACACGTGAAAAATACCAACTTTTTACTATAGAAACACCCAAGTATTTAATGCTTATTTATTTTATATTTTATGTAAATAGGGTGGCAAATATTGATTCGAGAATTGCAATATTAACATACTTTAGAGAAAATAAAACACTCAAATTTCATAGTAATAACTATCACTATGTCTCAATCCCAAACAAGTTGTGATTGACTATATAACCATGATTCTCTATTTTATCTGAGAGCGTCCTAACACTATATATACTACGAGATTCATCGTAAATTGGCTAATTTTATGCTAGTTGCTTGCATACCGCAATCCTCCTCTTTTTATCCGAGTTTGGGACCACTAATATGAGCAAGCTCACACGTGCAGATAACAACCAAATTTTATAGCAAAGATTCATAATCTAAGAAAGAAATTTTTATTAAAAAAAAAAATCAGAAAATTTTGGAAAATAACAAAACTAATTTACCTCAGGTTGACTAAAATGCTTTTTAGAGTTAAATTTACCAAAATTGAAGCACCTTGAGTCATGTTATGGAATCACTTGGAGCTCACGTACAAGATATGGTCTACACACCTAAACCTATGAGAGAAATGAAAGAAATGCCACGCAGTGGCATAAAAGTCAGAGGACTTTTTTGAGAAAATGCAAGGATGCTGCACTTGTCAAATCATATTTACTTTTCCTAAATATGCACCAGGAGTTCTGTATGTGAAAACAACCAAACACCCTTGTCACTGTAAATGAAATAGCATACACTTACCAATAACATAGCTTGCATATCTTTGCATATCTTGTTACAAAAGCACTTACCAAGAAGTTCAGATTGTGGAAAGTTAAACATGTACTGCTGGTTCTAAAACTGTATAGATTCTTTGTGTCAAGATTTTTTGTGTGTAGGGTAGTGGCATAATAGCTAAATTATATGAAATACAAGGATGATGCATTTTTACCAAACACCCTTTTTATCATAAAGGAAAAAGCACATTGTAGAATGACCAATTCAATCTTTACAAGCAAAGGGAGTAGGCAAACCAACAACATAGCTATAAGACCTTTACATGTCGTGCTACAAGGCACTTTTTTTTTTAATGATGGTGGTGTATAGTTGGGCGCACCTCGACTATTCTACTAGGTATCTGCTACCTCTCACCAGCACAGACAATTTATAGAGAATACCTGTTTTCGTGTTACAAGGCACTTTACAAAGAAGTTTACATGGTTGAAAGTTAGATAGTACTGCTGGTTCTAAAAGAGTATTGCTTGATATCAAGAATCTTTGCTAAAGAAGAATCTTACTGTTTACTTCAAATGTCTTCCAAAAACCTCTTCTCCTTCCTCTTTCTACTTGTTCTTCTGTTTTCAAGTTTTTCAGAAGCAACAGCTTGGATAAGATCTGGGTTCTGGTATGCTGGCAGTGAGTTTCCAGTTCCTGAAATTCCTTCTACTCTGTTCACACACATTCACTTTGCCTTTGCATATATCAACACTTCAAGTTTTGAGCTTTACATATCCCACTCTGATGAACCGTATATCTCTACTTTCTCAAACACTGTCAAGCAAAAGAATCCCTCAGTTATCACACTTCTATCCATCTGGGGCGGAAGGGATGAGTCCCCTGACTTTTTCGCGATGACTAGCCAGTTTTCTCGTAGGAAATCTTTCATCACAACTTCAATAAAAACTGCTCGACAATATGGATTTCAAGGGCTGGATCTTTTTGGTGTCAACCCGAACACAGATGCAAACATGACTAATATGAGATCATTCATTGAAGAGTGGCGGACAGCGATTAATTCTGAGTCGAAGAGTTTTGGTACAAAAAGACTGATCTTGACTATGGGAGCATACTACTCACCTATGCTAGATTCCATGTCCTACCCAGTAGATACAATTATCAGAAACTTTGATTGGGTTCATCTTATAGCATATGACTACTACTTGCCTACAAAAGATAATTTTACAGGACCACATGCAGCTTTATATGACCCTACTAGCAAACTAAATACAGACCATGGTATAAAGGAATGGATCAAGAGAGGATTACCAGCCAATAAAATAGTTCTAGGTTTGGCATACCATGGTTATGCATGGACACTTGTGAATCCAAAACGTAACACAGTACGCTCACCTGCAAGAGGTTTGGCAATAACACGCGACGGATCAATGAGCTACAGATACATCAAGCGGTATATGAAAAGTTATGGAGTCACACCAGTCTATAACTCCACATTTGTTGTGAACTATGTCACCATTGGATCATTTTGGATTGGTTACGATGATGTCGAGGCTATCAGAACTAAAGTTTCTTATGCAAAGGATAAGGGGCTTCTAGGTTTTGCTGCATTTCAAATTCCAAGTGATGATGTCGATTGGGAGCTTTCAAAAGCAGGTTAAATCATAGAGAGCTTTGCTACCATTTCAAGATTCACTAACTCCTATTCACTCAGCTCTATCAACTAATGTTTTTTTCACAAATTAATACTAACTTTCTTTAAAGCTAAGGGCGAAGAAGAAGATCAAAGCAGCAGCAACCGAAGGTTACTGGCAATTCTTCTGCCAACACTCACCCTCGCCATTCTCCTACTAAGTACAATAGTGTGCATCTTGAAAAAGAAAACCATAAGATCTGAAGGTAACTTATTCAACCCCTTGTCGCTATTTCTTTTAAATGACCAACCAGAATATACTGGAAGTGAAAAGTTTTCTTTGATTATAGGGATCAGGGAATTGAATGAAAGAGCTATAGGTCGTACCCTAAAAGTTTTCAGCTTTGATCAAATAAAAGCAGCTACAGACAATTTCTCAATTAAAAACAAGCTTGGAGAGGGAGGATTTGGACCTGTTTATAAGGTATTGATAACCCAACTTTTGCTTTATCCGTTTACAGGTGATTCAAATTATGTGTCAGTAATGCTAGGCGGCCATGAGATCAGACAATCCGAAGCATAATATATCAGAAACAGGGAAACAAGGATGGCAGGAAATTAGAATAACCACCTTGGCAGCATTTTGAAATAGCCATGTTCAATTAAGAAAACAAAAGAAATACAATAACAAATAACAAGTCCCTGGTTAGTGCATAACATACCTTCTGACTACCTTCAAGTGTTAGTAATCTCATCAGAGGAATGTAAATCTTGTGTTTGTTTGTTTGTCTTCATTCACTTCTCTGAAACAGAGAAGAGCGAAACAGCTGAGTACTCAATTTGTAAAGCAGTCATGTAGAAGTAGATGAAACAAAATCCAGTGCTTAAATTGACTTTCATTTGGTGCATCAAAACCATATATTTGAGTAAATCAAAAGAAACCTTCATCTATAACAGTACGAATGAAGCCTGAAGCAACGAAACTCTGTTTCATTCCCTATGAAGCCTTTATTTTATGCACATCCCTCTAACCACTTTGAACCTGTTTCTTATTATACATTTTAGTAGAAAATCTGAGCTAATCTTATGCTCTTTTTAGCCCTCAATGTGTACTGTCACCACTTATCCATGCATATACCTGATATACTTTGTGCAGTTGGAAGTTTTTATATACATATCAAAATGTGAAAACAGCTCTACATGGTAAGTGGAGGTATAGTTTTATGATGAGTATAGTTACTAATCGTACTCCCTGTTTCACCCAGGGAAGGTTAAGTGATGGGCAAGAAATTGCAGTAAAACGGCTTTCAGCATGCTCTAAGCAAGGAATAGAAGAGTTCCAGAATGAGGTCACACTTGCTTCAAAGTTACAGCACGTCAATGTTCTACAACTTCAGGGCTTTTGCATTGAAAGAGAAGAGAAGATACTGGTTTATGAGTACATGCCAAATAAAAGTTTGGATTTCTACCTTTACGGTGCGTAAACACCTACCTCATTACAAAATATATAACAGTACTTCATATGGTAATCCAAGATCTTAAGGCATAGATGGTAATCCATCTATATGCCACATGTCCAATAATTCATTATCTGATGCAGATCCAGTACAGAGCCTGCAGTTAGATTGGGAGATGCGGGTTCGTATTATAGAAGGAGTTACTCAAGGACTTCTATACCTACAAGAGTACTCAGCATTCACAGTCATTCACAGAGACTTGAAAGCTAGCAACATTTTACTGGACGACGAGATGAAACCGAAAATCTCAGATTTTGGTATAGCTAAACTTTTCCAGAAAGATGAAAAGGAAGCAAACACCGGAAGGATTGTCGGGACCTAGTAAATATCATGACTCTTAACCACTGTTACTTACTTAATACTCCTACCTCCTAACATTGCAGCTTGTGTTCTGTAGTGGTTGTGTTCCTCCAGAGTATGTTAAGCGAGGTGTATACTCCAGGAAATATGATGTTTACAGTTTTGGAGTTTTATTGCTGCAAATCCTTGGCGGAAAGAAGAATTCAAGTGAATATGGAATCAAGAACGATCTGAATCTTCTAGAATACGTAAGTCTTTGCCGTCTTATCTAACTAGTTCAATCTCAAAATTTTCTACGTGGACACTAAGCTAATACGATCAATATTCAGGCATATGAACTTTGGGGAAAAGGCAATGGAGTGGATTTTCTTGATCTATCACTGCAAGATGATTCTCGAATAGGCGAGCAACTGAGATACATGCAAGTTGCACTATTGTGTGTCCAAGAAAAATGGGAAGACCGACCATCGATGTTGGAGGTGTACTCCATGCTCAAAAATGAAACTGAGGTCTTGCCCAATCCTAAAGTTCCTGCCTTTTCCAAGAATAAAGACAATGACACACAAGAGACTTTAGTCACACCTGACCTTACTTGTTCGGATAATAATCTTACTATATCCCAACTTATAGCTCGTTAACACTTAAAAGTTTCGGGGAGCATTTTAATCTCACAAATGGTCTTTTTGCCTCAGTTTCTTTAGTTGGTCTCCGGAATCCCGTAGAGCAAGTTCCTGTTGTATACAATACATCACCCAGTCACAATTAGCAACTTTTTTCATAATTTTCCTTTGATGAAGGAAAATTGTTTAAGTAGTGAATTGAAGTATGACTAAAGTAGAGTCTAACATGTGATTGCCTACCAAGGAAATTCCCACAAGTTAACAAGTTAGATGCCAAGCCCAGTCTTCTTAAATTAATTGATCCAGCAACGACACTAAAACATTGCCACAGACTGAAATATAATCAATGATTAACAAAGATCATTTTCAAAAATCCACGAGTAATTCTCCAGTACAGAGTAGGTTTATGACTTTGTGAAGTACTTTAAATACATGTGTGCACACACATGTTATTGAGGCGAGAAAAAAATCTAACAAAAGATCCAAACTCTAGAAATGCTAGTAGTTTCCCTAAGTTTGTTGTTATAGATAGATGCATGTATTGGGCTCTAATCCTTTTTGGTCGTTAAAAGGAAGTAGATAAATTTCAGCAACAACAGTGTGCTGGCAAGTAATTACAAGATGGATACAATTAAGAAATGTGTAATGAGCTAAGAAAGTCAATCATGACACCTATGGCATTTATTATAGCCGTGTTACACCAAAAGAATTGAGAAGACATACATTTTATTGGGCTCTAATTCTTCTACCATAAACTCAAGAACCTGTTTTAATGGTCGGTATGATTTTTATGGTGCGCTCTAATTCTTCTACCATAAAAAACTTACCAACCATTAACACAGGTTCTTGAGTTTTGAACTAGCACGTTTACCTAACTTACGCTGCTCTTAGGAAACCCCATCAAACGGTGACTGGGGGAGAAATTGGAAATCAGCAGTCCCTCAACATAGCTCTCTTTAGCTCAGACTCCTTTAACCCTGGAGTTCATAATTCTTCCTATTTTCTAAACCATGACAAATCTAATTAACTGGCAACATTTGTGCCCGTGCATTTTGTCTCACCCTAAATGGAATGACTCTCTTATTATGTTGCGCCCCGACCTAAGTCCTCATGTCCACTTTTCCTGACTCGCAACCCATTTAGTTGGCAAAGCCAACAAGACTAGGAACGTTCCCTTCATTCTATGTTTTTCCTGTTTCCGCAGCGCTTCCTTTCACTCATTAAACTTTCAGTGAGATGATAATTCTTTAGCTGCCGCTCATTCATGTAAACGTATCTTGATACTGGTTTAGGTCGGAGGTGGATATTCAAGTTCTAGTAGAGTTCTACTGTATTTTAAAACATCAAATCACATATACTTAACCATATTATACACATATACATAACCATATTATACATTCGAGGCAAATGAAGAGTACAAATGCATACCTTCTTTTGCTTTTTTTTAATTAGCAACGAAAGTAAGAGAAATTATAAACAGAAAGTTTCAACGCTTTAATTTCGAACAACAAACAACACAAATGTTCGTCCAAAATTGAACACATTCTTCTGATTTACACTAATTTACCCAATTTCAGAAACTATTTGACATGTAAACTGGCATATAATTTCCAAAAGATAAAACCTTTGAAATAATGCCATTTGACCTAAATCTTCCAAGACCAAAAATTGCACACCAAAGGATAAGCTCAATACAATATCTTGTAATGCACTTCAGAAACTGAAATTGCAGAAAACTCTAATCAATATTTCTGAAGTAAGAAATGAAAACTGACCTCAGGTTAGAGATTTCAACTGAATAAAAAAGCAAAATCCACGAAAATGGAGCTCTCCGAAAAATGGCAAAAAAAATTTGGACCATTTCTCGATTTGTGCGTGTCATCCTTGCGCAGGGGCCATGCTAATCTTCTCTGTATCGTTCCAATAAGTTACATTTTAGGGTTTTGATACATAAACTGAAGAAAGTTTCTTCCCCTCGCCGATGAGGGAGAAACTACTCCTAAGCCACTGAATAACGCTATTCAGTTACAATATTTTCTTTCTCTCTACTTTGATACAACTTTTACCTCAAATTTCTCATAAAGAGCTCTCCAATTCCTTCACCCACCATCGCCATTAACTGAAGGATCAGTTTATCAACAATGACCAAACTAAACAATCTAATCCAGTTATTTGCAGAGAAAAAGGATTATACCCTAAACCCTTCCATTGCAATTACAATTGCAGAAGATCCTTACGTCTCCAATAAGAGCAGCAGTAGCGCCAAGCAAGAGAAATAGCTCTTCATATGAAATTCCCAGCATCTCTTTTTTCACTTTGTTTCTGTCGTATGTTTGAAGAGCAACGCGATAGGAGATCGTAAATAAATGACCCGGCCTTATCGGAAATTTGGTTGGAGAATTTGTCAGGGAGTACCCCGCCGGTCCATGTTGTTGTTGCTGCTTCTGATGTTATTATTGCATACGAGTAGCTGAAAATTAGGGTTTGTTACCATAGATTTATTTTCTATTAATATATTTCAATATTTTTTCAACTATTGTATTCGTTGTCTTTTTTTCATTGTAATTCAATATATCTTATTGTATTCCATGTATTTCATTGTATTCACTGTTTTTTTTCTTATTGTATTTTAATGTATCCCGCTATATTCTATGCATTTCATTATACTCACTGCCTCGCTATATGCCATGAATGTATTCATATATTTTTTTTAATTAATATAATTTATGTATTCAGATGTATTATACAATTTCTTTGAAGATTGCTATATTTTTGGGGTATTTTTCGGTTGAGAATCTTTTTTATAACTGAAAATACAAAATTTGTGTGTTATAATTGAGTTTGTTGAGTTATATTAGGAGTCTATTATGTTAATTGATTCACTTTCCGTGTTAAAAACAGTGTAATCCCCTATTTCACGCCGTGAATACAGTCGAATACACTCGAATACAACAACTGATTAGCTGGACTTCCCTAATTCACGCCT
>NC_031999.1:48898749-48911212 GCF_001879085.1 Nicotiana attenuata
CAACGCGTATTAACCTCCCCCTCATGAGAGCATCACTTCACATCCTTAAGCATTTGCATTTCAATCTTGTGCACCATCTTCAAAAGATCTTTGATAGAGATTTGATGAACAAATCAGCCATATTAGCTTGAATAAATATATTGCACCTTGAAATCATCATTCTTGATAGAGATGGATTGTCTTCATATGATCTTGTTGGAATCGTCAGTTCAATATCTTCACATAGAGGTGAAAACTCTTGTTATCATATTATCATGCATATAGTTATAGCAAGATACATTTGTGCACAAATTGCATTGAGGATGTAGTACTTCATGACCATGAATTCTATATGCTTTAAGCAATTTAAATCCTTCAGGGATTGTTAAGTTATATAAGCCATATAATAGACTTTAGATGCATATCAAGTTTTTATGTCATGCTAGACATATAAGATATCGAAAACTGATTGCACATACCATTGACCTATACTTTCAAGTGTTTGAACTGCATGTTCAAAACTACATGGCTTTCATATGAAACCAATTCTATTTGAATTGTTTCTCTTGACTTAAGATCCTCATATATATATTTAGCGTTATTATAGATGTCATCGACAAACATTTTATATCGGTTCCAACCTCCTTATTTTTCATAAAGACATAACATAGAGATCTCTTCATCCATATCCATTGATACATTCATAGTAATAATTTTGTCTTCTTTTAGACTTATCACATACTGCTATCACATTCTCTTAAGGGAATGAGAATGGAGCAAATTCAATGGGACGGATTTTTAATTCTTTGCCCACAATCATACATGAATTTGATCATGGCGAGACATAGAAATTTTACCACTTCAGGTGGTTATAATTTCTTACAAACTCTATTAGAGTTATAATCAAACTTTGTTGTCTTTGCTTGTATATAAAATCAAAGTATAGAATAAAAGAGAAAAATACGATAAAATATTTACCTTAAATCCAGAATTTAATCATGAAGGAAGTTCATGTAATAATTGACAATCATTATGCTCAATCCCAAAGCTTCTACTCAATTGGTTAGAGTCTCGTGCTGATAACGTGTTATAAAACAATAAAAGAAGAAGAAGAGTATTGCAGAGAAAAGTAGAGAGAGAGAATTCTTATTGATTTGGGATGAATTACAATTGAATAGAACCCCCTCTATTTATAGGGAGAGAGTGACTTAGCCACCAAGTCCCTAAATATAGACATTCACCATAAATAAAATTCTATTTATAACAGTCATTTAATTATGTGCCTAAATTTTAGGAATTTGAGATCAAATAAAATTTATTTTTGAACCCTTCCTTATTTGAAGTAGATAGAAGTAATATTTAGAACTCTAAATTCTATTTAGATTTTACCAGTTCAACTGGAATAAACACATAAAATTGAATATTAACAAAATATATGAACTTTTACGCATCTTACCCTTATTACATATATAAAACCAAATGAAACGATGGAATAATCATTAAATGATACATAATACTTATATTATATAATTATATAATTAAATGTTTAAAAAGAGTGTGTGATGATAGGTCATAATAGGTAAATTAGACTATAATTAGGCCCTAAAGAACCACATTTTTGTATAGCTTTTACGGTAAAAAGTGATAACAAAATGCTCTGATTAGTGCTTTTCATGCTTTGCAGGCTATATCCAATAAAAGAAGTCTGTGGAGTACTTTTGGGATCAATTACGGAGAAAAGGAGGCCAATCATACAATATCCACAAAGTGCACCAAGCGAAGGGACAAAACCAGAACTGAAGCTGGTCTGCCGCTGTCCGGGCGTAACCGCGGTAGGACCGTGGCAGAACACTGCTGCAGATTCTGAAGGCCACTCTGGCCGCTGTCTTGGCGTAACCGCGGTAGGACCGCGGCAGGACGCGTAAACTTCAGGGACCAAAGTGCAAAACACGGGATTTTAAGCCCTAGACCCTATATTAAACGAAGGAAGCCGGCCAAGAAAGGAGGAGGATGCCACTTTAGAGAGATCTAACATACTTTGGAGGAGAATTCACGTGGGGGAACACACACCACGCTTGGAGGAGGCTTTCAACTAGTTTTTCTTCTCTTCTCTTCCTTTAATTTCATAGTTTATTAGTTCTAGAGTTTTGGGTGCTACATGAATGTTGTAGTTTGAAGCTTGAATTGTTCTTATTATTTTATCATATTGGTTTATTTATTCAATCTTGCGCTTAATTATTTGATTGCTTGATCACCAATTGAATACTATCTACGAATCTAGGATTGAACTCGGGAGAGAGAATTCTAGATTGCATATAAGATTGAGTAGAGCAAGATCTTAACTCTTAGGGGGAGCGGATTTGCGGTTAGGATAGGAATATACCTAATCGCCTTGCTTGGTTATTATACGGGAATTATAAATGCGTTCTTGTTAATCCTAATTCCATAGGAATATAGGCTTTAGGTTAGCTTGAATAGGCGAGTTGTACTTCGGGAGAAGGCTACGAGCAATATTAACCTCGTCAATCAATAAATTAATTAGACAATTTAGGTGGAAAACTCAACGGGATTGTTAGCTAACCCATAGCTCTAGAATAGTCACTCATATTGAATTCGTCTCTATAATTCACCAACTTGTTTTCTTTAATCTATTAATTTTTTACTCTAGATTAATTTTAGTTAAATATTCATACTTTAGGATTTGCTTGAATAGATTAATTGTTTGGTTTAATTTAGTTGATAGTTAATCACAAGTCCCTGTGGGTACGATATCTGGACTAACAATCCTATATTACTTGTCGACCATGTATACTTGCGTGTGCGTTTGGGAGCAACAAGTTTTTGGAAATTAACTATTTTACTAGATTGGATTTTTACTTTTTGCCTATTCAAGTTTTATTTTATTTTTTTAATTTTATCTTAGTTTAATATTTTACTATCTTTGTTGATATGGCATCTTGGAATGATAATTGGTCGAATATTGGTTATTCTTATTTTGGTGATCCATGTCCATATTGTGGAGGACCACACTTAGGGCAAAATTGTGCATCTCAATCTGATGTGTGGAAATTTTGTGATGTGTGTGGTTGTCAAGGTGACCATTGGAATGGTTGTCCTAATTCTTATTATCCTTCTCAGAGTTCTTATTATAATGTTTCTAATAATGTTTATGAGTTTGATGGGAGCAATGAAGTGGAGGATATGGAAAGTATGGCTCGTATTATGGACATGATGAGGCAAGTAGTCGAGCAACATGAGATGATGATGAGGCAAGTAGCCGAGCAACAAGATGAAAATCGAAAGGATTTACAAAGAATTAGTGAAGCAATCATGAGAATGATGGCTGAGGCGGAGGAAGTGGCTGAAGAGAGAGAGTTCCCACCAGAAGAAAATTTTGAAGAAGCAAATGTAGTGAGCCAATCTTGGATAGAGGAACAAGCTCAACTGATAAAATCTCAAGGGTTTCTTCGTGATGGTCTTTCAAATATGACAGAACAGCTGATAGACGAAAGAACTGAGCTCAGGCAAGAGATATACCAATTTGGCTTAGATATCCATGACCTGCACGATCAATTGAATAAAAAGGTTGAGGCGTCTGATGCCCTAAAACCAATTGTGGTGGATACTGGTCAACTTATGGAGCGGAAAGAGGAATTCCAACTATTCGACCAAAATATTATTAATGATGCCAAGTTTGACGAAGAGTGCGAAATTGACGATGTCAAAAATAATACAATTTTGGAGTTTGAGCGTATTGGACCTCATTCTAAACATTTTTCAACATTGTGTTTGGTTGGTGACATGGGAATTGATCCATTCGAGCATATAGAGGAGTCAATGGATGAGGAACAAAGTGTTTATATTTTGAAATTTGCGATGCCAAGGAGACAAAACAACATTCCTCACTTAAGGGCCAAGAAGTGTAAGATACGATATCTATTGCTTGGTTCCTTTATTTTCACACCAGCGCCTCATGAACGTGAGAGAAAAATTGATGCAAAATTGGGGGCAATTTATATCCTCAAAGTGGAAGGAAAAGTGGTGAAAGTGATGGCATCGTGCCGCGACGTTAAATTAGGCGCTTGTTGGGAGGCAACCCAACTTTACTACTTTCTTTTATTTATGTCTATTTTATTATTTTTATTATTTTTGTAGTGTTGTTTTATTTTGTAGGATTTTGAGCATAGGGAGCAAAGCCACAGGAAGTGTGCAAAAGTGAGCCATGTGGTTAGAACTTAGTGTGGGGTGCCCGCACAAAGGACTGTACCTGGGAGAAGTCTGAGTATCCCGTGAGCTGCTAATGCTTCGGCCTTTGGCCTACCAGGGAGTCTCTTTTACCCTCTTGTTATTTTTAGTGTGCATTGAGGACATTGCACAATTTTAAGTATGGGGTGAGGAGATTGTCTGGGTGATTTTCTGTGCTATGTTACCTTAGTTATAGTACTCGTTCTTAGTGTAGTAATTTTTTTAAAAAAAACAAAAAAAAATCGAAAAATTTGGACTTTTCCCGACGATGGATCTTTTGGATAATTTTCTTGAGGGATAAAAGTCCGATTAAAAATATCAAAAAGAATTTTTTTTTTTAGGATAATTAGGTAGTATCCCTTGGTTTTTCTTTGGGCGCCGGTTCTTTTCCAAGGGTGTAGCTCGAACCGTGTACTTTATTTTTTATTTTTTTTAGGAGTAGTTTAGGAAGAAACTGAGTCGCTCCGAGATACTCATTGACATGGTTGATGCTGACACAATAGGCTATGACATGCATTCTGTTTTCCCGTATATTTGGTTTGTATTGTGAAGCCTAAGTAAAGTAAATAGCCTATTTTGTGACGCCTTTTCTCAGTTGTTTGACTTGTATGCCACATAGTGCAATATTGCTTAAATTTCTTAATTATGTGTGCTTACTTGACTTGATTTGAATAGAACCGTCTTGATTGAGTCATGTGCAACGTGTGTGTGAGGGATTGTGATTTTCTATGCTATCCTGTGTAGTCTAGAACTTGCCCCGTGTGTTAATTGAAGCGAAATTGTATGTGTGCTAATCTAGGAGATGACGTAGGCATTTTCTTGCTTGATCATGGATGTGCTTGTCACATAAAAATAAAATTTTCCATTGCTAGCCCCGTTGAGCCTATAGACCTTTCTTTGGCACCCACATTACAAGCCATATCCATATTTTGTTCTTAATTTGATATTGATTGAACCTGTACCTCCTAAGGCACTTAGTCGCTAAAAGAAGTAAGGATAGATATTGGGGAGCATCTTTTGAGTGGAACCATGGAAGGGCCCGTTGGTGGACTAAAGTTGAAATTAAAGGTCACTAGCCGATGAACTTTATTGTATGGAGTGTGTGGAGAAAAGAAAAGAAAAATGATAGTGAATGTATATAGAAAAAATAAACACCTCCAATTCTTATTGATTTGTACTAGTGAAAAATAGAGAAGTGCTTAATTGAAAAGAGGGCTATGTTGTATGTGGCAAGTGGGTTGGTTGAGAAGAATATGAGCTTGAATTGTAAATGTAGTGTATTAAAGTGCTTAGGAGGGTGAGTCAATATTTCTAAATATATCCTACCCGTCCCTTAGCCTACATTACAACCTAAAAGTCCTAATTGATCCTAAATTTGGCTAGCTTAAATTAGTAGAGATATACACTACGGGCAAGCTTATGGTACGACCACGGGATGCATATGAATTCTTTGTGAGAGTGAGTGAATTTCATTCAAGTGTGTGATGTCCTTAAATTATATTCAAAAGTATATTTGAATGTGTGGACCAATTTATACACATTCTTTCGTTTGTTGGTGAGGGCACATGATCTCATGAATGATTGGTAATGTTGTAAACTTTCTTGTTGGTAAGTGCATGAATTGAGGGTGCTTAGTGGTTGCAAGTCAATTGTTGAGGTTGGGCAGTGACGAATAGGTTGTTGGAATTTATTGAATTGAAATATTTAACTTGGGTATGCTTAAACGGGAAGAATGTGAAATTTTGTGTGTTGATGCTTGTGTGCCGATATTGATTATAGTCTAGGGTATAGTGTGTGGGTAAAAGTTAAAGAACTCCTCTATAATTGATACTTGTACGTAGTTGGGGGGTTTATTAGATTGTCCAATTGCTCGAGGACGAGCAACGTTTAAGTGTAGGATGTTGATGATAGGTGATAATAGGTAAATTAGACTATAATTAGGCCCTAAAGAACCACATTTTTGTATAGCTTTTACGGTAAAAAGTGATAACAAAATGCTCTGATTAGTGGTTTTCATGCTTTGCAGGCTATATCCAATAAAAGAAGTTTGTGGAGTACTTTTGGGATCAATTACGGAGAAAAGGAGGCCAATCATACAATATCCACAAAGTGCACCAAGCGAAGGGACAAAACCAGAACTGAAGCTGGTCTGCCGCTGTCCGGGCGTAACCGCGGTAGGACCGCGACAGAACACTGTTGCAGATTCTGAAGGCCACTCTGGCCGCTGTCCTGGCGTAACCGCGGTAGGACCGCGGCAGGACGCGTAAACTTCAGGGACCAAAGTGCAAAACACGGGATTTTAAGCCCTAAACCCTATATTAAACGAAGGAAGCCTGCCAAGAAAGGAGGAGGACGCCACTTTAGAGAGATCTAACATACTTTGGAGGAGAATTCACGTGGGGGAACACACACCACGCTTGGAGGAGGCTTTCAACTAGTTTTTCTTCTCTTCTCTTCCTTTAACTTCATAGTTTATTAGTTCTAGAGTTTCGGGTGCTACATGAACGTTGTAGTTTGAAGCTTGAATTGTTCTTATTATTTATCATATTGGTTTATTTATTCAATCTTGCGCTTAATTATTTGATTGCCTGATCACCAATTGAATACTAGCTACGAATCTAGGATTGAACTCGGGAGAGGGAATTCTAGATTGCATATAAGATTGAGTAGAGCAAGATCTTAACTCTTAGGGGGAGCGGATTTGCGGTTAGGATAGGAATATACCTAATCGCCTTGCTTGGTTATTATACGGGAATTATAAATGCTTTCTTGTTAATCCTAATTCCATAGGAATATAGGCGTTAGGTTAGCTTGAATAGGCGAGTTGTACTTCGGAAGAAGGCTACGAGCAATATTAACCTCGTCAATCAATAAACTAGATAAATTAATTAGACAATTTAGGTGGAAAACTCAACGGGATTGTTAGCTAACCCATAGCTCTAGAATATTCACTCACATTGAATTCGTCTCTATAATTCACCAACTTCTTTTCTTTAATCTATTAATTTTTTACTCTAGATTAATTTTAGTTAAATATTCATACTTTAGGATTTGCTTGAATAGATTAGTTGTTTGGTTTAATTTAGTTGATAGTTAATCACAAGTCCCTGTGGGTACGATATCTGGACTAACAATCCTATATTACTTGTCGACCACGTATACTTGCGTGTGCGTTTGGGAGCAACAGTGTGCAGTTTAAATATTTTAGGTTGAGCAGGACTAAGGCGGAGTAATTAGAGTGCAAGTTCATGACATAACTCATGAGGTAGATGTGGAAGTAAGGATTGAATCACAAGTCATCCTCAAAAGAAGAAGTTTCAAGTATCTTGGATCAATAATTTAAGGAAATAGGGAGATTGATGACGGTGTCACACATCATATTGGAGCGAGGGTGAAGGAAATGGAGGCTCGAATCCGATTTTTTGTATGATAAAAATGCATCACCATGACTTTTGAATCTTTTAGAATGACTTTTATACTCTTTATCGTTGTATATGACTTTTGGAGGAAAAATAATGCATTGTTTATTGACTTCTTTTGTCCCAAAACAAATAAAGGTGATTTTACTAAATATATTTGTTTACCCTTAAAACGAGTGACAATTAAATTTATACGCGGTTTAAGGGATACGTAATTTAATTCAATACGAATAGTCTAAGAACAGTAAATAATTGAATTAAAGGAAAACGAAATGATCAAACCAAACGCGATGGATAATTAAGCCTGGTTCTATGATGAACACTGAAAGTTGGTTCCGATCAAGCCCTCGAGACGGGCTCGATTGTAACTAAATAAGTAAGTAGCTGAATAACACTTTCAACAGTAATTAGAGAACAAAAATTAACTTTATTGCTTTGGTATGCGAGCCAATAGTGGTTTTAAAAATAAATAGGTTCTCCCCTTTACATAGTAGGGGAGTTTCAATCTTAGTACAAGTCAAGATAAGGTAAAAATCTTTATGATCTGGTAAACCGTGATACGCCGTGATATCGGGCGAGATTTTCACTGTAATATCCGGTTAAGGCCGGATATTTCGGCCCCTCGTTTGTCCTTTTCAACCGTCTTTCCTTTAGTCTCGGTTCTTTATTTTGTTCGAACTCGATTCTTCTCATGTTTGGTCGTGTCCGATTCTTGGCGCGTCATTCATCCTCCCCAGGCTCTAATCTGTGGGATCCCTCGGCTTTAACCGAGGCCATATCCGACCGCACAGTCTTCTCGTTTCTTTACCGGAAAATCGGAGGTAACTTTACTCCCGATTTTACCCATACACAACATTATATTCATCAAGTTGAGTGACCATTTAGAGAATTAACTCATGTTTGTGGCCTTTGTTCTAGATGTGTATAATATGACTTTGTTCACTTCCAGCAAAATATTCACAATCATCAGTAATGGCCTAAGAGGATGGCATGGTATATACTCCTCTTTGATAAGGTTGAAAACAAATAAGGAATCCGTTTCCACTTCTAAATTTTTGTATTCCCTTTTTTTGACTAATATGTGACCTTGTTTGATACTTACACTTTTGAAATAAAACTTGATGTAGGCTTCATTTTACCTGCATATTTCAATATTTATTTATTTTTACTAGATATTTACACCAAATCAATAATTTTTACATGTTTTCTCACTTAGCCATGATTTTTTGTTTTCCGAACCTAGCCATGATTAACCAAGTATATTGTGTTATTTATTGCCTATATATATAACTTCTTTATTGTTATTTGTTGCATATAACATTCAACAATCTCTTCCCCCGGCCCCACCCTCTATGTTATATCGTTTTCTTGGAAAATATTTATTTATTTAATTTAGTAAATGACCGGCAATTCCATCATTCTATAAATACTCCCAGAAAAAAAAATCTTTTATAGCCAAAAAAAGGAAAGCTAGTAAAACCAAGAGATTTGTCAAAGAATGTTATTAGGAGTACAAAAGCAGTTGATATTATAAAAGAAAATACAATCAAAGGATGTGGTGCAGTAGATGGGGTCGTTCTTCCCTTAATAGGAGGTTTCGGGTTCGAACCCTGCGTTATCAGACACCAGGTGAGAAACAAAAAAAATATTATAAAAAAAATGATACGTGAACTATGAATTATGAAGCACTATGAAATTGCAGTCAACTCCATAATATACGTCTTTTCACATTATTCACAATTTAAAAGTGTTTTACTTTAAGGATTGGTAAAAATATCAAAAAAGAAATAAATATATTTTAAATTTAAGTGTAAATGTAAAAAGGTCCAAAATGAAACCACTACGGCTTTGTCAATTTCAACATTTGAAATATATTCCTATTGAATAATAAATATTATTAATGTCTTTATCTTGTCAATAGAGCTGACTCACACTATGTCCTTTTCTTTTTTGCCATTAAGTTCATTGACACATTGTTCCACTACCCTATGTTTTGTTTGAATAAATTGCTGATATATAACAACTTTGAGAAGAATTCATTTTCATTGTTTTCTTTAACAATAAAATGGAATATAATCCATTTTACATTTGACTGGCTTTTTATGTTTCCTTTTTCTTTGACCTAATAATGCATCCCTAGAAATTTTGTCTTTGACTAATAGATTGAAGTTCTATTTGGCCATATGTTTTAATAAAGAGTTTAACTTTGTGTGCACAAATAGTATACATCATCAGGCTAAGATGATTGCTTATGTCAATATTTAACTCTGACTCTGTAATATAAGAAATAAAGTAGATGATCCACTATAATGAACTAAAATGAATTGTCACATAAAATTAATTACACCGTAAGTATATACATAAATAGGGAAGGGAAGATTGAAGCCAGGGGCGGATCCAGATGGTTACAAGCGGTGTCACGTGACACTGCTTCGTGAAAAAAAATTACTAAATATATCTTAAAGGATAAATTAAAAACTGTTATAAATAGAATTCTATTTATGGTGAATGTCCATATTTAGAGAGATTCTAGGGTTTATTACTTGGTGGCTAAGTCAACCTCTCTCTATAAATAGAGGGTTCTATTCCATTGTAATTCATCCCAAATCAATAAGAATTCTCTCTCTACTTTTCTCTGCAATATTGTTTTTATTCTTTTATTATTTTATAACACGTTATCAGCACGAGACTCTACCGTCTCAAGAAGATTAAGAAACATGTTTTATGTTTTCAATATCCAGTTGCGCCTATGCTGAAAGGTTGTGTATGTAAGTTAGTAGTGTTCGTTGTCTTCACTTACCTCTTAGAGAAGAATTAGCAAACAATTGATCAAGACTTAGAAGACTTTTCAACTGTGAATCAAGATTAGAAAACGTGCAACAGTCTTTATTCAATGGATCAAACAAATGTCGATATCTGGTTCAATTATAAAAATATTTGTTTAATTGATTCATGTACGACACATACAATATTCAAAGAGAAGAAATATTTCTCTCATTTAAGTATGTGTAAGGCAGATGTTAATACAATTTCTGGTAGTAGTAATTTAATTGAAGGCTCTGGAAGAGCTACTATAACTCTGCCTAAGGGAACAATACTTATCATAGAGAATGCAATGTTCTCCTCCAAGTCCAAGAGGAACTTGTTGAGTTTTACAGATATCCGTCGAAATGGATATCATATTGAGACAATAGATGAGAATAATCTTGAATATAACATCATTACCAAAAATGTCTCTGGCCAGAAAAGGGCTATTGAGAAGTTCTCATCTTTGTCTTGTGGCATGTATTGGACAAGAATTAGTGCAATTGAGGCACATTCTATTGTAAACCAAAAGGTTACCGATTCCAATATTTTTGTACTTTGGCATGATCGATTGGGACACCCTGGATCAATTATGATGAGACGAATTATAGAAAACTCAAATGGGCATCCATTAAAGAATTTAAAGATTCTTTTAAATGATGAATTTTCTTGCACTTCTTGTTATCAAGGCAAGTTAATTATTAGACCATCACCAACAAAGGTTGGAATTGAGTCTCCTGCGTTTTTGGAACGTATACAAGGGGACATTTGTGGACCTATTCACCCACCTAGTGGGTCGTTTAGATATTTTATGGTCTTAATAGACGCATCTTCTAGATGGTCCCATGTGTGCCTATTGTCATCTCGCAACCTCGCGTTTGCAAAATTAATGGTACAAATAATTCGATTACGGGCACAATTTCCCGATAATCCAATTAAGTCTATTAGACTCGATAATGCTGCTGAGTTTTCATCCCAAGCATTTAATGATTATTGCTTATCAATTGGGATAAAAGTGGAACATCCTGTAGCTCATGTTCACACTCAAAATGGCCTTGCGAAGTCTTTAATTAAACGTCTGCAATTGATAGCAAGACCGTTACTCATGAAAACGAGGTTACCCACTTCTGTTTGGGGTCACGCCATTTTGCATGCAGCAATGCTAGTTCGTCTCAGGCCGACAAATTATCATAAATATTCCCCGTTACAATTAGTTTTGGGTCATGAACCTAATATATCCCATTTAAGAATTTTTGGATGCGCGGTATATGTGCCTGTAGCACCACCACATCGCACCAAAATGGGTCCACAAAGAAGGTTAGGAATATATGTTAGTTTTGAATCGCCCTCCATTATTCGCTACCTCGAAACATTGACGGGGGATTTGTTTACTGCACGATTTGCAGACTGTCGATTCGATGAGACACTCTTCCCAAAATTAGGGGGAGAAGTTGGTGAAACCAAACGGGAAATTTTGTGGAAAAATCCATCATTATCTCATCTTGATCCACGTGCTTCTATTTGTAAAAAAGAGGTGCAAAAGATTATTCATTTGCAGAGAATAGCAAATCAAATGCCAGATGCATTTACGGATACGAAAAGGATAACAAAATCACATATCCCTGCGGAGAATGTTCCAATCCGTATTGATGTCCCTATTGGACAATCTTCTAGTGTCATAACTAACGAGTCAAAAGCACGCCTGAAACGTGGCAGACCATTAGGTTCCAAAGATCGAAATCCTAGAAAAAGGAAAACAAATTATCAAAATGACAATACGAAAGAATCTCATGAAGAAATCAACGATTTAATAAATCCTGAGATTCATGAGGAATCCACTGAGCCCGAGGCTCAAGAAAATAAGGAACTATTAATAAATTCAATCGATATTGAGACAAATTTGAATCGAATGGATATAGTGGTGGATTATGTCTTTGCATATAATGTTGCATCTAGCATTATGCAAGAAAGTGAGGATCTTGAACCTCAATCTGTTGGAGAATGTCGACAAAGAC
>NC_031999.1:48911619-48935577 GCF_001879085.1 Nicotiana attenuata
TATATATATATATAAAGCACGAAGACCCTTAACAAAATGTCGTTCGCCTTTTTTACCCTTTAATAATAGAGTTTACACTGAATAAAACAATCATTTAACTTTTTTTTTTCCAATAATTTGAACTTTAAAATCAGCTAAAATTTTGGTTATAAAACTTTCTTTTGAACTACTTATGAAGTCATCACAATTAATTTGCTCTAAAACTTTCCTTATTAATTAACTATGAAGTCATCAGAATGTAATTTGCTTTGCGATTGTATTTGGATTTGGTTTGTTTAGCTCGTGTCTATTAATTCCTGACATGTTATATTATTTATCATTATTTAGGTTTTCTTTATAACAAATACTACAGTCATCATGAAATCCAAATTATAAAAATTTGACACTCAAAAGATTTAGGTTTAAAAGTTCTTTTTAAAAACAAAAGAGTGCCGTAGGATACCTTTTTATTCCAGAACCGGAATCTTTATAAATCTACGTTAACTCCTATTCTCAATTATCCATGGACGCTTTCTTTTAGCTCGTCTATATATATGCGGATTCACACCGCATAGGCCCCATTCAGGGGAAGCTTTTCTTACAAAGGATTTTTTATACCCAGGGCTTGAACCCGAGACTTCTAGTTAAGGGAAGAGCAGCTCCACCCGCTGCACCACATTCTCTAGTGGTCTTTTAGCTTCTTTGTTGGTTAAGCACTTAAGTGCAATTATCAATTCATTACATGAATCCATTTAAAGGCATTGTGTTTCACGAACGACTTGTTCGCTCGAACTTAATGATTCGACCTTTCAACTTTTTGTATAGAATTTGATTAGCTTGGTTAGCTTTAAAGTAATATTTATTCGTGGAATTTTTAATTTCACTTGCAGATTTAATTTGTTGATCTTCTACTTGCAAAATGTAGGGTATGAGAAATTTGTGTGCAATCCCAAAATGTTTTGCTCTTAATTTAATATATATCACTATTTAAATCTAAGTTCTCTATTTTTTAGTTATTCGTGGTAATATGTTGGTTCAACACTAATCTATCTTCAGACTATAAATTGTCAAAAATAGTTTGAAGATTATTATTTTTCCTTGAGTTAAAAGTTATTTCATAGTTTAAGAGTGATGCAATTAATCTCTTTCACTTTCTAACTGACCAGAAGCTTCAACCTTTTAATTTATCATATTACACTTTTATTTTATTAATATACGTAACGTTTATGAGGTTATAAAAAAAATACTTATTAGAGATAATATACACACGTGGCACGCATGCCTTAAAACTAGTTGTTATTAATTAAGCGATGAAGCTAGTATAAATCAATCCTCATAAGAAAATTATATATCTGCATTTGCACCTAAGATTTGCCTAGCAGTAATTATTTTATTAGATTATTTGAATTAATCAAGGATTGCTAGTGGAAAAAGAAGTAGGCTGATTTTAATTATTGACAAAACATGGCTAGCACTTGTATTTAATTGACAGTTGGCTGCCTTGAAAGGAAATAGACCAATTTATAACCTGTTTGGCCAAGCTTTTTTTTGGCCAAAAGTGCTTTTATTGGCAAAAAGTGCGGCCAAGCTTTTTTTTGGCCAAAAGTGCTTTTTTTGGCCAAAAGTACTTTTGGCCAAAATTTGAGGTGTTTGGCCAAACTTTTGGAAGGAAAAAAAGTGTTTTTGAGGAGAAGTAGAAGCAGTTTTGGAGAAGCAGAAAAAAATAGCTTCTCTCCAAAATTACTTTTCTGAGAAGCACTTTTGAGAAAAATACACTTAGAAGCAGTTTTCAAAAGCTTGGCCAAACACTAATTACTGCTCAAAAGTGTTTTTCAAATTAATTAGCCAAACACAAACTGCTTCTCATCAAAAACACTTTTTTTAAAAGTACTTTTGAGAAAAGCACTTCTCAAAATAAGCTGATTTTAGAAGCTTGGCCAAACGGGCTATAAGTAAGCGAGTGATACTGTCTAATTTGACGAGATTTTTTTTTTCCCCTTTTTATAATTAAAAAGAGTTTAGCGAAAATCCAAAAAAATAAAAAGTACTGTTTAAAGAAAAGGCAAACCACAATAGTAGCTCTAAAGAAGCTTCATTATTAAGGAAAAATATTTAAAATCAAGAAAAAGAATTTAAATAATTTTTTAATAGTATTCTATGCTTTACTCACCATAAGTTTCTCCGAGTGCATCTAAGACAGTTTATCTGCCGAGTTTGATGTTATAAATTTGTTTACTTTCTTAAATGTGACACCGCTTATACAAAATCTTGCGTACGCCACTGATTGAAGCAATATTAAAGTTGTCTCTGTATGACATATAGATTATAGGTTTGAGCTGTGGAATCAGCTACTGATGCTTCCACCTTGGTAGGCTGCCTATATCCAGTGGCAGATCTAGGAATTTAAGTTCGTGGGTGCTTAGCTTATTTTGACGTAAAGTTATTAGCAATCACATTACATAAATGCATAACTATTTGAACACGATGATGAAAAACGTTAACGAGAAAACTCATAGTATTAATATTATAGACGCCGTAAAAATGTGATGGATAACGTCGCTGACAAGAAAAGAGATTGATGCTTTTGTCCCTTCGGGAGGAATTGCTCGTCTTCAGAAGGGTCGAACTTTGGAGTCCTTTTTCTTTTTCTTTCTTTATAGTGTATTTCATTTTGTAAAATAAGAAGAGATAAAACAAAGTCAGCAGAAAGGAATTCTAAAAAGTAGTATTGGGTAAAAAAAAGTTACGGGTGAAAACTGAAAAAAATGAAAAAAGAGAAAGTAGCTTGATAATATAAGGAGAAAAAAGGGGAATAATTTGTTTGTTTTAAAAGGCTTTGTTGGGAGAAGGATTTGAACCGTCGCCCATTCAATTTTCGTAAACTTCCAGCACCCTCCCTTAACCAAAGAACCCACTAGACTTTTTGTCTTATGGGTGCTTTCTGCTTTTTTATATTCGTTTTTTCAAATTTTCTACACAATTATATATACTTGGAGCCGAGGTTAATGGGTGCTCGAGCACCCAAATTTAATGAGTAGATCCGCCCTTGCTTATATCACACCCTTTGAGGTGCGTTTCTTTCCCGAACTCTGCAAACACGATATACTTCATGCACCGAGCTGACCTTTAATGTATATAAATAGGAACCAATCCCAAAAACTTAAGAGAATTGGTGCAAGAAGCTTCCTTGATTTTTGTAATACTCTAGAAGAAATCTTAATCAAACATGCCAATAGAATTTGAACAAAAAGATAAATCCAAGAATAAAAGCCAAACTTTTGGCTAAGAGGTCTTTCTTATTTCTTACTATCATAAAGTATGGTAGTACTACATGCTTAACTATAATATGATTCTTAATACCAATTGCACTAAAAGTTGTCAAGAATGTTACAAATTCATAAAGTTATTAGGTTAATTTATATTGTAGTCAGTTATACATACAAACAGAAAACGATACTAGTAGTTAAGTCACCATAAAAATATTTACAAGCTAACAATATAATTTCAAACACGTAAAATTATTTGAGACAAATCAATAATTGTCATGTATATGTAAGGATGATACATAAAGGTGCAATTAATAATTAAGTATAATACATTTTAAAGCTTATAAATACTAGTAATAAATGAGCCCTTTTAATTTATTTGTGCAAAATGGAAATTTAATGTTTAATATAAATTGATTACAATGATGTATTATTTCAACTTTCATCCTCACTTTATTTTTTTTAGTATGCAGTCCAAATTGATTGGTCCGACTAATCTGGATTCACGTCATTGAAAGCTCACTATTGGCATATTAAGAGGACTTTATTCTTAGGATTCAAACCTGAAAACTTCAGGCTAAAGGACATGAATCTTTACCTTTATATCACAAACTTCTGTTGTTATTTATCAGAGCTTAATTTTTATTTTCTTCATTACAAGCTTAAATTAAACTATGTATTATAATAGGGGTGGCTTCATTATTTTATGGCGAAATTGACTCAAGATCACGGTAAGCAGATTTTCTAATATATTAGTACAAAACAATTAAAAAAGACCATGTCAAAATACTAGTATTAAATTAAACTGTTCCAGAAGAAAAAAGCCTTCAATATATTACTGGAAAAGAATTAGTTCGCATTCAAGATTTTAATTTTCAAGAATATTCTATACATATATAATCTGTTCAATCCATGACCAAGCCATTGCAGAAATTTGGTGCTCTTGTGGTCCATATCCATTATTTCTCCTTTAGTTGTTCCTTACCTGCCCATTTACTTCATGGGGCATGTTCATTGAGGTGAGAAAGGTCAACCCCACTGCAATTTAAAAATCTTATTTACTGCTTATTGCTCTCTCCGATCTATTTTATTTGTCGTGGTTACCAAAAATAATTGAAGGAGATTCTTGGAGCAACGATAAAGTTGTCTTCGTGTAATATATAGGTTGTGGGTTCGAGTCGTGAAATCAGCTACTGATGGTTGCATCATGGTAGGCAGCCTACATTATACCCCTTGAAATGCGGCCCTTCTCTTAACCCTGCATGAACGCGAGATACTTGTATATCGAGCTGCCTTTTTGTGGTTACTAAATATAATTGGTCCAAAATACTTGTCATTTTAAAAAATCAAGGTAGAATTAATTTTGTTTTTCATATTACCTTATTTTATAAATGTGGAAAGAGATTGATGTGGTGAAAGTACGAGCAACATTAGATTGAGATCAAAGAATAAATAAAGATAATTTAATCAAATTATTCTTATATATATATATAGTATTTTCTTAAGGGGCATACAAACGACACACGTGACAAGTAATATGCACCAAAGAAAGTAAGTGTAAAGAGTTATATATTATTAATGTATTTTATTGGGTAGGTTATTAATCCCATCTTTTATAGACGATTACTTACAGCGATTTTTAAGGTGAGTCGACAGTTTATTTATACTGTTAGTTTAAAATTATTATAATTATGCGCGAATCCTAAGTGAATTGAATTAAAAATAGTGGCGCATGATCCAAAAATCAAGTGATATCTCAATATATTCCGTTAAATATTAAAATGCATCTTCCACGTTCATTAGATAACTTAAGATTGTTAGAGAACTTAACTTTGTAGTGCGTGATTTAAAATTAAAATATTTAAAGTCTTTTTTTTTTGAAGAAAACTGAATAGAAGGTATGATCGCTTAATAGAAATTACTTATGAAATGCACAAACACTATGCTTTTCTTTACTCTTTTTTTTTCTCTCTCTTTTATGGGCTTGGCTCTATTGAGATGAGATTGTATTTATCTTCATTTGTATACACTTTGTATGTTAGTTAGAAAATAGTTGATTAGTTAATTAGTTAGTACAGCTGGCAGTAGTTAGTGGTTAGGATGTCCAGCTGTCATTTACGTGTATATATAGTGCTGTACATTTCCTCTTTTCAGTTAAGCTTCATTCTTCAATGAAGGAGTCATTTTCTGGTCTTCTATCTTCTCCTCTTTCGGAAACTTCGAGATTCTGCCATTGTAGCTGGAGTTGTGCTTCATTGAGCTCATCTCAATTGCAGTCTTAACATGGTATCGGAGCAAGGTTAATCCTCCTCAAATCGCGAGGTTAATCTTCCTTACACTCTCTCTTCCGCTTACAGATTCTCTCTTCCCTTTTTGCTCTTCTGATTTTGACCTAGAATGGTCGATTTGCCCTAAGCTCGATCAATTTCTCACTTTTAATTGATCCACCGCATAGAAATCTAAAAATTTTAGTTCCGACCGTTTTTACCCAGTCGAATTTAACCAACTCAATGCTCTAATGGCTATCACTGACCAACAAGATGCGAATTCTGCTAATACGAGTACCACGATACCTCCGAGTACGGGAATTGATCCAAGTGATCCCCTGTATTTGCACCCTTCCGATAATCCTGGTGCAATGCTTATATCTGTCCCATTTGATGGGATAGGATATAGATCCTGGAGGCGTAGTGTTCTTCGTGGATTGTCCGTAAAGAACAAATTAGGTCTTGTTAGTGGGGAATGCAAACAACCAAGTCTGCAATCCCCAAATTATAGGCAGTGGGAACGATGTGATAACATGGTAACGTCATGGATCTTAAACTCTCTTTCCAAAGAGATTGCGGATAGTGTGGAATATGCGAGTGATGCTGTTGAATTATGGAAGGAGCTGGAGGATCGCTATGAACAAACCAATGGAGCTAGGATGTATCAAATTCAGAAGGAAATCAATGATCTCTCTCAAGGAGTCCTTGACATCACTGGCTATTACACTAAGCTGAAAAAGCTATGGGAAGAATTGAATACTCTGAACAAAAGGACTCAGTGTAGTTATGTTTGTAGCTGTGGGGCAAAGGAAGGCATGTACAAGGCTGAACAAGATAGAAGATTAATACAGTTCCTCATGGGACTTAATGAGGTGTATACTGTAGTTCGAGGAAGTATCTTATGATGAATCCACTGCCCACAATAGCCCAAGCTTTTTCTTTACTTGTCCAAGATGAGAAACAAAGGGAGATAAAACCAAATAATCAACTGTCAATTGAGTCCACTTCTTTGAATGTGAACAATGCAGGACCAAGCCCTTTTAGAACTAATTTTTTACCAAATTACAACTACTCTGGAAACAACAGAGGTCGTCCTATGTGTGATTTTTGCAAGAGACCAGGCCACACTAGAGATAAGTGTTACAAACTGCATGGTTATCCACAAAATGGGCAGAACTCTACACGATATCCTCAGAGTACTCAGAACTCCAATCAGAATTTTAGATCCAACAGAGGAAAGAGGATGGTGGCAAATGTGCAGGGAGTGCCAGCTGATGCAATGACAAGCAAGCTTGATGAATGTGATGCCCAAAATGAGAATCAGAATGTGAATTTGACTAAGGAACAATATGGACAACTTGTTAACCTGCTTCAGCGTTTCCAACTTGGCAATGATGCAGAGAACTCTAACAACTCAAATCCTACCAATACTGTGAACTTTGCAGGTATTGTTGTTTGCACATCCTCTATTGATTTTGATAAACTGTCTTGTAGATGTTTTGAATCAAAGACTGACACATGGATACTAGATTCAGGAGCATCAAACCACATCACCTTTAACAAATCTATACTGTCTGATATTGTAACCTTGCCTTATCCTCTTTTAGTTGTTTTACCAAATGGCTATAAAGTGAAGGTGACAGAAATTGGAAATGTAAAACTTGCACCTGAGATCACTCTATATAAAGTTCTTCACATTCCTTCATTCAAATTCAATCTTGTTTCTGTATACTGGTTGAGCAAACACTTAAGAGGTATGACTTCTTTCACTGACAACACTTGTCTTCTACAGGCCCCTTCACTGAAGAGGCCTCTGGAGATTGGTAAAGTCAAGGATGGATTGTACCTGTTGTGCTCTCAATGCCTAAGAAACAAAAGTCTGACTAGCAAAACTACTGTTTGTCCTTCTACTCATTCCTGTGATGTAAATAGTCATTTCTTGAACAACTTGCATCCTTATGCATCTGTAAATAGGTCATCCTTGAGTCATCAATGTCCAATTATAAATAGTCCACCACTAAATAATAAGATTCATTGTTCTGTCTCCAATGATGTTAATCTTCTATGGCATAACAGGCTGGGACATGTGCCCTTTGTGAAAATGAGGGAAATATCCTCCATACCAGTTTCTTTCCCTCCTAGACAACCCTTTATATGTTCAATCTGCCCTATGGCTAGACAGAGTAGACTTCCTTTTCCTCAAAGGACCAGCACTTCTAACAGAATTTTTGAACTCTTGCATGTGGACCTATGGGGCCCTTACCATGAGTGTACACATGACAAGTATAAATACTTTATCACTATGGTTGATGATTTTAGTAGGTCCACTTGGACTCACCTGCTAACATGTAAAAGCAATGCCCTCCAAACTATCAAAGCTTTTGTTTCCCTAGTTGAAAACCAATTTAAAACCTCCATCAAATCCATAAGATCTGATAATGGACTGGAGTTTGTTAACACTGAAGCTGCATTGTTCTTTCAATCCAAATGGATCATTCACCAAAAGAGTTGCCCCTATACCCCCTCAACAAAATGGGGTAGTAGAGAGGAAACACAGATACCTCCTTGAAACAGCCAGAGCCTTGTTATTTCAGTCCAAACTACCTTTAAAGTACTGGGGAGAATGTGTTCTGACAGCCACCTACATCATAAATAGACTGCCTACCACCTATCTCAAAAACAAGTCTCCCTTTAAAGTCTTGCACAATGAGAAACCAGATTACACCCAATTAAGAAGTTTTGGTTGTCTCTGTTTCCCAACAGTACCAAAAATCTAGAGAGATAAATTAGAACCAAGAACAACACCTCATGTCTTTGTAGGGTATCCCTTTGGCACAAAAGGTTACAAAGTATTGAATTTAGCCACCAAAAGAATCCATATTTCCAGAGATGTAGTATTCCATGAATCTGTTTTCCCCTTCACTTTCAATTCCAAGTCTCCCTCTTTTCCTTCAACTCTTCATCCACCTCCTCCCAGTCCCACAGTTGAGACCAACACAGAGCCACCCTCAGGAGGAACTGTGAGTGATCAAAGGAATGCATGCAATACACCCAATGCTATGTCACCTTCTCTTGCCACTCCTTCTTCTACTGATCATTTACACTTTTCACCTTCACCTGCCCCTGCAGACTCATCACCAACACAGAATGCTTCCACCCCACATATCTCTAACTCACCTCCAACACAGTATACTCTTGATCCAATTCCACCCTTGAAAAGGTCATTAAGAGAACATAAAACACCTACATACCTGAAAGATTACATATACTCTGTGCATCAACCTGCCTTACATGAACAAACATATGCACCTAAACATTCTGATTTTTCTCTGGATGCATTATTTTCTAAACATCATTACATTTCTGCTAACACTCTAGTCCATGATAGTCAGTCTTTGGTGAGTAGCATATGCAATAATAGTGAACCATCTTCTTTTGAGGAAGCTGCCATCAATCCTGCTTGGCAAACAACTATGGTTCAGGAATTTGAAGCCCTTTATGCCAATAACACATGGGACTTGGTACCACTGCCCCCTGGGAAGAAGGCAATTGGATGCAGGTGGGTTTACAAAGTGAAACATAGGGCAGATGGATCCATTGAAAGATTCAAAGCTAGATTAGTGGTGAAAAGCTACACACAACAGGCAGGAGTGGATTACACAGAGACCTTTTCTCCTGTAGTGAAGATGACTACAGTCAGGACTCTTATTGCAGTTGCAGTAAAGAGTGGGTGAAACATCTTCCAATTGGATGTAAACAATGCATTTCTTCATGGTGATTTGCATGAAGAAGTGTACAAGGGAGTCCCTCCAGGACTTTTGGTGGATAGTCAAGGTTTAGTTTGTAAATTGAATAACCCTTTATATGGGCTGAAGCAGGCAAACAGACAATGGTATGAAAAACTAACTGAGGCATTGTGTTCAAGGGGATATGAACATTCTATGATGACTATTCCTTATTTTTCAAGAGGAAGGGGGACTCAATTGTGTATGTAGCATTTTACGTAGATGATGTCCTGTTGACAGGGACAGACCAATCAGAAATTGATCAGTTGAAGTCTTTTCTGCACAACAAATTTAGAATCAAGGACCTGGGAAACCTACACTATTTCTTCGGCTTGGAAGTTCTATACAAGGCAGATGGTATTATTATTTCACAAAGAAAATTTCTCCTTGACTTGCTGAGAGAGTATGACTGCTTGGAGTACAGTGCTCTTGTTTCACCCCTTGATCCCAGTGTGAAACTAAGAGCAAAAGAGGGGGTGCCTTTGGCAGATCCCACTTATTACAGAAAGCTGGTTGGAAAGTTAAATTTCCTCACAAACACAAGGTTGGATATTGCTTTTAGTGTGCAATATCCAGCTTGCAGACATTCTTACCAAGGCTCTCACAGGCATCAAGCACTCTACTGTTCTAAGCAAGTTGGTTGTGCTTCTCCCACCTCCAACTTGAGGGGGGGGGGGGGGTATTGAGATGAGATTGTATTTATCTTCATTTGTATACACTTTGTATGTTAGTTAGAAAATAGTTAATTAGTTAATTGTGACGACCCGACCCGTCGTCTCATGTATTACAGCCCCGTTTCCCCCATTTACTGCTTCTTCATATTTCATTATCAGCAACGAGTGAGTTATAGTTGAATTGAATTGGTTTGGATAGGAAATGAGACACTTAGTCTCTTTAAGGAAGGCTTAAGTTGGAAAGGTCAACCGGATGTTGACTTATGAGTTAGAAGGCTCGGATGTGATTTCCGGTGATTCGGTTAGCTTCGGGGGATGATTTGTGACTTGGGAGTGCGATCGGAATTGATTTTGGAGGCCCGGTGTAGAATTAGGCTTGAATTGGCGAGGTTAGTATTTTGGCGAATTCCGGTGGATGGGTGAGAATTTGATCCGGGGGTCGTAATGGAATTCCGAGAGTTGTTGTAGCTTCGTTAAGTGATTTTGGATATATGTGCAAATTTTCAGGTCATTCGGACATCATTTGGTCGGGTTTTTCATCGAAAGTGCATTTCGGAAGTTCTTGAAGAACTTAGGCTTGAATCCGATGTGAATTGATGATTTTAGTGTTGTTAGGTGTGTTTTGATGATTGGAGCAAGTTCGTATGATGTATTGGGGTATGTTGGTGCCTTTGGCTGAGGTCCCGGGGGCCTCGGGGTGGTTTCGGATGGTTAACGGGATGAAATTTGGAGTTTAAAGGCTGCTGAAGGATCTGGTACCTGGTATTTCTGCTTCTGCGGAAATGGACCGCAGAAGCGGTCACGCAGAAGCGAGAGGGGGCCCGCAGAAGCGAAAATGGGCCTGGGAGATTTTTCCGCAAAAGCGGACCAGCGGACCGTAGAAGCGGACCCGCTTACGCGATTGGTTGACCGCAGAAGCGGTCTTGGGGAAAAGTTGAGGAACCGCAGAAGCGGATAAGTAACCGCAAAAACGGTGTCGCAGAAGCGACAAAAGGATCGCAAAAGTGGAAAGAACTGGTCAGAAGGGGGGTTTTATTATAATATTTCATCCGCGAGGGTTATGTATTTTTCCACCATTTTGAGCGAGCTTTGAGAGCTTTGAGGCGATTTTGAAGAGGGATTCAAGGAGGAATGATTAGAGGTAAGTTCCTTGGCCTAAATACTCGAGATTTTGTTAAATTTAACATGGAAATTGGTTGGAATTCATTAAAAGGGGTAAAGCTAGGGCTTGAGTTTTTGATATTTCAAATTGGGATTTGATAGGTCATTTGAGCTCGGATTTGGGAGTTCTTGGTATGTATGGACTCGTGGCGAGACGAGGAATCCGGTAATGTAAATTTTGTAATTTTTCGAGAAGCGGGCCCGGGGCTCGGGTTTTGCTAGTTTCGAGATTTCTGCTATTTCTTGGCTGTTTTCGATTGGGTATTGTTCCCTTGGCATATTGTAATGTATTCGCTCTGATTTTGATTAGATTTGACGTGCGTGGAGGCCGATTCAAGGGGCAAAGGCGTCGCGAGCTAGAGATTTCACCAGTTCGAGGTGAGTAATACTTGTAAATGATATCCTGAGGGTTTGAAACCCCGGATTTGCACATCATAGTGCTGTATTGTGGTGACTTGCACGCCAGGTATGAGCGTGGGGTAGAGCACCGTTGGGGATGGTGACTTGGTCCGTCCCGGTTATTGATTTTTACTGCGTAATTGACTAAAACCTGCTTGATGCTATCGTGATTTGGGCTGATTGCCATGTTTTGGGCTTCGTGCCGATTATTTGAATCCTTTAGGGATTATTATTGCTGTTTTCATGACACTTAGCATGTTAAATGACTTCAGTCCTGAGTTAAACACAGGTTTGAAATGTGCAGTCATATTGCTAAAGTTTAAAGACTTAAATTGCATTTTCTGATGTTTTGAGTTAAAAGCTATTACTTGACATTGCCCGAGTGGCTCATTTGCATTGATCTGGACTGAATATGGATCGGGCTGCACGCCGCAGCGATACTATGATGATATTGCGCTTGGGCTGTAGGAGCCCCTTCGGAGTCTGTACACACCCCCAGTGAGCGCGGGTACCCAAATGGATCGGGCTGCGCGCCGCAGGGGTCATGTGCATTGCATTGCATTCATGCATTGGTTCCTATTTGTACTACGTGTCATGACATTCAGCACTTTCATATCATTGGCATCCATGCTACTTTTTGCACTGTTTACCAGATACCCTGGTATTATTTGTTGATGGAGTGTTGTGCCCGAGGGGCTGACTTATGTGCGGACTTGCACTATCTGATTACGCATTCATTTGCTTGACTGTTGGAAAAGGATATTTTCAAAAGAGGTTTTTAAACTGAGCCAGATATTTTCTAAAGGATTTTTCACGGTTTTACTGTTTTCTCAAAGGGTTGTACTGTCCTATATAGCATGATGGAGTGCTCTTACGTGATTTCTTGCCTCTCAGTTATTATTTACTCTTATTACTCACTGAGTTGGAAGTACTCACTTTACTCCCTGCACCTCGCGTGCAGTTGCAGGTATCATTCACCCGGTAGCGGGTTATTAGCGGATTGAAGGTATTGTTATTGTAGCTGAGCAAGGTGACCGCCAGCGTTCGCCGCACCGGATATTGTCTTTTGTTTTCCAGAAATTTTACTTGTATATATTTATTGGCCTGTAGTTGTGTTAAGATTTCCTTAGATGCTCGTGACTTGTGACACCCCGGTCGGGTAGTAATTAACAGTTTCTAATGCCATTAAGTTGTATCTTCTATTCATTTATGTTTAATAATTGTTAGTGAAAGGATTTGGGTTAGTTGGCTGGCCTTGTCTTCACGAGAGGCGCCATCACGACCGGTATGGGAATTGGGTCGTGACATTAATTAGTTAGTACAACTGGCAGTAGTTAGTGGTTAGGATGTCCAGCTGTCATTTACGTGTATACATAGTGCTGTACATTTCCTCTTTTCAGTTAAGCTTCATTCTTCAATGAAGGAGTCATTTTCTGCTCTTCTATCTTCTTCTCTTTCGGAAGCTTCGAGATTCTGCCATTGTAGCTGGAGTTGAGCTTCGTTGAGCTCATCTCAATTGCAGTCTTAACAGGCTCACTCACACGCCTGAATACATTGAATATGTTGTTGTTGTTGTTACAGCTTCTACTCCTGCACTTGTCCAAAAGGCCGATGCTCAATTCCACTCAATTTCCTTATCCGCTACTCATTCATTCCCGAATCAATAGGAATTACAATTTTTGAGCAATAACTTGACCTTCGACAATAGATAGATAGATTTTTGTGCTGGTATGCAAGGGTGATTTGCACAAATAGGACAGTTCGGGTGTCATTTTTGATGTTTTAATCTCTCTTGTTTCATGAGTAGAACTTTAATTTTAAAATAAGTGTTGCCCTCGCTTGTTTCATAGATAACACTTTTGACTTTTAATTTTTGAGCGGCGGTCAAAAATTCAAGACGTTCATTTTTAAGATCATTGAGTGTAATTTCCTCTGTATGCAACCATATAGCTAATGATTACATCTCGAGTGCAAACGCTATATTAAGTGCTTGTAAAACTTCAATCCTCCTGGGCAGAGTTAATAACGACTTTTTCTTCTGTTGACTCATATTATATTTTTAAATGTAATCCTCTTGCGTTGAATTAGTCAAAAGGCACAACTCCATTGAGTAGTGGGACAATACCCATAACCAACCAGTCAAAAATATCAACTTTTTATAATACCAATTCTTTTAGGTAATCTTAAACTCCATCCACACATACAAAGTCATAATTTTTCATGTGATGTGTCCAAATAGAAACAGCCAATTCCTTAACACCAAAAAGTAAATATAAAAAAGTACTATCACTTTTAGCCCGTGCCATAAGTTATTTACATTCGATAGTCGAAAAAGTATATAAATTTTGCATAATTTTTATATATAACATATATATATATATATATATATATATATATATATATATACAAAAATAAATAATTTTCGGCTATTATTTTAAGGCTGGCTATACAGTGTTATTTTCCAAAAACAAAAGAGAGAACAATCCCAAGTTTGAACTTTATCAAGGCTCCATTTATCTATAAATAGAGATCAAAACTAAGGAGCCATATAGTAGTATTGTCTTATTCAATATCAGAAAACCATGGCTAGTCCTAAAATTAATGGTCTTTTCAGTTTTGTGATCTTATGTTTTGCCTTTTCTTTTGCTATGGCACACCCTCCATCTAAAGGAGTTAAAGGAGCATATTATCCTTCTTGGGCATTTTCATCTTTTCCACCATCATCTATAGACACATCTTTTTTCACTCATGTCTACTATGCATTTCTTGTTCCAAACAACACCACATTTAAATTCGAAATCGACGACGAAACGTCCACTCTCCTCTTCAACTTCACCATTACCCTCCGATCGAAAAGACCGTCCGTTAAGACGCTCTTTTCTGTCGGTGGAGGGGGCGAAGGACCTGCTAGATTTTCACGCATGGCGTCAACAGCTGCCTCTCGTTTGACTTTTATAAAATCTAGCATAGAAGTAGCTAGAAAGTATAATTTTGATGGAATTGATCTTGATTGGGAATTTCCTCAAAACAAAAAAGACATGGAAAATTTGGCTATTTTACTAGACCAATGGAGGGCTGAGGTCAAAAAAGAATCTTGGACAACAAAAAGGCAACCCCTTTTGATCACAGCAGCTGTTTATTTCTCAGTTGACTTCTTTTTATCTGGTGAATTCAGATCGTACCATGTACCTTCAATTAACAAGAATTTAGATTGGATTAACTTAATGTGCTACGATTATCGCGGATCGTGGGACACGTCTACCACGGGTGCACCAGCTGCATTATTCGACACGAAAAGTAACATTAGCACAAGTTATGGACTTAGGTCATGGATTAAAGCCGGAGCAATAAGAAGCAAATTAATTATGGGATTACCATTATATGGTAGGACATGGAAATTAAAAGATCCTAATGTACATGGAATTGGTGCACCAGGAGTTGGTATTGGTCCTGGAGATGAAGGGACAATGACATATAGGGAAGTAGAGAAATTTAATGAAGAAAATAATGCTAAGGTTGTATTTGATATTGCAACAGTTTCTACATATTCTGTGGCTGGGAATTCTTGGATTGGATATGATGATACTAGATCTGTTGCAATGAAGATAGGATATGCTCAAGCTCAAAGAATTCGAGGGTACTTCTTTTGGGCTGTTGCTGGTGATCTTGATTGGAAAATCTCCAGAACAGGTAACTTGCTTGCACTTATTTTTGTAAAGAATTTAACTTATATATACTGGTAGTGTCACATGTCCTGTCTTTTCACCTTAGTAGTCCTATGCCTACTCAGTGTGTGAAATTCAAAAATAGCCCGATTTATAAGTGATAATTGAAAAATAGCCACAGTTTCAAAAGTAATCGAAATTTAGCCACTTTTCATGTAAAGATAAATCCGAACGAAAACACTGTTTATAATTCGGAAAATATTTCACCATAATATACTGGAGTTCCAGTATAATATAGTGGACTTCCAGCATAATATATTGGAGTTTCCAACATAATGTATTGGTCAAGCATAATATGCTGGAAGTTCATACACAGGTGCTCCAATCTCCAGTATATTATGTTGGAACTTTCCGTGTGTTGGAGTTCCAGCATAATATGCTGGAAGTTCATACACAGTTGCACCAACCTCCAATATATTATGCTGGAACTTCCCAATATTGCAGCAAAATAGTGGCTATTTTTCAATGACTTTGCAAACGCTGGCTATTTTCAATTACCAATCCAAAAACTGGCTAGCCCGTGCTATTTTCACCTACTCAGTGTTTCTAAACTAGTACACACGGTTGATTTAGGATATCTATAACATGAGTTCACTACTAAAAACAAAGAGAAAAAGGTACTTAGCGGGAATTGATCCCTCTTTCTTTGGGTAAATAACTCAACATTCAACTAAGTGCAACATACAGCCTTTCTGGAGAATGGGGGCCAACAAATAATATTAGATCAGTTATAGGAAATATGTACATAAAATACCTAATTTGCCGGAAAGACCATTGGTTCACGTACCCCGTACTTTAGGCCTAAATCCGGCCATGTTACAACATTTACTCTACTTACAAGCTATCTTATCATACTTGCTATGGATATTACCAGTTTTTATAGGTATTATACATAACTAATTGGATTAGTTGCCTGAAAAATAAGACATATCGCCTACTCATACAAGTTAAAATATATGACAGTGCAAAAATTCTTTATAATGTCGGTGTATATATGTTAAATCCTTCTAACAAAGATCATGTGGTCTTCTTACTTCAAATATTTTTAAAGGAGTCAAACATATATTAAGATTTTGATTAAGCAAAATGATTAAATTACTGATTAAGAAGAAATGTTTGAGAATTAAGTGGGAAGAAAGATCTAACATATAGATTGTTCTTAACTTATGATTGATTATATTTCTTACACATTTTATTTTTTTTCTTTTTCCTATTATGCAGCTAAACAGTTGTGGATTATTTCATAAGAAATGAAAGGAAGAAGGTTAATGAAGAATTCTATATATTTTGTAATTCTCAAAATTTCTTGGAACTGAATTGATATATGTAAATGTAATAAAGATGAGTAGTTTGTTTATGTTGTAGCATCTGTACTATGTACCTTCAGCTAATAAAATTTGTTAGTGTAAGAGAACACAAACTTTAGCTTTAGAAATTTTGGACTTATATTATGGATAAGTTGAAGAGGAGTTTTGGCGTAATTGGTAAAGTTACCGTCATGTGACTAGGAGGTCGCACGTTCAAGCCGTGTAAACAGCCTCTTGCAAAAATGCAGGGTAAGGCTGCGTACAATAGAGACTCTTGTGGGCTGACACTTTCCCGGACCCCGCGCATAGCGGGAGTATCAAACGATCCAATGATCCAAATGTGAAGTGTAAATAGACCATAATTCTCAGAAATGCATTAAATATAAACCATAATTCTCAGCAATAATCCAAATGTTAAGTGTAAATAGAAATGAAGGGTATATTAAATAAACTCAATCAAACGATTCAATGATGGATAAGAATTTGGCTCTCAGGGTCTAATCCTGTACGCGCGACTGCTTCTCAGATTTCATCATCCCATGCCATAGAAGCTGAAATCATTGTACACATTCATTAATCAGTTTCAAATGTTCATACTATAAATAGTAGTATGAATTTGAAAAAGAGGACATATATGTCTAAGTATTTAAGTTCGTAAAGTTCTCTCCTTGTAACCTACAGGTCATGGATTCGAGCTGTGGAATCAGTCACTAAATTGCATTAGGGTAAGCTGTCTATATCACTCCTTGGGGTGGGGCCCTTCCCCAACCTTGCGTGAATGCGGGATGACTTGTACACCGTGCTGTCCTTTTTTATTTAATTTCGTACAAGAATTTACAGCATTAAAAAAAGGGGCAGCCCGATGCACTAACCTCCCGCTATGTACGGGGTCCGGGGAAGGGCCAGACCATATAGGTCTATTGTATGCAGCCTTACCCTGCATAAAACTTAGACTGAATGTCTAAAGTGGAAGAAGTTTAGGAATTTTACCTGCTCTAGAAAGAGTCCAGTTGCTGTCATCATAGCCAAGTGCCCAGAAAAAGTAACCACCAATTCCCTGAGTCTTAGCATACTTAATCTTTGCTGTGATGGAATTGATATCATCATATCCAATCCAATTTGTTCCAACATATGAATATGTTGAAACTGTTTCATTGTTATATACTATAGTGGCATTGTTTTCTGAAATGAATGTTACTATATCATTATATGACATTTCTCCTTGAGTTCCAGGACCAACTCCTATTGCAGGAGCTCCAATTCTATGATCATTTGGATCCTTCAATTTCCATGTCTTTCCGAATAAAGGAATTCCCATTACTAGCTTTGTTGAAGGAATCCTATTTTGTTTCCAAGCTGAAATTCCATAGCTGGTGCTAATATTGCTTGATTTATCGTATAACAAGGCCGGAGCACCAGTCGCTGAAGTATCCCACGAGCCCTTGTAATTATAGCACGTAGGGTTCAAGAAATCAAGATAGTTTCTTAGTGCATCTTCAGGATAAAATGTACCTGATAAGAGAGGATTTGGAGAGAAGGAAACAGCGGCGGATAGGATGAGTGGAGGTCTAGAGGAAGTTAATGACTCTATGCTGATGGCAAGACGCCATTCTTTTAATAGTAATGCTAGATTGTGCATGTTTTCTGATTTGGTTGGGAATTCCCAATCAAGATCAAGGCCATCAAAGCCACACTTTCGGGCTACATCGATAGTTGATTTGATGAATGCAGCGCGATTATCTTGGCAACTCGTCATGCTGGGGAGAATCGGAGATCCTGTATCTCCTCCTATTGATAGCATGGTCTTTGTTGCGGGGCTCTGAGAATGGATTGTAGCCGTGAAGTTAATCACTGATTGCTCGTCAGCTTGGCTTACGAGCAACTGGAATGATGTATTATCAGGCACAGCAAATGCGTAGAAAATGTGGGTGAAATATTCAGTTGGGATGCTTGATGAAGGAACTGTTTCGGCTAGCCATGAAAGCCAGTATGCACCTTTGATGCCAGAAGGCATAGGCGTAGGTCCTGGTGCAGGAACAGGCATATCGGGATATGGCACTGGGGCAGGAACTGGAGGCATGGATAGTGGAGTAGGAGATGGAGCTGGAGGCATGATTGATGGACTAGAGACAGGAATTGAAGGCATGGAGGGTGAAGGTGGACTAGAGTAGGGAGCCGAAGGTGCGGATGGTGGACAGGAACCTGGGACCGGAGGCATAAATGGTGAAATAGAGGGAGGTATTAGAGGCATGTAGGGTGGAATAGTTCCTGGAAATGGAGGCAAGGATGGTACAGGAAAGATTGGAATGAAAGGCGGGGACGGTGGACTAGTGCTTGGGAATGGAGGCATTGATGGTACAAGGAAGCTTGGAATTACAGGCGAGGACGGTGAACTATGTGAACCTGGAAATGTAGGCGCGATTACAGGAAAGCCTGGAATTATAGGCGAGGATGGTGAACTAGGCGAGCCTGGAATTGCAGGCACGGATGGTACTGGGAAGCCCGGAACTAGAGGCGTTGACGGTGAAATAGGCGAGCCTGGAAATGTAGGCACAATTGGTACAGGCAAGCCTGGAATTACAGGTGAGGACGGTGAACTAGGCAAGCTTGGAATTGCAGGCACGGATGGTACTGGAAAGCCCGGAACTAGAGGCGTGGATGGTGAACTAGGCGAGCCTGGAAATGTAGGCACGATTGGTACAGGGAAGCGTGGAATTACAGGTGAGGACGGTGAACCAGGCAAGCCTGGAATTACAGGCGAGGACGGTGAACTAGGCAAGCTTGGAATTGCAGGCACGGATGGTACAGGGAAGCGTGGAATTACAGGTGAGGACGGTGAACTAGGCAAGCTTGGAGTTACAGGCGAGGACGGTGAACTAGGCAAGCCTGGAATCACAGGCACGGATGGTACAGGGAAGCCTGGAACTACAGGCGTGGACGGTGGACTAGTCCCCGGGAATGGAGGCAAGAATGGTATATGAAAATCGGGAGCGGTAAGCAGTGGAAATCTAGGGAGTGGACCAGACAAGGGTGAAGGAGACACTGAAACAGGAGCTGAAACATAACGAGATGCAGAACACACTTGAAATTTTGCACCAGCTACAAGAATAATAACCAAAAAGGTTGACAAGATTTCAGGAATAGCCATCTTTTATTAAATAGTCACTCTTTCTTCACCAACAACAACATAAAATGAGATATTTATATATACTAACTAAAGCAAGATGGGAAAATAAGAATAGAAAATGCTATCTTTGGTAGGTTGCCAAAGTACAAATGTTTTTCTTGAATATAACTACGTTGTCTGTTTGTATTTTCTTATGATATTTACATAAATGTAACAATGTTAAACCTCTGATTGTATCGACATCTCTATGTAAAATAATAGTTTATTCTAATTTGATTTTGGATCTTTACACGTCGATGCAAAATTTTGCAAACAAAAATTTATTCTAATTGGATTTGGAGCTTCCTAGGCCTGCTTTATCATGGTCCGTAGTAATTTTTCAATGGGATTTTTACCTTCGTATACCATATATGAAACCTTATTACTCTCAATGTTTAAGTATTGTGTTAATTACATTTCAACATACCAAATTACCATTTATATACCATAATTCAAATTGAGGGTATAGTTAATGCTTCATTTATATTAGGCGCTAATTTAGGAGCGTATATTTTCCCATTTTCGTTTACCCGCCTCTCTCTCCTCCCACCCCCCACACCCCCCACGTTTTACCTTCAGTTAATTCCCCCATTTTCGTGTACTCGCCTCTCACCCACGTTTACCATCAGTTACTCACTATTCTACAATTTTCTTCTCCGGTTAATTTCACAAAATCCTATTTTGAAGTTGCATCTGTTTTTTCAAGTCCCAAATCATGAAAAAAATCAACACTCCCAAAAAAAATCTTCAAAAGCTACATTACCTGATATCCCATCCTTTGATTTGGGTGTTTTAACACAAAAATCACCACCCAAAAATGCAAAATCGACACATGCAAGTGAACCTACTACTAGTATTTCATCTCCTAGACAAATCCGTGCGGAGATGAGAAGCAAGCATTTGCACGATGTTGATGCTGGTGGAGGTGATAAACCAGTCGAGAAACAACTAAAACGAAAGGGGAAAGAGATGTGTATAGATGATGATTTTGTTGAAGATTCCTCTAAAATTCCATCTGTGAAAAAACCCAAGGTCTCTCCTTCTTCATCAAAATCAAAAAAGAAGAAACCCTCCAAAAAAGTACCAAAATTGGTTCACAAAAAGATTTTGGTAAAGGTAAGCACTAATTATTTTTCTTTACAGTTTTTAGTGCGATTTTGGTTGTAAAAAACTGTTCTTCAAGTGTTTTTTGGTTAAATTTTGAAGGTTAATTGTAATTGTGATTTTTAGACAGTGCATAAATGTAGTTTTTTTGTAGTTATTTTGTAGGCAGCTGGGTAAATTGTAGATAAGGTATATTTTTCACCTTTTGTATGCTGCTACATTTACCTTCAAACTAACTACAATTGATCTACATTTTGTGAGTTATTTGAACTAACTGTTATATTTTTGTAGTTATAGAGCTGTGGTTAATTGTAATTGTGATTTTTAGATAGTGCATAAATGTAGTTTTTTTGTAGTTATTTTGTAGGCTGCTGGGTAAATTGTAGATAAGGTATATTTTTCACCTTTTGTATGCTGCTACATTTACCTTCAAACTAACTACAATTGATCTACATTTTGTGAGTTATTTGAATTAACTGTTATATTTTTGTAGTTATAGAGCTGTGGTTACCCTTTTCTTCCTTATAGTTTTGACATAATGTTTACATGTGTAGATGTCCTGTATTGTTTTGTAGTTATAGGGGTGGGTAGGCTGTTCTTCTTTTAGTTGTATTTTGTAGTTATCATGTAGTTATATGTAGATTACTGCTTCTTTTTTATGCAAACTAGTAATTTAATAATTTTTTATTTTCTACAGAATGGCCATTACTTTGCACCACAAAATGTTTATTATGGTGTGCTTAGATTTCACAGTTTGTGTGATCCGAGCATACCTAGCCAGATAAAAGCTTTACTCTCTCCAAATGCTTTAAAGATTTTCCAAAAAACTTGTTTTGGTTACTTATTTGGTCTCCCCACAATCTGTATGCAAAACCAAGCAATTCATCTTCTGATGAAGTATGAATTGTCAAAGTCTACTGACTCATATTTTTCAGTACTATTGAAGGGTGAAAAATTGAATTTTTCCTTGAGAGAATTTGGGTTGATTACTGGTCTAAATAGTGTGAATAATTTTTCAGACTATGGTTACACTTCCACTTATGTTAGCCATTTAATGACTACCTATTTTCCGAACAAACAAAGGGTTGAAAAGTGGCATTTGAAAAATGTAGTCACAAATAAAGTTTGGGCAAACGATGAGGATGCAGTGAGGTTGTGCATTCTTTATCTGTTGGAATTTTTTGTTTGTCCTTCTGATAAAGACCATGTGTCTTTCATAGACAAGTTTATGTTCTTTCTGATAGAGTCTGGTAATTTTGAGTCATACCCATGGGGTATCAAATCCTTCAAGCAGGTTATTGAATTTGTCCGACATCGTCTTAATCCCCATGTACATTCTTATCTGATACGGGGATGCTCATTAGCCTTGCAAGTGTGGCTATATGAGTGTTGCTCGTCCGTCAGCACGGAGCTTGCTACGAGGTGTTCTGAATCTATACCTCGCATTTTAAGATGGTCAGCTACAAAGGGCCAGATTTGGTTAACTGCAATTGAAGAGAAGATGATCAAGCCTGAGTGGCTCAAGGTATATTTTTTCACTTTTGTATGATGCTACATTTACCTTCATAATAACTACAATTAATCTACATTTTTTTATTTACTTGAACTAACTGTTATTTCCATCATTCAGTTCACAAGCATGACTGAATCTGGAGAAGAGATTGGAGTGCTTAATCTGCCAGACAAGATTCAGTATGAAGATGAACATGGTGCTCAATCATCACAGGTTCCAATTGATGCTTCTCCAACATTTGAACCAAAAGATACAGATTGTCAAGAGGACACTGAATCTGTGACTAGCAAGCTCAGGAAGTTGGAAAAGGGGATTGAGCAGGTAATATAAATAACTACAATATATTGACATTTTTTGCTACAACTTAACTTCATTCCATAACAATTATTGTATGTTATACATTGTAGTTAATTTGTGGTATAATTCTATATTGAGCCCTGTTGGTATTGCACAAATCTTTGTTAAATTATTGTGGAACTGTAGCACTTTGAATAAGATTAACAACTAATTATATATTTAATTTTTAGGTTGATGGAAAGTTAGCTGAATTTAGTAAGGCTGCTTTTGAGGAACTCTCAAGCCTTCGAGAGTTCATAAATGTTTCTGTGAAGAGTGTTATGAAGGTGATAAACAGGAAGTACGATGTGGACGAGTCAAAGGTAAGAATTGACATATATTTTTGTACTAAAACTAATTATGACATATGAAACAAGTATACTCAAACATACCCAAAAATTGTAGTGTGCTGGTAGTTCAACCAAAAATAATGACCAACAACAACGAGAGAACAACCAGCAATTTCAGTTCAATATTGGTGATCAAGTGCATGCAAGCACAAGCAATACAGGTATCTACAGAATTCCTACAGACATATCTACAAACTTCAAGAAAGCATTATCTAATTATATTAACCCCTTTTTCACTATGTTTTGCAGCTGCAATTTCTCCGGAACATGTCCAAGCACATGTTGAGGAAGAACCAGAATTTGAAGAAGCAGCTGAGGCACAAAAAGCAGGTATACTATCATACTTTCATTACAATAAGGTTACAATGCAAAAATTTTATAATTCACACTTTAACTACAAATTCCCATATATATCTACAATTCTCATTTTTTAAATTATTCATTCAAGCTGAAGTTTCAACAGAACATCTCCAAGCACATGTTGAGGAAGAACCAGAATTTGAAGAAGTAGCTGAGGCACAACAAGCAGGTATAATATCAGAAGCTCATTATATTCACTTTATATCTACAATATTGTGCATAACTACATACATCTACATTTATCTTCAGAAGCTGAAGTTTCTCCTGGAGGTGTGCCAGCAATGGTTGAGGAAGAACCAGGATTTCAGGAAGGAGCTGAGGTAGAAAAAGCAGGTATAGTATCATAATATACTTTTGAATAGATAATTGTTGCTTATACACTTATACAATGCTGTTAAGTATGTTATTTTATATGTAACAGATATTGAAGATAACGTTCTACAGTCGCCAATTCACGGTGTGACTGTGAATGAAGTTGTTCCTGAAGGTTCAGGCATTGACAAGAAAGGTCTGACATTGGATGACTTTGAGTTGCTAGCAAACTTAACACAAATTGGTCAATGTAT
>NC_031999.1:48935589-48976734 GCF_001879085.1 Nicotiana attenuata
TATTTTGAATAACTATTCTAAATACATGATATTCATTTCTTTTTGGGCGCATTCTTGCAAGTTCTTTTGTTATGCCCTTCACCTCCACAATTTCCACATGACACCTTGTACTACTTTGACTTTATTTCATCAAATGTTTTATATCTTTCCTTGTGAGGTCTCCCTGGCTGCCTTTTATCTCCCGCCGGTGGCTTTACTACCTCATCCAAAATATGTTGTGGCACATCCCATTTGCTTTCATCAGGAAGAGGATTTACTGGCATTTCATAGGTAAGCAGAAGGCTCTTCCTTGTGTAATACGGAGAGCAAAGTCTTCGTATGTTTCCTTCCTGTGCCTTAATGCTGCCAAAGCATGCGCACATGGAAGTTCATCAAGTTGGAATTGTCCGCAGCTACATTTCTTGTTTTCTAGACACACAATGTACCGCTTCACACCATCTAACACAGTATGTATATGATCTGTTGAAGCCCTCACCTACAATTGAAGAACAAACAGAAATAATAATATATCAATCATTAAAAATGATTATCCACAACTTACCTACAAATCAGCTACAAATACATTACAACTTATCTACAATCTACAATTACCCACAATTTGACTACAGTTTATCTACAATCTGGAAACAATGCATATTAAGCAATTTATTTTTTTTCCCACCAAACAAACAGATCTTACCCTTAGTTTCTGAGATAATGTATTGTTGTCATCCAATTCTTTATTGAATTTGTACCCAAGGTATGTGAAAGTACCCTTTGCCTTCAATAACTTCTCTTTCGTCCAACGTTCAAGAAGCGTCCTCATATACTCTAATAGATCATATATTGGCAGCTCTCTTGCCTCTTTTGTTACAGCATTCAACGACTCGGCAATGTTTGATGTCATAGTAAAAGTTCTATTCACCGTTGCATGTACTCTTGACCATCTATGATAGCCAATATCATATAGGTAAGATTTCACACGCGGGTCTACCTCTTCAATCTTCAACATCCTTTCATTAAATTCATCCAGAGTGTATGACCGTGCTGTAGCAAAGTACAATTCATGTAATTGTAGATGTCCCTTCTTGAATTTGGACCTTATATTTGTCCAAATATGCCACATGCAAGAGTAGTGTGGCATGCCCGGATAGACAATTGATGTTGCCTTCAGTATACTCTCATTCCTATCTGAAACAACACACATTGAAGGTCTTTCACCATATGCCTCCTTGAATTGCTCAAAGAACCACTTCCAAGACGCGTCGTTTTCAGAATCAACCACAGCATATGCCAAGGGCAATATAGTACCTACATTTTTAATTCATAAAATATTAATTGGCAGCCCTGAAAAGGTATATAAAAATATAATTAAATAACAACTACAATATATATTCAGAATATAGACAATTTATCTACATTTTTTTCTGTTAACTACAAAATAACTACAATACAACTACAATTTAACTACATTTTGCAGACTGCCTACAAAATAACTACAAAATTATTACATTTTTTACCTGCTGCATCCATGGTGCTTGCTGTAAGCATAATCCCCCTGTAGGCTGACTTTAAGAATGTCCCATCAACAACTACTACTGGCCTACAATGTTGCCAACCACTTATTGATGTACAAAGAGCAACAAATGCGTATAAGAAGCAATCATCTGCTGCCTTCTTCAATTTAACAACAGAACCAGGATAAGTCTCCTCAAGAATATAAAAATATTTGGGTAATTTGCTGTAGGAGTCAGACGGATTCCCTCTCAAAAACTATAAAGCCTTTTCCTTGGCTCTCCATGCTTGCATGTAGCTTAGGTTCAGTCCATGTTCGGATAACATGTCAGTTTGTATGTCCTTTGGTGTGTAAACAGTCTTAGGATCACAATACTTTGGAACGACCATGCTACCAACTACAGCTGCAGTACGTTTGCGCTGTATGAATGTTTCGTCCATTAAGGAGCATGTGTGTTGTCGGCTGAAACTCCTTATCTTGAACATTGCCGAATCATTAATTGACGTTGCCTTGAAGTGCCATTTACAGTTTTCAGCAACGCATATAAGCCAGTAGCTACAAAAAAATACAATATTTAATACAGGCTATAGATGTAGAAGCAACAAAAAGGACTGTTTTAACACAAATTCGTCAAAACTACAATTAACTACAGTTTAACTACAATTTAACTACAATTTATAAAAACCACATATCTTCACTAAGACACTGCTTTTATTGATCTATTCTCCACAAATAAATCCATACCTTCTATGACTTGATCTTTTTACTCTGAACTGGAACTTGTGCATCACAGAAAAATTCTTCATTGCAGCAGCTACAGTTTGCTTGTCCTGATAAACTTGTCCTTCTTCAATATATGTTTGCGTAGATTCAGTTATTATTTGACTTTGATATTCCTCTATAGCTGGTGAGGATGGAATTTCAAGTAACATTAGTGATCCTGACGAACCTGCAGCAACATAGATATAAATGTAGTAACTATGCAGATAATTTTGAAAACGACATTGCTTTATGAGCTTCAGTATATTGTTTTTTGTAGTTAATTTGTAGATAAATGTTGTAATATTGTAGATAACACACTAACACAATAACTCTCTGCAATGTCAAATTAAACATACCTGCACTTGTGCTATTGTTGGTGATTGCCAATTCCATATTGAAATCTCTTACACTTATACATAAAGGATACGAACCTAAGTTCTTATTGTCCTTTTTGGTCTCCATATACACACGAACCCCCATATCATTCCTAATCTCGATTGGAGGACAATTGTCGTTAACAATGTATTTGATTTCTACAATTTTATCCGATGTATCAATCGATAGTTGTTCTGCAATTGTAGAAATCAGAATTCCGTAGCTTGCATTCTCATCTACCACAATGGCATCAACTTCAAAATCTCTAAATCTGTCATAGTTATCCCAATTTCCATTCAATTTTAGCATTATTGGGATTTTTGACATGATTTAGTGTAGTTGAGAGAAAAGAGATGAAGAACAGATATAGGTTCGACAATTTGAGTACTGAGGTCGATGAAGAACAATTTTGAATTCTACAATTTGTATTGCGTTGTAGAATTTGTAAAAGCAAATTGAGTACTGGAGCTCCTGAAGCTTGCGTTGTTTTAGAATTGTAGTGAATGAGAGTATTTCGCAGCAATGAGATCTCTTTACGTTTCAAAATTCGTATTTAATGTGGAAAGAATCAAACGCAGATTTCGTGCCTTCTTTTTAGCGCGTTTTAAATGGGAGAATCTTCCTAATTATGGATTGGTATATAAATTGTAGTAAAGTGGACTGGGCGGGTAATTAACCAATTATGAACATTTTTGATAATAAGGTTTCTTATATGGTATAGATAGGAAAAAATCCCTTTTTCAATTCATTCTCAAAGCCCGAATGTGAGACCTCACCTTAAGAGCGGAAAATTTTCATTTTGTTCCTTTAGAATTGAGACGTTGATCGTGAAATTATATCAGCTCAAAGTTGAGCAACGGACTACCCTCAGCATCATTTTTTTTTTTACTTTCATCTTCATATCCAGATAATTAATGGGATAAAACCTCATTAAATAGTAACAATATCCAAAATTAAAGGGCTTAAAACTCATTAAATAGTAAGAATAACAAAATAAATAAAGGGATGAAACCTCATTAAATAGTAGTGGAATATTAACTCTATATATAAGATAGTCTGATGCTCATTCCTTTCATTATCAAAAATCCCATTGTTGAAGATAAACAAAAAAGATGGAACACTCTTTACCTTTGTTTAACGTTCTGTTTCTCCTAGTGTTGTTTTTCATGGGCAATGCAGGTACCATTTCTTTCTTTTTATATTTAGTAATAATTCAATTTTAACTTTTTTTTATCCACGATAATTTTTAGTCACAGAAACTTTTACTTTAGTTTCAATAGTTTTCTTTTATTTTTTATACTCCATACCTAATCAAACATATTCATAAAGTGGGACGAAGGCCGTATATTAATTAGACAACAATAAAGTTTGAAAATAAAATTTAAAAAAAAAAAAAAGAAGAAGAAGAAGAAGAATATTTTTTTTTTAATTTTTTTCTTTTTTTTGTTTATGACAGACGCAAATATTTGTGTTGAATTAAGCCGCACATTTAAGGGGATGTGTTTAAATTGGGACAAGTGTAACGATGCCTGCAAAAGCGAGGGTTTCCTTCTTGGACAGTGCACTCTATATGGCTTCCCACGCCATTGCTACTGCCAAAAGCCATGTACTGCCAATTATCATCTCCCTTAATTATTTTTTTATTTTCTTATTAATGTTTATGAGCCTTAAACTAAATACTTAGCCTATAATTACCCTAATGTATCCTATGTTGATCAATTATAGAAATAGTATTTGGGAATTTTGTATACTACATTATATTCTACCCCTTTACCTCTTTGATTTTGGATTTTTTTTTTTGTGCATCCGGTATCTAAAATCCATTTGCCTAACTAATTTGGATTTCGGACGATCCATTAAAGGGGAAAACGCTCGTTACAAAGAGCTTTTCCATTCTTATGACTTAAATTCGAGACTTCTAATTAAGAAAAAAATCATTTATCCCACTATGCTGGATTTCGCTATATGATCCACTAAAGGGAGAAATTCAAAAATAGTTAGATTTATAAGTAGTAAGTAAAAAAAATAGCCAGTTTCGAAAGTAATCAAAATTTAGCCGTTTTTCATGTAAAGATAAATCTGAACGAAAACACTGTTCAAAATCTGAAAAATATTCCAGCATAATATGCTGGAAGTTCATACACAGGTACTCCAATCTCCAGTATATTATGCTGGAACTTTCCGTGTTGCAGCAAAATAGTGGCTATTTTTTAATGACTTTGCAAATGCTGGCTATTTTTCAATTACCAATCCGAAAATTAGCTAGCCCATGCTATTTTCACTTGGGGTAAACATTACCCGGTTTAGCCCATAAGTAATTTTCTCACCTCTTATGTGCTTGGCCTATGAGAAATATTTGGCAAAGATTACTTTTAACCTGCAATCAAAACTATTTACATTCAGTAACCGTAAAAGTGTATAAAATATATATATTTTTTCTATATAACATACATAAATGTGTGTGTGTGTATATATATATATATATATATATATATATATATATATATATATATATATATATATATATATATATATATATATATATTCGGCTATTATTTTAAGAACGACTATACAATGTAATATTCCCAGAAATATTCGGTGTGATTGGGGTATGTTCATCTCCTGCTTTAATTTTATTAAAGTCCGGTTGATATTAGTCCTTAGGTTTTAACTTTCCGAATTAGATATTTAAAAAAATAGTTCCTTAATGTGTGATTATGATTCTATTTTTTATTCTTAGAAACTGATTAAGAGTAAAATTCATATTTACCATCATTTTGAAATTGCGTTAAAATTTGAAGCTATTAGGTAAATATTTGAGTCATTTGGTGATGTTTTTGACTAATTTCGAATGGAGTTTTGTGAGTTGATGTTCGTAGGAGACGAAATTTAATTTTTGTATAATAGTGTAAAAGTGTGTGTAAATATCTTTTATATGCTATTATACGCTTTTATACAAGGTTGATAGATTGTTTACAGCAAGTATATAATATTATATATACGGTGTATAAATATTATTGCAAATAATAATTGGCTATGCGACTGTAAACCTAAAAACATGGTTACATATGTGCAATGTGTTGTTTGGCTGTTTATTTGTGCAAATATCGCAAAAGAAAAAAGTGGAAATAGAAGAAACGAAGTAGAAATGACATTAGGTAGCCATTTTAAAGGGCTGCTATTTTAGGACAAAAATATTCTGAATTGTCCTGAAGTTATGATTTTTTGTTTAAAATTTCAGGACAAAATAAGTATCGGTTAATCTGTAAATAACATCCCTGAAAATAGTTATATATGCACTCTCCCCAAAACGAAATTGTACTCCCAAAAAAGTTGAAATGAGAAAAAAATAAAATTGATCCATTTTCTAATTGTCCTATTCCACAATAGGTAAAGGGGTGAAACCTCATGATTAAAGAGTAACAATATGCAGATAAATAAATAGATGAAACCTCATTAAATAGTATTCTAACAATATAAGAAAATTAAAGGAATGACCTCATTCAAATAGTAACAAAATCAAGATAGTTATTAAAAGAATGGAACCTCGTTATATAGTATTCTAACAATGTCAAAAAAATTAAAGGTATGAAACCTCATTAAATAGTATAACAAAATCCAGAAAATTATTAAAAGGATGGAACCTTGTTGAATAGTATTCTAAAAATATCCAAACATTAAAGGTATGAAACCAAATTAAATAGTAACAAAATCCAGATAATTATTAGAGAAATGAAACCTCATTAAATAGTAATGAACAATTAACTCTATATAAGCTATCCACATCCTTTCATTATCAAAATTCAAATTTCAAGAAAAACAGAAAGTATGGAAAAATCTTCGCCTTTGTTTAAAGTTCTATTTCTCCTTGTGTTGTATTTCATGGGCAATGCAGGTACCATCTCTTTACTCTTTACACTTTTTATACAAATCAAAAATTAAAAATGAGAAAAGAAACCTTTTTATTAAAAAATGTCACAATTTTTAATCGAATAATTGGTGATTCTAATCTTTTCTTCGATCAATCAATCAATCAATTGTGCCTCAAAATAATTCAGGAGGTTTTGTATTCTCTCTATTTATTATTCAGAAGTTTTTTTTGTGCTACGACCTTATTTACCTAATCGTCCATTTATAGTATGTTTGGCCAAGTTTTTAAATTCTATTTAGTGCACTTTTGATCAGCAATTAGTGATTGACCAAACTTTTAAAAAGTGTTTCTAAATGTATTTTTCTCAAAACTGCTCTTGGGAAGAAGATATATATATATATATATTTTGCTTCTAAAAAGTTATTTTTGCTTCTATTCAAAAATATTTTTTCCTTCTAAGAACTAGGCCAAACACTTTGTAGGCGTTTGGCCATAAGTTTTGAAAGTTTATTTCAAAAAACCTTTCTAATATGTGTTTGTTTATAGAATTAATCTAGTTTTTGCCTTTTTGGAGATTTTGAAATCAAAACTTCAAATCCCAAATATAGCTTAAAAACCTCTTTTTTGGTCAAATCATGACCATCCGGGACTTTTTAGCTGAAAAGGGGGGGGGGGGGGGGAAGCGGACTGTTTAACATGCCAAAACTTGCCCCAAGATTCATGTCCAAACACATTTTAATTTCAAATCGAACTTCACCCACAGCTTTTTCAAAAAATATTTGGGAATTTATGTCCAAACGGGTCCTTTAACTTTAAAAAATAGCACTTTTGGCCAAAAAGAAACTTGGTCAAATACGCTATTATTGCAACTTACCTAATTTTAGTCAGTTACTCAGTTATACTAATAAAACTAAGTTTGAGAAAGCAAAAAAAAAAAAGAGAAACACAAGAGAACTTTATTTTTTGTATTATTTTTGTTCATATTAATCTTAATTAAATTTTCTTTTTTTAATTGTGACAGAGGCAAAGGTTTGTATTGGATTTAGCAAAACATACAAGGGGCCATGTACAGAGAAGGTAGACGCTGGAAAATGTACAGATGCATGCAAAAAAGAGGGTTTTGTATTCGGACAGTGTACTAGCTTTAGCCACAAAGGCCAATGTTATTGTGAAAGGCCATGTCCTCCCAATTAATTAATATCCTCCTTAATTAAAATAAATATTTTTCTTTTCTTATTACGTTAAAATTATGTAATTCTTTATGAGGCATAATTAAAAATTTAGCCTCTAGTCTAATGTATCCTTTGATGATCAATTATATAATGGTAGTATTTGGGAGCTTTTTAATACTAATATATCCTTTCTCCATATTAATATTGTTATTATTATTCTAGTATTATCTTATTGTTCAACTTTATTATTATTGTTTTTTTTTTACATTGATTATTTTTACTACATTTTTTGCTATTAATATCTTTCTTTTCTTCAGTATTTTCATAGTAGCCTTGTTTTACTATTTTTTATATTTATATTTAAAAACACTTTTCTTGAGCCGATGATCTATTGAAAACAATCTCTCTATCTCATACAAAAGTAGGGATAAGGTCTGCATTGCGTGCTCGTATTCACTTTTGGAGTCACTCGCCTTTAAATCACTTTTCGGCTAGGTAAATAAGTAAAAATTAGTCTGTTAAAGTAGAAAAACTTGGGAAAATAACTTGTAAAATTTCTCTATATATAGCCCTTAAACACAAAGTCCATGATAAGAAACATACGAACAATATATTAGCATTTGATCTAAAAAGAACTTACTCTATCGTGCCTGGCAACTCATTTGTATCCTAATGTATCCTTTGATTATCAAGTATAGAATAGTATTATTAGTATTACATTTTTATGGGTCTATCCTCGAGCACTGACGGACAGAGGTGGAATTAGGATTTGTAAGTTTATGGGTTCGAGATTGTATTCTGTTTAAGTTATTGGATTTTAAATTAATAATTTGAACATATTTAATGAAATTCTTAAAACAAATACAGAGTTTGAACCGTATTGCGCATGCTATCTCCGCCCCTCTTGACGGATACGATCTGAAACTCTATAAATTATAGTGGGTCCGACCACTACCATTCTTCATTTAAATATTTTATTTTCTGTACGTGACGTGACAGGTTTCAAATCCATGACGTGCGCCTAACCAACACATCACAAGTTACACTCTTACTAATTTGCATTGTGTCCTCGAACATTTCAATTCACCTACTTTTCAACATTTATTCAAACTTGGGATTAAGAAAAACAATGCAGGCTGAATATTGTTATGCCTCCTTCAGAAATTACAATAACAATATATACATGGCGCACGTTCATTTCTAAGATGAGCATAAGTTTCAACACCCCCTTGATATAGATCAATCGTTCAACTAAGACTTAAATTTCAAACTGGTTCGAGTCAGCTATATGAATTCTCTATATTCATTCATTCAATCTGAAGTAGTTGGAATCGGCCCTATGAATCTTATATATCTGTTCCGCCCCATTGGGGCTCATTTCATTCCAATATCAATAAATACTCACTTGATAAAATTTCAAGATGAAAGTATTATTTTAATCTGTTTCATGGGATCCAATCCCCAAATAGACATTCATGAAACAAGATAAATTCCATCTTGTTAAATGAATCTTGATATTCAATCAAACTAGTGTAGTCGGTTATACGGGGAAAAATGATACTGTATAACCGCTCTTAAAATAAAAGTTGGAGTGTATATTTTTTTGTATATACATACATTCTATATGTTATATATAAAAATTATATAAATTTTATACATTTTTTCGGCTACCGACTATAAATAGTTTCTGACGCAAATTAAAAGTGATAATACCCCTTAAATGAATCATATATATTTGTTCCACTTTATACGGACTCATTTCATTCCAAGTTTCCAACACAAGTAAATAGCCACTTAATACTAATGCACCCAACAACAACAACAACAACAACAACAACAACAAATCTTTTTCTAGTACTACCATAATCCCTAAATACCTATTCGAGAATCAAGAAATTAAAATAAAATCCCAATTTCTCACTCTTATTGACGTCGGCTTCGCATGAACCTGACCTATCCAACGGGCACGGCCGAAAGCAAGACGAGCACGATTGTCATTGCTAATCTAAGTTTTGCCAATATGTTGAAAGAGTCTTTTAGTTGCTCGATACCTCGTTGCCACCTAACACAAAAGCCAATGTTCTTCTTATCAGAGTACTCTTCATTGAGTACTGAAGAGTATCTGATAATAAGTATTGAGTTCAGACGAACCCAGTACCTTCATGCTATATCCGCCCCTTGCTCTCACCCACAGCTTCACAGGTCGAACCATATTTTTCATTATACGATCCTCAGACCTGTGCACTTCTAAACCTCGTCTTTTTATCGCATGGTTTCCTCTTTGCATGTTTCAAATATGCACCTTTATAGGCATATGAGGTAGCCTAGCTGTTGAATAAATGGCTCTGGCAAATAAAGAGAATATGGTACTTGACTATGATTATATTCTTTTTAGGGTTGCATGAGACAATATTGTTTTGGTCCGAGAAAGTGGTAAAGCCAGTAGCGAAATGATATGGTAAATTTTGACACCGTTGCAGAAGAGGATAAGAGATGGTTTGAGGTGGCTATGGCTATGAGTTTTGGTGGGTTGTTCTGGTGGAGTTTGAGGGATGAGGATTTCTGGTTGGTGGTTGTGTTATATGATTGTGGCAATTGGCATGGTTAAGGTGGTGAAGGCTCTCATTTGGTTAATATGTTTCATTTTGTTTTGTGGGAATGTGGTTGACTCTGATGATCCTGGCTATTCTACGAAACTCTCACTGAATAATGGAACTCGCCTCTCTATCATTCTTCACTTAAATACTGGGTTTTGTCTACGGTAGTTAGAATCAAACCTGTAACTTTTCCCCTAAACCATACATCACGCGCTACGCTCTTATCACAATAATAACGACCGGAGGCTGACACATTGGAGGATTTTGTCTCAGAAGAAAAAGAGAAACAGATAAACCACACATTCAGTTTCACTTGAGAAGCTGTTTTTAACTCCATTCACATGTATGATTTCCATCCGGGGATCAAATGATGCCCATCACTTCGTAAATTGTTGAAATTTCAAAATCAATTAACAGTTCAAACAAAAAAAAATGTAGCATACATTTTGATTGTAACTCAAAAGAAGAAGAAAGCAAAAAATCAAAAACTTGGTATATCCCCCTTGAAACAAATGTGTCAAACCATCATCAGACATGCAGTATATCAGCTCTTGCAGCTTCCATGAATCGTGCAAGCAAAAATGGCGCATACTCTTCGACTACTATGAGGGAAAAAAGATGCACACCTTAGTTTTTTCACATTGTTCGTTTGTTTGTAACCAAAGAGTAAAAATTGAAATTAATATGGGGCAAACCTGGTCCTGTTAGCATTTAAGAAGGAACTCGCTTTCATGTGGAGGTCAGCTTTGCTTTTCTTTCATCCAGTCTACAAAATTATCCAAAATCACAGGCCATGCTTGATCTGTATCATAGTTTTTAAGGTCTGGAAAGCTAATCTGCAATAAAGTGATGACGACGCCCACCAAAAGAATGACCAGCAATTCGATTCATGAAAAAATTCAAATAGTACTTGAAAAGCCGATTAGTGTTTCTCATAGCACAAATAACGGAAGTTAACTAGATACATCTATAGTTGCTCCCATTGCGTCTGACCATAGTGCAAAAAATAGATGATAGAACCAAAAGAAGCAGGATGCCAGAAAGTTAAAATGAAATCTTTATTCCGCTAAATTAGCATTTGCATACTCAGTAGACGAGAAGTGGGCAATGTTGAATAAAATTACTTCATATGGTCCTCAATGTTTGGCCAAAGTTGGAATTTGGTCCCGTTCCTCTAATCATATCATCCTGAATTACATAGTTTGAGATTGGTTTTTACACAATGCTTTAGGCCATCGGCGGCCAAATCGAATTCCATTTCTGGTGTAATGTAAAGTCATAAACTACAATCTGATGAAGCACAATTGCAAAACTGGAAGAAGAATGTCATAAATGAATACTGACAGAAAGGAAAGGAGAATCAGGTAATGAAATACGAAAAGAGAGGAAGAAGCGGAGCATTATTTTAACCAAATAAAACACACACACACACACAGAGAAAATAACATCAAGTAAGCTAGAAGGAACTACACGGGCTTAAATGGCATTTTTATGAGTTGCCAGTTGCCGCCCAAGAAACAACTAGCGCATCAAGTAAGCTAGAAAAAACTATACAACGAAAATATTTTACCTCTTGGCAAAATCGAAGAAAATTCGTCCATTGATCCATGTTGATCACCTTATAATCAGTCTGATTCTAGTATGATGGAAAACACAGAGAATCAGTGCTGTCAAATAAATTAAGAATTGAAAATTAAAGATTTAACATCATTTCCATAACTTAAATGTTCCTAACAACATAAAACCTAAACAATAGGATCCTTCCGGCAATTATATGAATAGTTAAGCCTCTGAAGTCTGAACCGAGGCAAATTTCATTATCTATGGCATAAACAATACAATTTGCAGGCATTGTCCATGTGATATCAAAAGATATTCGGAATATATAGGTGAGTACCTACCTTGAGAAACTCAGTAAATGAGTCGACCTGACTCCGGAATTGGGACCCCAGAACAAGATCAATCAGTAGGCAAATGCTCTCAATGTCCAAACACTTCTGCTTATCCTCTGAGAAAGACAAACCAGGTTCAAATAAAATATGAAACCTGCTAGGCTACAAAATTGCCTCTCAAAGAGAAGTTTACCAGTAAGGCAGTAACGAAAAGCGTAGCAATAAAAATCCTCAAAATTTTCAGGCATCATGACCTGAATATGCAAATGAACCAAGGTCAGTTACATGACCATTACGAATCTTGAAATCACCCCAGCTAAGTTACTAAAGAGAGCTGACAATAACATACCTCTGCTTCCAATTTTGGCAGCGCTTTTTTCAATTTGTTAATAGTATCAACCCCGAGATCTTTTAACCCTCTTCGCCATTCATCCTGACAATTGGAAAAGAGATCCCCGACATGTAGAGAGAACTAGATTAGTCACTGAGGAAGAATGCACCAAGAGCATACCAAGGATTAAAAGCAAAATGCCAAAACTAACTCAGATGAGAATTTAGTTGAATCGACAGAAAGAACAAACAAAGTATAGGCAATCACAAAAGAACCAAATGCCAGACGATTCCAACGATACAGCATCCATATGAATACATCACAAAAATAAAACACATTGAAATGGTTTATAGTCAAAAGAAAGCTGAACAAATATAGAGCAGTAGCTTACCTGAGTAAAATATCCCTGCTTTTCGGCTTTCAATTTCCTGATCCATGTGAATGGTCAGTCATGTATTACAGAAACACAGAGCACATACTGGCAGCAGATGGCTTACCAAGCGAGCATCAAAATTCTGACATTAGTATGATCCACTCCTAGATCTGAGCATAGTGCCTCAATCCCCTCTGGACTGTGAAACAAAATATATAGAAACTCAATGAAGATTCCAACATCCTTTACGCCTCTTGTCAACCCCCATATGCAAAGCTAGGTAAGTTTCAAATGTTAACTAAAAGATAGTGATGACACAATCTACCTCTGATACCATAATTGCAATCAATGTTAAAACTTCATTCATAAAATTATCATATCTCAGTTCAATGCTGAGATTAAAGAAAGAAATACTAGATAAGAGGTAATTCTGATATTCTTTTTACTGTCAGCTAATGCCTAGTTGACTAGACCAACACCTACTTCGTCTGAGTGGACCATAGTAGTGTTGCTAATCAAGAACATCTATTTTAGGTAATCTTGGTTTCACAAAATTGGGAATCAAATCAATCGACTTCCAAAAAAATCCTAAGAACGACGTAATTTTCAGCTGTTGCTTCCGTCAAGGCTAAGTACTTAAGGGCCTGTAGATTATCAAGTATTCGCTGTTCGGCTAGGTAAACCATAGATCAAACAATTAGCAAAAGGTGAAATTAGTTTTAAAGTAGAAAAGCTTGAGAAAATAATTTGTAGAATTGCTATATATATATATATATATATATATATATATATATATATATAGAAACACACGCACGCTTCGTAGTACTATTCATCTTACAAAAGTGTTAACGGCTAACATTTATATTCTTTATTTACTAAATACAAAAGTGATTTTTAATTTTGACCTTTGTTGACCTAAATAGCGACCAACTTTGGTCGCTAAACATACATANTATATATATATATATATATATATATATATATATATATATATGTAGAAACAGTCTCTCTATAGTCTATCCTCACAAGGTAGGAGTAAGGTCTACATACACACTAACCTCCCCGGACCCCACGGTGTGGGATAATATTGGGTATGCTGTTGTTGTTGTTGTTGCTACATGTAACCCTTAAATCACAAAGTCCATGAAAAGAAACATATGAACAATAGATTATAAATTGAAACAAAGGAACTCACTCGATCATGCCTAGCAACTTATTGGCATACTTCTGAAAAAGATTATCAACAGATATTCCGAACTTCGAAGCCTTGCCTGAAGCTGAATAAAACAACGAAATGGTCAGGAAACTATAAGTGAAGGCAAAGAACAATATAATTGTAACACATTGACCATAATAAGAAAGAAGAGAATAAAAATTAAACAAAAATTACAAACATCCAGCTACAGAAAATTTCTTTCATGGAAAGAAAACTTGTTGAATCAACACGTAATACAACATTCATGGTCTTCGACATTGTAAACAAAATTTTATTTAAAAAATGAGCAAAATTTGGACCAGAACTTGCAAATTAAGACAGAAAACAATTTTATGCTTATTCCAAACAGAAATGAAATAAACAGGGACCAAACTGTAAGGTGGGACGGGACATCCAGAAGTTACATACTCAACATGTTTATACATAACGAAAGAATTTGAGACTACTAAAGCATGATAAATCTCACATCAAATATAGAGCGAGAACAATTACCAGGAAACAATGTATAGAACGACTCACAGTAAGTAAATCAACTTTCCATGCCTTAGTTTACAAAAGGCAGTTTACTTATAGTTCAATAGCTTCTTACAGCAATCCCATGTGAAGACCAGAACCTAGACTCAAGTGCCATATCTAGTGTTCTGCGAGGGTGTATTTGGATATCATTAACCTCAAACAAGCTACAGAAACTCAAAAAAAATAGAGTATTGACCTGCATTGTGTCCTCGTGCATTTTAATTTACCTAATTTCAAGATTTATTCAAACTAGGGTTTAAGAAAAGCAATGCAGGTTGAATCTTACGCTTCCTTCAGATATTACAATCGCAATATACATGCACGAATATTTCTTAGATTAGCAAAAGTTTCAACATGAATCCTCTATATCCATTCATTCAATCCAAACTAGTTGGAGTCAGCTCTATAAATCCTCTATATCCATTCATTTGATCCAAACTAGTTGGAGTCAGCTCTATGAATCCTTTTATAAACGTTATGCCCCATTCGGGCCCATCTCATTCCAATGTCCACAAACACTCACTTGATACAAATGCAAGACGGAAATATTCAGTTAAGCTGTTTCTTGGGACCCAATCCCCATAATGCGAAAAAATTACCCGCACCTGGTGTTTACACCAAACCAATAAATGTAAGTAGACATGTGCCTTTCACACACATTTATCACTTAATCATGTTTAAGTGATATAAATTCTAAGTTAAATTTTTAAGGGCCAAGGTTAAACTGCTTGATTTGGTGTGGGTAAGTATTTACTTCCCCAAATACACATTTTCAAAAAAAAAAATAATAAGATAATGTCCATCTTATTAAGCAAATCTTAATATTCAAACTACTTTGGTCCATTATAGGAATCCTCTATATCCCAATCCTATAGAGGTAGATACCCAATTGATATTCTTTTTTTTACGTCCAAGAAACCCACTTGGGGCCAATCCATAGGACCAACCATAGCCTTGGAAACTCAGGAACAATCGCCCCCCTCCTCTACCCTTCTCCACTTAAATACCGGACTTGTAGGACTCGAACATATGACCTAAGTTCCCTCAACCTTTGCCACTTGAACTAATCCCTGGGGCCACTAGATACCCAATTGACATTGATGCAACAATAAAAGTTTTTATTCTTTTATTTTTCTTGGGACCTAAATCCCCAAATACCCATGCAAGTACCAAGAAACAAGATAAAATCCAACTCATTAAACAGAATTTGAAATTCAAAAGCTCCCCCACCCCCCATCTCCCACCCCCAATAAAAGAAAGAGCTTCCATCAGTAAGCAAATAAACCCAAAAACACATATAATGAACAGTAAGTACTGATCACATAGACAAGATATGTTACATAGAAAAATGGGGGAAAAGAATTTACCAGAGTTGACAGATTCAGTGCGCGAAGATTTGGCAGAAGTGGATTTGGGTGAGTCAGACTTTCTCTTAGATGCTCGAGGCATTATTGGCAGTACGATTTGAAAGCTCTTAAGGGGGAATTTGGAGAGGTTTTTGCTTCAGAGAATGTGGAATATATAAACGTATAGGGGTGGGTGGGTTTGTGGGGTAGGTAGGGGGAGGGGGTGGTCAGGCTGTGTACCCACTGGGATGTGGAGAAAAGAGAAGGTTCCACCCACAGTAAAACTAAAAGGACAGAATAGAAGTTGGTGAGAAAGAAAATTATGGGAAGTTTGTACCCAAGTACAATTTTAGTAGGCTTTTGGCCATAAGTTTTTGGAAGTTTTTTAAAATATATATATATTTTAAGTATGTGTTTGTTTATAGAATTAATCTAATTTTTAAGAGATTTTGAAAAATAAAATTTTAAATCCCAAATATAGCTTAAGACCTCTTTTTGGGCCAAATCATGACCATTTGGGACTTTTTTAAAATGTCAAAGCTTACCCAAATATCATGTTCAAATACATTTTTAAATTCACAACAAACTTTACCCAAATCATCTTTTTCAAAATAATATTTGGGAATTTATGTCCAAACGGGTCCTTAGTTTGAAGACAAGTTATGTTGGGATTAGTTATGTTGGGATTAATTGTACTAATATTATTTCTTATTCACTATTTGGTATGTTGTATTAGTCCTGGAATTGTTAATTTTACTGCTTTATCCTGGGATAACTTATCATGAATTATTATTCCACCATCTGGCAGGTATAAGTTATCTCGGTACTAGTTTTAGTTATGGGTTAATTTATCCCATGATTAGTAACCAAACAAGGGATAAGACGGTAGTAAATTTTTAATTTAGACTTATTTTTGCTTATCCATCGCACCAAACGGCACCTAATGTGTGAATCATTTTTTCTTTTAGAGTTTTCTTTTACTTTAAATTTGCCAAAGTCTTTTTTTAAAAAAAAAATCAAAATTTACTAAAATCACTATTGTTTAGTAGTTATTAACTTCCTATAGTTACCATATGTGGGAAAGCACGGGAGAAAATATCATTAATTAATTTTAAAATATTGTACAGCGCTTTATTTTATATACAGTGATTACATAATAATAGGTATATACTTCCCGATGTGGGACATTATACATGACTAACTACTTAACACTCCCCCTCAAGCCAGTGCATATAAATCATATGTACCGAGCTTGTTACATATGTAACTAATACGAGAACCAGTAAGAGACTTAGTAAATATATTTGCTAGCTGATCATTCGACTTCACAAACTTTGTAACAATACCTCTTGAATCTTTTCTGACAAAGTGACAGTCGATCTCAATGTGTTTAGTCCTCTCATGGTACACCGAATTTGACGCAATATGAAGATCAGCTTGATTATCACACACCAGTTCCATCTTGTTGATTTCTCCGAACTTCAACTCCTTGAGCAACTACTTGACCCAAACTAGCTCACACGTTGCCATAGCCATGGCTCGATATTCGGCTTCGGTGCTAGATCGAGCAACTACATTCTATTTTTTGCTCTTCCAAGAGACCAAATTATCTGCTACTAGAACACAATATCCAGAGGTAGAACGTCTATCAGAAGGTGATCCTGCCCAATCAGCATATGTGTACCTGACAATCTGCTCATGGCCTCGATCATCGAATAGTAATCTTTTGCCTGAAGCTGACTTTATATACCGAAGAATGCGACAACTGCATCCTAGTGACTATCACAGGGAGAATCCATAAACTGACTTACAACACTCACCGAAAAAGAAATGTCAGGTCTAGTCACTGTGAGGTAATTCAATTTGCCAACCAACCTCCTATATCTCGTAGGATCTCTAAGAGGCTCCCCCTGTCCAGGTAGAAGCTTAGCATTCGAATTCATAGGAGTGTCAACGGGTCTGCAGCCCATCATTCCAGTATCCTCAAGAATGTCTAAGTCATACTTCCGCTGTGAAATAACAATACCTGAGCCAGACTCAGCGACCTCAATACCTATTAAATACCTCAATCTGCCTGGATCCTTAGTCTGGAAGTGCTAAAAGAGATGTTGCTTCAGATTAGTAATATTATCCTAATTATTGCCAATAATAACAATATCATCAACATAAACCACCAGATAACTACACAAATTAGGAGCAGAATGCCGATAAAAGACAAAGTGATCAGCTTCACTACGAGTCATACCTAACTCCTGAATAACTGTGCTGAACTTACCAAACCAAGCTCGAGGGGACTGTTTCAAACCATATAGTGATAGCGCATATAAGGTACCGCTGGAGGTCAGGAGAATAGCATCGATACCCCTTTTGCGTTCTCGAGTAACCCATAAATGCGCACTAATAGAATATATGAGTCCACCAAACTACCAGGTCCTCTATGAGTTTCCACTGAGAAGCTAATAAAACAATAAGTAAATAAGACAGGGAGTTTCTACGTGGAAAAATTCCTGCTCGAGGGGATAAAAAATCACGACCTACACTGGTAGGATTTCAACTTCACTATGAGCAACTTTTAGATTACAACCTATGCAATCTAGGAATTAAACTCTTAATCGCTCACTAACTTGTAATACACCTATTACAAGCCACTTTGCAATACACTTATTACAAAGACTTCAACTCATGACTAACTCTAGTCACGACACAAACACTAAGGGTTCATGATTTTACAAGGGGGTTCCTAAGCAACGCTTCTGGATAAACAAATTAGGAATTACTATGAAGAATAATTACAAAGTTACAACTCAACTAAGGACAACAAGATACTAGATTTAAGAACTGGTCCATAGTAGTATTAAACTTTGTTCTTGATGCACTTGAGAATTGAATGCTTGATCAGTGAACGGTTGGAGTGCTTGAATGCTCAAGTTAATTCTCAGGTATTCAAGTGATGTTTTGTTTTAGTGCTCTTTGTTAATACAACATAGATGACATCACTTGAGTGATGTAATCACTTGGTAGGTCAAATAAGAAGTGGCTGCAGAACCTGCGCTTCACTATTTCTGTGTACAGTGCAGGCAGTCACTTCCAGCTATAGACAGTTGACTTCGTACTGCTGTCAGGGAAACACAAGGGTATCAGGTCCCTTTGTTGATTCTCTATCTTCTGAAGTCGTAGCATTTCTCATTAGCTGGAATCCGTTGATTTGAGTTGAGTACCAAATGAGTCAGGTTCCTTATCTAGCTCTTTGACAGTAAGTTTTTTAGATCATCAAAACACAAAGCTAAGGCATTGTAAACCCATCAATTTCCCCATTTTTGATAATGACAAACTTAGAAATTGATAACACATGTTTAGAGCAAGACTAACCAGATGAAGTAACAGGAACTTCACCAGCTCCCCCTTAAACAAATCCCCGTTTTCCCAATTATACACATGAAGTGACAGGAACTAGTTCCCCTTGACGTTATACTTCCCCCTTTTGGCATCATTAAAAATACACTAGCAGGCAATTAGCATAAAGAAGTCTAGCCTAGCTAACTCATGCCACATATGTGCACACAACATGATAGAAAAGAGAAACAGAGAAGCATAAGCATTAAACAGCAAAAAGAGGATAGTTTTTATAAAACATATGCCTTTACTATACAGCAAAGGCAGAAATTGGACTGATTTCAGCCGGAGCAGTACAAATACATCCCATCCATACCCCCAAAAAGAAACAAAAAACAAACAACAACTGTCAATGTCAACAAAACAAGAACATAATTAATCTAGAAACTGGTCACTAAGGTACACTAGGAGGAGAGGGCTTGGAGGCTGCAGCAACGGTGTTGAGAACTAGATCTATTCGCGCATTTGTCGACGTTTGATCGGTGAGCAGTTTCTCATTCAGGTTCTCCACTTGTGCCCTGAGATCAGCATTTTCCTTGGTCAGACGAGCTATTTCCTCATTTGACCCTGGACCCCCTTGGGCCTGCTGACCTTCCAGTATGGCATTCCTTGCCTTTAGCCTTCAAATCTCCTCAGTTGCACTGTTTTGAGCATTGATGAGCTGAGAGATTGTCGAAGTGCTGCCAATTCCTCCATTCTTTTCGATACACTCACATTCCTCCAAAGTTGTTTAAGAGAAGGTCTGCTTCTTGGTCCCTACTTTGAACTATCCCAATGGCACTTTGAAGAACTTAAAGACGGGCGTAAGAAGAAACCTATATGGAAGACCATGGTTTCCATCCTTGAAAGTCGCCACCTTCTGCATATGCTCAATCATGATGGCATGCAAGTTTACAGCTTTAAACCCATCCAGTGCTTCTATCAGATACAAGTCAGATATGGAAGTAATGGGCCTTCTCTCAGCCCGGGGCAGAAGAACCTTATTTACCAATTCGAACAATAACTGATAAATAGGATGCAAGGCTTTCTTTTGAACCCGTTCACCCTGCTGGGCTGCAACTTCCTTCACAATAACATTCCTGAAAATTGACCCACAGACATTCTTCACAGAAGACTTACCAGCGACAAGGACTTTAAGAATGTCCCCAAGCAAGGTAGCATCCAACACAATATCCACTCCATTGACCAAGGCACAGATATAGTCAGTGTCAATAGGAAAAAGGTCGGCATAGAAGCTTTGGACCTCACTCTCATAGACCTTGGGCACATCCACTTGGAACAGATTCCCCCACCGTTGAAACTCGACCATCTCAATTATTTGTCTCATTCCGGCCATTTCAGAGATTGCTGGGTCAAAAGTGCGACCCCACAAGACCTTTTGGTTCCTCAGTCGTTCCGTAGCAGACATACTCTCATCCTTCACTCTCTTTGCAGAATCAGGTTCCCTAACAGTTTCCAACTTCCTCTTTCCAGACTTAACACTCGATTTTCCTTTTCCGCTAGACTTGTCCAACACATCTTCATCAGAAAATAATAGTTCACTCACAACATCTTTCAATTTTCCACCATTTTTTGCTGATCTTGAACTAGGAGGAGTAGTAACATCTTCCTCTGAAGCAGATTGCTTTTTCTTCTGGGACCTTTTAACCAAGGAACCGGGTTCCTCTGTTGCTTCCTCATCAACTTCCACCACAGGAATGTCCTTGTCACATACTACTTTTCCATTTTTCACCAACCTATTCTTTTTCTTTTTACTGCTCCTTTTGCTTTTTTGTAGTGCTAACTTATAAGCCTCTTTTGCTTACAACCTAGTAGTAGGTCGCTTAGCAGAGGACTCGTGAGTGGCTACTGCCCTTCTTCTGACAATAAAGGAATCCAGAGGAACATTATCTTGATCTTCTTCATCACTAGACCTCATCTCAGGAACCAAGATTTCCAAGGGCTCAACAGCAAAGTGTGGAGAGGGACCAGGGGCGAAACTAACCTAGGAGGAGGATCCTTGATCTTTTTCCTCTGGAGAGGGATCAGGTCCTTCACAAGCAGTCCCAGTAGTTTATGCCGGTGCAGAGCTTTCAAAAAGCACCAGAGCACCTTCTTCCATTGACCCCTGTGTCTCATTCCTCTGAGACTCGTACACACCAGAGATCACCTCATACACTATTCCATCAGCACATATGACCAGTACATTTTTGACGACCTCTTTCTCTAGACTCCATGGTTACCAGAGACTTAGAAGTAGAAATAATTGTATACTGATCAATACTCACTTTTGAGACTTCAATTGGCTGCGGAATCTTACCCTGTTCTCCACCCTTGCTTTGGTCGGTGAGAATCTCAGGCGATAGGGACGAGGGATTATCGAAGGTTGGGGTTTTTGAGTTCTCAAGATTTTGAGGGAGAGAGAGGTCTAAAAGAGTCGAACTAGAGGGATTCTAAGAATCTGGGTTGGAAGTGTCTTCACCAATGGTGGTTGAGATAGGGATGGTGAGAGACGACTTTTCAGAGACGGATGAATCAGGGGTTTTCTCAACTAAGGAGGGGATCATTGATTGATTTTCAGCCATGGCAAGGACGAAGTCGAGAATTTTGGAGAAGGATTGAAAAGAGAGATGTGGTCGTTCAAGAAGAAGAGAGGGTTTTAATGGGAGAAGAAATAATTATGAGGGAGAGAGAAAGGAACCGGTTCTGAAATGGCGGTAGATGTGTGGGGAGTTGCAACTTTTCAGACGGAGATGAAAGGATTTGAAATGAAAAGATGTGACATAAAGAGTTTGAAAAGGTAGGTGACATTACAATCATTTTTTGCATCTTTTTAAGATATGTATGAGAAGGCACAAGACTACTAACATGTGGTACAAGAACCAGGTTCTTGACCTGTCTTTGAAAGTTTTCAATCCTCTTTTACCATCCATGCAGTGCATCTATAGCTTCTATAATCATCATGCGTGTCTACCTGCAATGGTATTAAAGTGAGTTAAACTTGGCAGGAAAACACTCTAGCTAATGTTACCTGAAAGTGACTTTCATAGCCAACTGATGGGAATCAGGTTCTCAATTGGGTGTTATTAGCCCCAGCTCCAGCCTATTTCTCTCAAAATGTTCTCTGCTCAGTGCTTTGGTGAAGATATCTGCAATTTGGTCTTTTGTACTGCAAAACTTCATGTTGATAAGCCCTTTCTCCATATTGTCTCTCAGAAAATGATGTCTCATATCAATGTGCTTGGTTCTTTTGTGTTGAACCAGGTTCTTGGCCATGTTGAGTGCACTGGTGTTGTCACATAGGAGAGGCACACAGTCAGTGTACACACCAAAATCTTCCAATTGTTGTTTGATCCATAAGAGCTGAGCACAGCAGGAAGCTGTAGCAACATATTTTGCTTCAGCTGTTGAGAGAGCTACTGAGTTTTGCTTCCTTGTGCCCCATGAGATGAGACATGATCCTAGAAAGTGAGCCATTCCAGAAGTACTTTCCCTGTCCACAAGGTATCCTGTATAGTCAGCATTGACACACCCAATAAGATTAAAATTATCACCTGAAGGGTAGTACAAGACCAGGTCCTGTGTTCCCTTAAGATATCTCAGAATTCTTTTGGCAGCTTTCAGATGAGATTCCTTGGGGTTTGATTGAAACCTTGCACATAGCCGAAGATAATATCAGGTCTGCTGGCAGTGAGGTAGAGCACAGACCCAGTAATGCCTCTATACATGGTTTGATTCACAGGAGAGCCAGATTCATCCATGTCCAGTCGAGTGGTAGTGGCAATGGGGGTGTCTATTACTTTTTATGCTTCCATATCAAATCTTTTCAGGAGCTCTTTGTTGTATTTCTGTTGGCTGATGAATGTACCCTTTGTGGACTGCTTCACTTGAAGACCCAGGAAGAAATTCAACTCACCCATCATGCTTATCTCAAACTCGTTTCCCATGATTTTGGCAAATTCTTCACATAGTGCATCAGCTGTTGCCCCAGAAATGATATCATCAACATATACCTGAACGATGAGCATGTTCCTCCCTCGTTTCTTCAAGAACAAGGTGTTGTCAATTTTTCCTCTTGTGAAACCATTTTCTAAGAGAAATTTTGACAGCCTTTCATACCAAGCTCGGGGAGCCTACTTCAATCCATACAGTGCCTTGTCCAATTTAAACACATATTCAGGGTGTTCATGACATAACCCTGGAGGTTGCTTTACATATACTTCTTCCTTAAGAAATCCATTCGGAAATGCACTTTTGACATCCATTTGGAACAGAGTGAATTCTATATGTGATGCAAAGGCAATTAGGGTTCTGAAGCTTTCATGCGAGCAACCGGAGCAAACGTCTCATCATAATCAATTCCTTCCTCCTGATTGTAACCTTGAAGCACTAGCCTAGCCTTGTTCCTTGTAGTGTTTCCATGTTCATCAAGCTTATTCCTGAAAACCCACCTGTTTCCTATGATGGTTCGATATGAGGGTCTGGGTACCAGGTGCCATACATTATTCCTTTCGAACTGATGCAACTCATCTTGCATGGCTGTAATCCAGTCTGCATCTTTTAAGGATTCCTTGATGTTTTTGGGTTCTATTTGGGAAAGAAAGGCTGAGAAAGCAAGTGAATTTCTGGCTTTTGATTTGGTTTGCACTTCTAAATCTTGAGGGGCAATTATGTTATCAAGGGGATGAGAGCTTTTGTGTTTCCAGTTTGGCACTTGTGCCTCATTTGTAGATGAGCTGGGTAGATCTAACTGGTTCCCTTGCATTCTTCTCTCAGCTACCTGTGGGGTGCTTTGCACTGCATCAACCACTCTTTCTTCAGCTTCAGTGGTTGTGATTGTGGTACTTGGTTCTTCTCTAGTTGAAGACCCGCATTGTCTTCACTTGGCTCCTTTACTTGACTCATCATGTGCGCCTTTCCGTTTTCCATATCTATGACTTCACCTGGAACTAGCGAAGGCTCTCCATCTTGATCACCCTTGTTACTTCTCTCACAAGAAGGATAAGACTCGTCAAAGATTACATGTACACTCTCCTCTACACACTGAGTTCTCTTATTGTAGACTTTTTAGGCTTTACTTTGAGAGGAATATCCCAAGAAGATTCCTTTATCACTTTTGGCATCGAATTTTCCAAGATGATCCTTTCCATTGTTGAGAACATAGCATTTGCACCCAAATGTTCTTAAGTGAGTCAGCTTGGGCTTCCTTCCATTCAACAACTCATAGAGAGTTTTGTTCAAGAGAGACCTGATCATGCACCTGTTCACCAAGTAGCAGGCATCGTTAACAGCTTCAGCCCAGAAGTTCTTCGCAATTCCACTATCGATCAGCATTGTCCTGGCCATTTCTTCAAGAGTTCTATTCTTCCTTTCCACAACTCCATTTTGCTGTGGAGTTTTGGGAGCGACGAAGTTATGGGTAGTGCCATCCTCGTTGCAAAAATCATCAAACCTGGCATTGTCAAATTTTGTCCCATGGTCTAATCTTATGCATGCTACTTTTGAATCTATCTTCACTTGAATTTTCTTCACAAAAGCAATAAAAACTTCAAAAGTTTCATCTTTTGTTCTGAGGAACAGAGTCCAAGTGAATCTGGAGTAGTCATCCACTACCACAAAGATGTATCTTTTTCCTCCTCTGCTTTGCACTCTCATAGGACCACATAGATCCATGTGAAGGAGATCAAGTGGTTTTGAGGTGCTGACATCCTTCTTTGGCTTAAATGAAGATTTCACATGCTTTCTTCTGGCGCAGGCATCACAAACTTTGTGCTCTATGAACTTTGATTTGGGCAGACCACGAACCAGGTCCTTCTGAACTAGCTTATTCAGTAAAGAAAAGCTTGCATGCCCCAGTCTTCTGTGCCATAGTTCAGCATCATCATCAACTACTTTCAAGAAACTCAGATCACCACTTTGTAGAGATTCAAAATCAACAACGCAGATGTTCTTGTATCTTTTGGCCACCAGTATCACTTCACTCGTTACTAGATTAGTAACTGTGCATATCTTCGACAAGAACTCCACCTTGTTTCCTTTATCACATATTTGAGAAACACTCAAGAGAATGTACTTGAGGCCATTGACGTAGTACACATTCTCAATTGAGTGAATGAGTGATTTCCCAATTTTTCCAACTCCAAGAATGTACCCCTTTTTCCCGTTGCCAAAGGATACATTCCCTCTTTGCAGTGCTTTTAGTGAAAGAAAGTCCATGGTGTTCCCAGTCATGTGCTTTGAACATCCACTATCCATTAACTATTGTTGGTTGCTTCCTTTCACTGTTCCCTGCACAAGGAAATCAAGAGTTAGTTTTAGGAACCCAAACAAGTTTGGGTCCCTTGTAGTAAGCAAGAGGATGAATAAGGACTCTCTTGGTCCATGCAGGTAACATGCGTTTTTAATAGGTGGCACCTAATCCCTTTTCAGTAGTTACCCTTTCAGCAAACACTTTGTTGTTCTGAAGAGACTGGACCCTGGCTTGGCAATTTTCCTGGAAATGCCCATTGTTCCCACAGTGAGTACACAGCCAGTTATCTGGTACAGTAACATACTTTCTATGGGGGTTGTAAGGAGTTTTCTCCCTTTGAAACCCTATTCCCTGCCCGTTTTCACTATTATTAACATACATGACAGTAATAGCTTCCGAGGACCAGGTCCACTTAAGGGACTTTCCAAGATCATTTTTTACTCTTTCCAGATCAGCTTGGAGTTGTTTATTTTTCTCAAGTTCAACACATAAGCTAGTTCTCACAGCTTTCAACTCGTTTTCAAACTTAATGTGTGCCTCACTAACTACCTGTTTTCCTTTTTCAAAATTTCCAAGCCTACACTCAGTTCCTAGTTCCTCTATAGTTTCCCTCAAGTCTGCAATCACTATTAAGAGGTCATCTCTCTCCTTCTCAATAGCAGTCACTCTCTCCACTAAAGCATCCTTATCTTTACTTAAATTCTCAATGGTTTCTTTTAAGTCAACGACTACAACCACCAAATCATCTCTTTCATATTCTACACTAGCAATTTTTTCAGTTAGAACCATTTTTTCATTCTCCAAATTGCTTATAGTTTCCTTCAGATTAACTAAACACACTACCAAAATCATCTCTAGTTTGTTCAGCTTCTCCTAGTTCTAAGGTCAAGGCATCTTTATCCTCTACAAGACTATGATAGGCATCAATTAATACACTTGTTAATGACATAAGTTTCTTAGGGGAATAGGATTTCAGAGTTCTCTGAACATCCCTGAAGTTTACCTCATCATTGTCTTCATCATAGTTTGATTGTGCCATCAAAGCGAATACTGAATCATATTCATTTCTTTCAATTTCAACTGTCATCATAGAACTATCACCTGCACCAGTTTCTTCCTCAGACTCACTGGAGGAATCTCCCCATGCTGCAAGAGCTTGTTTCACAACATTGTCAGCACATCTTTTCCTTTTGAAATGTTTGTTAGGAACTGGGTTCCGCTTTGCTGTTTTATCAAGGTTGTATTTGAAGTGTTCTTGCTTCAGGAGAGGGCAATCATTGATGAAATGCCATGGCTTTCCACACTTATGACAGAGGTCATAATTCTTTGGTCTGCTAGTGGTGCCCATTTTTGGTATCCCTCCATTTCTTCTGACCATCTTCTGAAACCTTTCGGTTAAGTAAGCCATGTCACTGTCCTCCTCACTTGAGTCATTGCTTTCAGCTTTGAGTACCACGTTCTTCTCCTTCTTTGGTTCTCTTATTTCACTGTCTATCTTCCTCTTCATTTCGTAGGTTTTCAGATTTCCAATTAGCTCATCTATGGTCAGCTTCTGCAAGTCCTTTGCTTCAGTAATAGCATTCAGCTTACTCTCCCGTGAACTGTGCATGATACTAAGAATTTTCCTCATGAGCTTGGTTCCTGGGAATGACTTCACCGAGCGAGCGAGCATAGCTCATTTATGATGGAAGTGAATCTTGTATGCATGTCTTGAATAGATTCATCGTCCTTCATCTTGAAGAGCTCATACTCGGTGGTGAGCATATCAATCTTAGATTGCTTTACTTGAGTGGTTCCCTCGTGTGCTGTTTGCAAAGCTTCCCATATTTCCTTGGCGGATTGACAAGCCAAAATCCTGTTGTATTCATCAGGTCCTATGCCACACACCAAAATTTTCTTGGCACGAAAATTTTTCTCCACAACTTTCCTATCTGCATCGTTGTATTCTTTCCTGGTCTTTGGCATCGTCATTGGAGGGTCTCCAACCTTCTTCGTTGGGACATACGGACCATCACATATAACATCCCACAACTCAGAGTCTTCTGCCATAATAAAATCATGCATTCTCGTCTTCCACCACCCATAGTATTTCCCATTAAACCTGGGTGGCCTATACGTAGACTGACCTTCTTCAAAATTTGGTGGAGCGGCCATAAGGATCCTTCCTAGGTGTTAGCCTGATAGAAAGAGCCTGCTCTGATACCAATTGATAGAATATATGAGTCCACCAAACTATATAGAGACCATGTCCTCTATGAGTTTCCACTGAGAAGCTAATAAAATAGTAAGTAAATAAGACAGGGAGTTTTTACGTGGCAAAATCCCTGCTCAAGGGGATAAAAAACCACGACCTACACTGGCAGGATTTCAACATCACTATGAGCAACTTTTAGATTACAACCTATGCAATCTAGGAATTAAACTCTCAACCGCTCACTAACTTGTAATACACCTATTACAAGCCACTTTGCAAAACACCTATTACAAAGACTTCAACTCATGACTAACTCTAGTCACGACACAAACACTAAGGGTTTATGGTTTTACAAGGGGGTTCCTAAGCAACACTTCTAGATAAGCAAATTAGGAATTACAATGAAGAACAATTATAAAGTTACAACTTAACTAAGGACAACAAGATACTAGATTTAGGAACTGGTCTGTAGTAGTGTTAAACTTTGTTCTTGATGCACTTGAGAATTGAATGCCTGATCAGTGAACGGTTGGAGTGCTTGAATGCTCAAGTTAATTCTCAAGTGTTCAAGTGATGTTTCTTTGTAGTGCTCTTTGTTAATACAACATAGATGACATCACTTGAGTGATGTAATCACTTGGTAGGTCAAATGAGAAGTGACCGCAGAACCTGCGCTGCACTGTTTCTGTGTACAGTGCAGGCAGTCACTTTCCAGCTGTAGATAGTTGACTTCGTATTACAAATACTGAAATGGGGAAGGCAGATACTCTAGGACATTATCACTATAAAATGTGCGGATATAAACCCTAAATTGTTTTTGAATATTAGCGTGGAAGGTTTGAAAAATAGAAAACAACTCAGATCGATATTTCATCAAAAATATCCAAGTGCACCTAGAATAATCATCAATAAAACTCACAAAGTAGCGAAATCCTGATCACTTCCAAATACATACCTCAAAAGAGGTATGACACGGTCGTATACAATAATAAAATCCAACAAAGAGTCAGGGTGGAATCCGCAGGGAGCTAAGATGGGAGCTAGGAGTATATATTCGGAATGAGCAAGTAAAGTATCTAGATTGCACTTCCACAATATGGTTTTTGTTTCTATATCTATTAATCTCATGATTGCAAATTAAAGACAAAAGACTAGAGAAAGTTGTTTTTGAGGGTTTTCCAAATATATAAAAGGCCTAGGGCTGTGACCATGACCTAGGTGTTTGCCTAATAGGATAAAATATTTAATGCTTGTTTTGTTGATTGGGGTGTATTATAGCTCACAACTCTACATTACCCACTCAATACCTCTCGGTCAAAGAGTGGTTTTGCCCAATTTGGATTTCTCAAGACTAAATGGGTATCTACCAAAACGATTGATAAGAGGTCAAGTTGGGTTGTTACTATCTCTAGGTTGAACCCTTTAACTGGGTTAATCAATCTCTCAACTGACCAAATTCCTTGTTAGCTAAGTTATCCTAGACTAGGTCCCTCTTTCTCAATAAAAGACTAAGTCAAATAGGCATGAATAAATGTTTGCAACCATCAATTCTACAATTGAAGCATGAACTAAGCTAAATAATAAATACCAATCATAAACAAGCATAAAATTAATCACCCATCAGGTTTACACACTAGGGTTGTGTCACAAACCTAGTAAAAATATAGTTACTCATAGTGGGTATTGAAGAAAACAAAGAAGAAAAGCTAATGAAACTCATATTGGAAGATTAAAATAAAGAAATCTAATGTTAAAACACCAAAATAATCTAAAATTTCCTAAAACAGCAAAGAAAAACGACTACAGTACTTTCAGAGGTTCAAACTTGACCTAATTTTGTGAAACTCGTCTATTTATACAAGGCTGAAAATCGCGGACAAAAATGTCCCTCGGGAGGTTCTGCGGCCGCACAATTCCATGTGCGGTCATCAGATTTCTTCATCTGTCAGGAACTGGAGGTCTACGACCGCACATTTCTGAACTGCGATAGAATTAAGACTGTTGTCGCAAGGCATTCTTCTGCGGCCGCACAATTCTTGTGCGGTCCGCAATTCACAGAGGCTCCTAGACTTGGTCTTTTTGCATACTCTCTAATATTCGACTCTTAACCCAGCTTTACGGCCGCTCAATTCATGTGCGGTCCGCAATTTGCGCAAATGTCTGATAATTTTTCCTTCTTTGTTTTGCGGTCGCAGATGGAAATTTGCGATCTACAATTTCTTCTGCGGATCACACAGTTGTGCTCCTGCGCCCATTATTGCCTTGTGCCCCAGACTACTCCTTTTTTAGTCGAATTTCATCTCGGGAGATCAACTTCCATCATTCCTACAATTTTACACAAGTTCATTAGTTTCGGGAACACAATTCAATGCTTTTAGACTGAAACAAAAGCTAAAAGGCGCTAATAAGCAGTCAAAATCTCCACTTATCAAATCTCCACATAGAATTGACCCGACTAGGACCCCAAACATATGAATGGACTAAAGTAAAAGGTGACTCTGCTCGATTATCGAGACGTCGTGGGAAATGGGAGCGGGTATGCTATCGAGCTGACATGACTCACACTCTAGAGTGGACAAGTGAGATAAACTAGGTACCATTTTCTAAAGTTTTGACAAACTGGGATGGCCCAACCATTTATGTAATAAATTTGGTCAATCAGTAACGGGACAAGTTGTTGAAGGAAGACAAGATGTGAGTCCATGTGATTTTGCAAGGATAAGGTAATAAATTCCATCTGATTCATGCCCGGTACCAATGATACGCCCTGTACTGTGTTCCTGTACAAAAACAAGGTCATCAAGAAATAAAACAAAGCATTTAAGTGATTTGGTTAAGCGACTAACGACTATGAGATTAAAAGGACTACAGGGAACATAAAGAACTGAATCTAAAGTTAACGAAGAAAGTGGACTTGCTTGACCTATTCCTGTTGCCGTGTTTTTACACCCATTGACCATTGTGACAGTTGGAAGAATTGAGACCATGAAATAGTAGTGAAAAGAGATTTGTTACCAGAAATATGATCAAATGCACCTGAATCAATGACCCAGTACTCTAAGATTGTGGCTCGCCCGAAAATTCCAAGGTTGTCGGAATTTGTCGGGAATAGCATTTGTCGACTCAGAATTGCTATGCGAGTAAGTTTTCCTGAAGGAAGTTAATCAGAATCTAGAGGTAAGGGGTCTCACGCGCCCAGTGCATGCACAGATCTCGCCGGAAATTTTGGAGTCTGCCCGGCGCGTAAGTGTGAGTTTTCCAGTAGGATTTTCTGGGGTTTGGTCGTGGGACTACTACAAACCTTGTTGTGGTGTTGGTTTGTTCACAATACTGATAAATAATGACTTTGACACAAACAGTCACTTAGGTCACCGAAAAATTACACGGTGACTGAGTTCTTTCTTCCCGGATATCGCTGAAATGACGCACATCGATATTTTCTCACCGAAGCTCTGATACCATGTGAGAAAGTACGGGAGAAAATATCATTAATTAATTTTAAAGTGTTGTACGACGCCCTATTTATATACAGTGATTACATAATAATAGGTATCTACTTACCGATGTGGGACACTATACATGACTAACTACTTAACACCATACATATAATTAGTTCCTATAGCTATTATTCAATTATTGCGGTAGTGTATTCGTTGTATTTACGCTACTGTATTTATGAATACAACAGCCAAAAGCGCCTAAAAATCAGGGTAGCCTAGCTATATACGCATGTATTCACATGTATTCGTGCCATGTATTCATGAATACAACAACAAAAAACGCCTAAAATCAAGACAGTCCAGTTGTACGCGCATGTATTCACATGTATTTGCGTTGCTGTATTCATGAATACAACAATCAAAAGCGCCTACAATCATGGCGGTCCAAGTATACGCGCATGTATTCATGAATACAACAGCAAAAAGGTCCTACAATAAGGGCAGTCCAACTGTACGCGCATGTATTCACACGTATTCGCGCTACTGTATTCATGAATATAGCAGTAAAAAACGCATAAAACCAGGACAGTCCAATTGTACACGCATGTATTCACTTGTATTTGCACCATGTATTCATGAATACAGTAACGACAATCACCTTAAAAATAGGTATGTCCAGCTGTCTAAGAGAGAGAAAAATCATAAATAGCATATTTCATGCCTTACTTCATGCCTTATTTCATGCTCCAATGGTAGTATATACCATAAATACTTATTTTGCTATAAAATATAAAAGGTAGCTATAGAAAATAATATTTTAAATTGATTTTGATTTATAATAAATAGGGTGTATACCTTTGTTATATGAGGTAAAATTTCCATTTTAATTGGGGTTTTTACCTAGCTATACTATAATAGAAACCTATTTACCACATTTATTTAGGTTCCTTATTAATTACTTTGTATATCTATATTTACTAGTTATATACAAAACCATAAAAAAGAAGAAATTCAAGATCCCTTAAATCTAGACTATCAGTTACATGACACTCAACCCCCATTTTCAATAATTCCTCCTACATTTAGGATTCTTTCCTTTTCCAAAGGATTACAAGAATATCTTTTCTCTTTCTTAACAATTACTCAAAATTATTCTTACCCATAATTAGAAATCTAGCTTGCCAAAATCTTGCTTACCCAAAGTTATTTTCCCCAAAATTGCAGATTCTTTTCCTCTTCCAAAGCTTTTGAAATTCAATTTCTCTCTTTCTTATTAATCACCCAAAATCACTATTTCTTATTGATACAATACGACGAAATTCGAAATATTGCTCTAGAATCAAGTTGTGGGTAAGTTTTGAATCTTCTTTTCTTTCTTTCGAAAATCTTTATTGTATGTGACTTGCATATGATACATCAATATCCAAAATAATACACGATATAATACTAATATAATTATAATACAATTATATTAATTTTTTAATGTAGAGTTGTGATTGAAACTTGAAGAAGATGAAGATCATAATTGTGTCACAATTTTCATAAATGTATAGCGATTGTATTATAATTGTATATGTATCATAATTGTTGCATGAATTGTATCACAAATGTATGATAATTTTATATTCATTGTATATTGTTACGAGCGTTCGTGACGAATTCCACAGTTTGTATCACAAGTATGATAATTTTATATTAATTTATTATTATTTTATCAAGGATTATTTTGAGTATTAATATACGAGATACAAGTTAGATATAATTGTGATACAAGTATGATACATTTATATTTTAGGTATTGATGATTCTAATACAATTCAAATACAATTATGATACATTTATCATAAATTTTCATAATATTCTTTAATAATATAAAGTTGTTGGTAATGGTGGAAAGAGAGAAGATGGAGATTCTGGCGTAGATCAAAGGGATTTTGATGAAAAAAAAGAGAGAGAAGAGGAGAGGGTAAAAAAAGGAAAGGATATAATTGAATCCCTTAACTGAAGGCACTAATCATGAAGTGAGAATATTTTTAGAAGCAATATATACAATTTGTAAGAAAAATCTAGATACTTATAAAAAACTTCAAAACATAGAGAACATAGATAAATAAGTTTCTAATATACTATAACTAGGTAACAATACCATTTTAATTCGTATTACATAATGCCCATTAAAAATAAAGCATTATTTATGGAGAGTTTCTCCATTCCTAGAATTCGACTAAAGTCTTTATGAGTTACAATAATTGCAACTTGCTACTATTAGGGAATAAGTTTAGATGCACCGAGTACCACGTCGGGTATAATGGGTATTGAACACCCTCTAGAGCAGGGAGGCAAATGTGTAATATACTATTTCCATCTAGCAACTTGTAACTTGTTAGAGTAGATTTTCGGTTGTTGGGTTTTCTGTTTGGCTCAAAATTAACAATATACTTTGTAAGCTAGAAAACAATCAAAAGTAAGAAAAGGGTAAATCGTAATCAAATATAATAGACCTAGAGATGTAAAGATGATGTTATTGTTGTAGATCTAGTATTGCAAAGTGATACTATGAACTCAAGATAATATGTTCGTTTGAGGCAGAGATAGAGAGAGAAAGTCAGAAAATGAGAGAGCTGTATTATTCCAGAATCCCCCCTTTACAATGTGAAGGCCTCCCTTATATAATAAGTGACCTTACTCGAAATAATCAAAAAGTTACAAAAATAGGTAACGTCTTCCTAGTGAAGACACTGAGTCCTAAACGATGTCGTTTTTGTCCCCACGTCCGAGTCGTACCCACTACATTAGTCGGCGTACACTCACTGCGCGTACCCACTGGCGTAGAGACGCTGACGGTCAAATTTGACCCTATATAGTTAGTCCCTCCGCTTGTTGGAGACGCGTTCGGTGGGCGTCTTCGATGGGCGGAAATGCAAACCTCGGCTTAGGAGAATTTAACATCGACCAGGGGAAATATGAATGAGGTGAAATGTATGACGTTGTTGAGCCACTGACGCGTGGCTTTCTTTTTGGAATGACGTCATCGCCTGTATGCGCCATTATTATAATTTGCCCCCGAGGCGGTTCAGAGGATGATGTGACATTTTGTTTTCCCGCGCACGTTTTGAATCATGACTCTTCGATTTCTGCGCAACTTATCCCTATAAATAGGAGAGAGGTTCGATTCGATTCAACTTTCAAACCTTCGGAAAGCATTTTCTGATTTACTCCTTTGTCTTTCTTTCCTGTAACCGTTATTTCGTGAGGGACTCTCCTACTTCTGTTAAAACCACACTTCCTATCGCCAGTGCTTCGTTTCTTACGTAGGATAACATGACAAAACATGGACAGAGTAGTAAAAAGGCCAAAGATAATGCCCCGTCTAGGGTTCCGCCAACTTCCGGTGGTGAAGGGGAAAAGGCAGAGAAGGCCTTTGTTCCTCTCAGTATAGACAACGTCCTTCCGAAGGAGATGCATGTTCGCAGGGATTTTCCAACTAAAAGCCTAGACCTTCCCTGGGAGCACGGCGTTTTATTACAATCCCACTTAGATGATCTTCGAGAGACGCACCATATTCCGGACCACGTGGAAATGGTTCCGGCCGGGACGGACTATGCCAATGTGCACCGGCCTGGGTACTGCACATTCTATGAGTACCCGTTCTTGATCGGTTACAATCTTCCAATCTACACTCTGATGGAGGAGCTTTGCCGTTTTTACAATGTGTGTCCGGCTCAGCTCACTCCTTACACCTTGAAGGTGTGTCGTATTATGACCATTTATGCGGCCAGGGCTGAGTGCAGCGTCTCGGTCCACCACCTCTTACAGTTATTCAGCCTGGTTACCTAAGGGGTACCATGCTGCAGTTAAAAAGTCGTGGCACAAAGGGCTTGGTTGTTAAAGCCGATGACAAGACCAACCGCCGCTTTTGGCATAAATATTTCTACATCAGGACGGAGCACCTGGTGTCGAATCCCGAAGGGTTTCCGGAAAGATGGAATCCAGAACGTAAGTATTTCTACTTGAAGAATTCAGGACTGCTTGCGCTTTTGACCATACGGCCATTGTGATTTCTTTGCTTTTACCCCCTTTTTATTCGCAACGAGGGCTTCCCCACCCCAGTTTACTGATGACATTAAATCATGGGTGGAAAGAATAATACCTTATGCGGAGGAATGCCGTACCTGGGCTGCCTTTCTTCAACAGTACGGCCCGTCAGGTAATTCTTTGGCTTCGGTTTGGAAGTTTCCTACGTTCTTGTTACTTGACTTATTCGTGTTGACAGGTCGGAGCGTCCCTAAGAAGAAGAAGAAGAGCGTCGTTACCTCGCCTGGGGCGGGGACTGACTCTGAAGACGGATACATACCCTGTGGCTCGCCCAGTGATGGCGCCCCGGAGGTTCCTCAACCGCTGCCCATGGCGGTGTCCACAAGTGAAGCGACTCCGTCAATGCCATCCCCGCGGCCTATGGAGGAGACTTCTGAGGGCGAGGAGCCGTCGGAAAGGAAAAGACGCCAGTTGACAACTGGCAAGGGGATAGCCACAGAAGACGAGGGGGCGAGCGAGCCCTGTCGGGAGTCAAGGCCAGTTTTTATGGCAGATGCCATCCGTTCCTGGAGGTCGGCTCCCCAAGGGAGGGCGGTTCCCGACGCCAGCCTAACACGCATTCCGAAGAGCGGCTCGTCGGCTGCCGTTGGAGAAGCGGGCAACGGTCCCGAGAGGGGGGGGCCTGAGGCCGCCCATGCGGACGCAGATGCGTTAACGCGGGGTCCGGCCCGTGTGGGGATGACGACAGGTAGATCCAACCGCCGAATTCTGATACTAGGAGGGTATAACCTGTTGCAACATAGCGAGCAGGTCGCAGCGGATATGGCCCTACTATGTGCGGTCGCTGAGCGTGAAATGTTAAAAGGTGTTAGCGACGGGGAACTATCCCGGAGGGTTGCCGGCGCAGCCTTGCAGGTATTTTTCGATTTTCTTCATATATCGTAAAGTAAATTTTGATGCATACTGACTTGCCTTTCCTCATTTTCCTCTTCTTTAGACTCTCATCTTGGAGGTAGAGAGGGGGCGGCGGGCGCAAAAGAAGGCTACCTTTAACAAGGTGGTAAAGAAATATCGGCGGTGCCGCGTCAAGCATCAGGCGCTGGCGGACCTACTCAAGCAGGACCCAGAATTTCGGGTTTTCCGTGAGGGTTTGGAGCAGTCGGAGGCCCAGCTGAAACGGAGGATGGCCGAGCTGGAGCAGATCGACAAGCAACTGATGACCGCTCTAGCTCGGAACATTGAGCTGGAGACTATTCTTCAGTCTAAGGAAGAAGAGCTGGAGGTTGGCCATGGGGTAGCAACGGAAGCTGCTGATTTGCGGATCAAGGTTGCCGCTTTGACCATCGAACTCGATACCAAGGCGGCTGAGATTGAAGTCCTTAAGCGGACTGCTGCTCCAAGGCCTGACGAGGATGCGCATCGTGAGGCGCATGATATGTGGGTGTACGCCGAGGCCAGATTGGTCGTATTCGAGGAGTTCTTAGCTGTGGGTCGAGCCACTGAGGTGGAGGTTCAGGAGCAACGACGCATAGCCCGTGTCGCCCGTGAAACTTGTGGGTATAGTTCTGATTCCCCAGACCGGGCGGGCTATAACTCCGAAGACATCAACCGTCTAGAATCCGGCTCTTGGATCTCTGCGATCTATCAGGCCGAGGATGGCGGTGGACGAGATGGCGGTCCGATGGGGGACGGTGAACAGAATGGCGAAGCCCCTTAGGACTTGTATTCATTTTGTTTTGCTGTATTTGGAGACGTAAATGGGTCCTTTTGTACATGTATTTTTGGATGATAATGGAAGTTATACTTTTGCTGTTATTCTTTTCTTTTTGTACCTTTTATTTTCGGCCTTAATATTGTTGATGGCCTTAGCCGTGTGTGTAACCTCGACTGTCGTCGAGTTACTTGCCGTCATAGTCGAGCTGGGTCGACGTATTGGCGTCGATGGACTTAGCCATAATGTCATTGATGGCCTTAGCCATGTACGTAACTTCGGCTGTCGTCGAGTTACTTGCCGTCATAGTCGAGCTGGGTCGACTTATCGACACCGATGGCCTTAGACATAATATCGTTGATGGCCTTAGCCATGTACGTAATTTTGACTGTCGTCGAGTTACTTGCCGTCATAGTCGAGCTGGGTCGACTTATCGGCGTCGATGACCTTAGCCATTATATCGTTGATGGCCTTAGCCGTGTACGTAACTTCGACTGTCGTCGAGTTACTTATCGTCGTAGTCGAGCTGGGTCGACTTATCGACGTCGATGGCCTTAGCCATAATATCGTTGATGGCCTTAGCCATGTACTTAATTTCGACTGTCGTTGAGTTACTTGCCGTCATAGTCGAGTTGGGTCTACTTATCAGCGTCGATGACCTTAGCCATAATATCGTTGATGGCCTTAGCCATGTACGTAACTTCGACTGTCGTCGAGTTACTTGCCGTCGTAGTCGAGCTGGGTCGACTTATCGGCGTCGATGGCCTTACCCATTATACCGTTGATGGCCTTAGCCATGTGTGTAACTTCGACTGTCGTCGAGTTATTTGCCATCATGGTCGAGCTGGGTCGACTTATCGGCGTCGATGTCCTTAGCCATTATACCGTTGATGGCCTTAGCCATGTGCGTAACTTCGACTGTCGTCGTGTTATTTGCCGTCATGGTCGAGCTGGGTCGACTTATCGGCGTCGATGGCTTTCGCCATAATATCATTTATGGCCTTAGCCTTTTACACATTGAGATGGTCGTAGCCGTTCAGACATTGGAGATGGCCGTAGCCGTTCATACATTGGAGATGGTCGTAGCCGTTCATACATTGGAGATGGCCGTAGCCGTTCATACATTGGAGATGGCCGTAGCCGTTCATACATTGGAGATCACGCTAGTCCAGTCCCTTTGTCATGCCAGTCGGGAGGACGTATGGAGTGGCTGGTATGATAAACTTGTTTCTTAAATATCTCCGGGTGTCGCCTCGTTAAAAACCTCCCCGAGAAAACCCAATTGGGACAAAACCCGAGTAAGGGAAAAAGAGTGCGACTCGGGAGACGCCTTTCAGAAATGGAAATACTTGAGGTGGGCGACGTTCCAATTGTTTTGGAGCATTTTTCCTTCCATTGTTTCTAATTGAAATGCTCCTTTACTTGCTGCCGCTGTGATTTTGTAGGGTCCGTCCCAGTTGTTGCCCAGTTTTCCTTCGGTTGGGTCCTTTGATGCCAATGTTTTGGCTTTGAGGACGTAGTCCCCCACTTTGAGTGGTCTTATTTTGGCTCTCTTGTTGTAGTATCTTTTGACTTGTTGCTTCTGAGCCACCATTCTTATGTGGGCCATTTCTCTTCTTTCCTTGGCCTCGTCGAGGTCTTGAATTCTGTTTACGTCGTTCTCTGCTCCGCTGGTATGTGAATACCTTAAGCTTGGTTCGCCGACTTCGACCGGTATGACCGCGTCGGTTCTGTAGACCAGTGAGTACGGCGTTTCTCCTGTGGAGGATTTGGGCGTGGTTCGGTGTGCCCCATAGCCCTTTGGCTTCCTCGAGTTTCTTCTTTAGTATGTTCAGTATTGTTTTATTGGAAGACTCTGCTTGGCCGTTGGCGGCGGGGTGATATGGCGTGGATAGTATCCGCTTGATACGCCATTTGTCGAAGAATTCTGTTATCTTTTGGCCGATGAATTGCCGTCCGTTGTCGTAGCTGATTTCCTTGGGGATGCCGAAACGGCAGATGATATTCTTCCATATGAAAGCGATGACTTCTTGTTCGCGTATTTGGGCATACGCTCCTGCTTCCACCCACTTGGAAAAATAGTCAGTTAAAACTAATAGAAATCGTACCTTTCCTCGTCCCGCTGGTAGGGGACCGACTATGTCCATTCTCCATTTGATGAAGGGCCATGGGGAAGTGACCGAGTGAAGTGGTTCTCCTGGTTGGTGTATCATGGGGGCATACTTTTGGCATTGTTCGCATCGGCGAACATATTCCGCTACGTCTTTCTTCATAGTGGGCCAATAATAGCCAGTTCATATTATGCAGCGCACGAGGGCGCGGTTACCTGTATGGGCACCGCAATGACCTTCGTGTACCTCTTCGAGCACTGGTCGCGTTTGTTGCTACCCTAGACACTTGGCTAGGGGTCCGCCAAACGTCCTTTTGTAGAGTTCTTGGTTTATCAGGCAATACCGAGCGACCTGTACGCGGAGCTTCTTGGCTTCTTTTTTGTCGAGTGGGACTGTTCCATCCTGCAGATAGGATACAAACTGGTTGCGCCAGTCCCAAGTCAAATTTAAAGAGAGTACCTCAGTGTCATCAATGGCTGAATGGAGGAGGGTGACGACGCTTTCTTTGTTGAAGTTTTTAGTGGCTGCAGCCAGTTTCGCTAGGCCGTCTGCTTCAACGTTCCGTGCTCTCGGAAATTGTTCGAAGCGGCACTCGTCGAACTCGGTTATTAACCTGTGAATTGCTGACCGGTATTTTTGTAACCTCTGCTCCTTGATTTGGTAAGTCCCAGTGACCTGGTTTACCACGAGTTGAGAGTCGCAATGGAGAACGAGTCGTCGAGCTCCATACTTGATGGCCAGTTTCAAACCTGCAATAATAGCCTCGTACTCGGCTTCGTTGTTAGTCATCTCGGGGCATCGTATGGACTGGCGAATTGTTTCGCCCGTGGGGACCTCGAGAATGAGTCCTAGTCCTGATCCCGAGGCGTTAGCGGCGCCATTAGTGTAAAGTGTCCATAGGTCGGCGTTGGAGGGGGCACGGCATGCCTCTAGTTCCGCCTCTGGCAGTTTCTCTGCGCTGAAATCGGCTATGAAGTCGGCAAGTACTTGCGACTTGATGGCGTTTCTTGGATGATATGAGATATCGTGCTCACTGAAATCTATGGCCCATCTGGCGAGTCTGCCTGATAACTCAGCTTGTGTAGGATACTTCTCAAGGGGAAGGTTGTCACTACTTTTATGGGGTGGCATTGGAAATAGGGTCGGAGCTTCCGTGAAGCTACGACCAATGCCAAAGCTAATTTTTCAAGGTGTGGATACCGTGTTTCGGCGTCCACTAAGGTTTTGCTAATATAGTAAATAGGAGATTGCGTACCTTCGTTTTCACGAACTAGGACTGCGCTGACGGCAACCTCGGATACGGCCAAGTATACCAGCAGGGGCTCGCCTGGATTTGCTTTGGCCAGCAGTGGCGGCGAAGATAGGTACGCTTTCAATTTTCTTAAGGCCTCGACGCATTCCTCATTCCACTGTAACCCATTGTCCTTTCTCAGCACATTGAAAAACTTATGGCATCTGTCGGAGGATCGTGAGATGAACCTAGACAAGGCGGCTATTCGCCCCGTCATCTTTTGCACCTGCTTTTTGCTGTTCAGTATCTCGGAAATTACGTCTATCGCCTTGATCTGATCTGGATTGACTTCGATACCTCGTTGTGATACGAGAAACCCTAAGAATTTTCCTGAGGCCACGTCGAAGGCGCATTTCTCGGGGTTCAGTTTCATCCCGTACCTTCTCAATATCTCGAAGGCTTCTTTCAGATGGTCGATGTGGTCCTCTTTTCTTGTCGACTTTACCAGCATGTCGTCGATATAGACTTCCATAGTCTTACCGAGCTGCTCTTTGAACATTTTGGTGACCAGTCTCTGGTACGTAGCCCCTGCATTTTTGAGCCCGAAGGGCATTACCTTGTAGCAGTAAGTCCCTTGGTGGGTGATGAAAGTTGTCTTCTCTTGGTCCTCCTCGGCCATCATGATTTGATTGTAGCCGGAGTAGGCGTCTAGGAAGCTCAGTAGTTCATGTCCTGCAGTGGCGTCGATCAGTTGGTCGATGTGGGGTAGTGGGAATGAATCCTTTGGGCATGCTTTGTTCAGATCAGTGAAATCCACACACATTCTCCACTTCCCATTTTTCTTTTTGACCATGA
>NC_031999.1:48976791-49062937 GCF_001879085.1 Nicotiana attenuata
TTTTATGGCCGATGCTATCCGTTCTGGGGGGTCGGCTCCACAAAGGAAAGCTGTTGCCGATGCCAGCCCAGCCCGTGTTCTGGAGAGCGATTCGTCGGCTGCTGTTGAAGAAATGGGCGATGGTGCCGCGAGGGCGGATACTGAGGCCGCCCATGGAGATGTAGATAGGTTGGCGAGGGGTCCGGCCCACGTGAAGATGACGGCGGGTAGGTCTAACCGCCGAATTATGAACCCAGGAGGGTATAACCTGTTGCAACACAGAGAGCAGGATGCAGCGGATATGACCCTGTTATGTGCGGCCGCTGAGCGTGAAATGTTGAGGGGTGTTAGCGACAGGGACCTATCACGGAGGGTCGCTGTGCGGCCTTGCAGGTAGCTTTCAGTTTTTTCTGTGTGTCGTAAGGCTAACTGTGATGCGTACTGACCTGCCTTTCCTTTTTCTTCTCCTTTTTAGACTCTCATTTTGGAGGTGGAGAGGAGGCGGCGGGCGCACAAGAAGGCAGCCACTTTCAACAAGATGGCAAAGAAATACCAACGGTGCCGCACCAAGCATCGGGCACTGGCGGACCTGCTCAAGCAGGACCCGGAATTTCGGGTGTTTCGTGAGGGTCTCGAACAGTCGGAGGCCCAGTTGATACGGAGGGTGGCCGAGCTGGAGCAGATCGATGAGCAGCTGATGACTGCTCTGGCTCGAAACATTGAGCTGGAGACTCTTCTCCAGTCTAAGGAAGAAGAGTTGGAGGTTGGCCGTGGGTAGCGGCGGAAGCTGCTGATTTGCGGATCAAGGTTGCCGCTTTGACCACCGAACTCGACGCCAAGGCGGCTGAGATTGAAGTCTTTAAACGGACTGCTGCACCAAGGCCTGACGAGGTTGCGCATCGTGAGGCGCATGATATGTGGGTGTACGCCGAGGCCAGACTGGTCGTGTTCGAGGAGTTCTTAGCTGCGGGTCGAGCCACTGAGGCGGAGGTTCAGGAGCAACGGCGCATAGCCCGTGTCGCCCGTGAAACTTGTGGGTATAGTTCTGATTCCCCAGACTGGGCGGGCTATAACTCCGAAGACGTCAACCGTCTAGAATCCGGCTCTTGGATTTCTGCAACTTATCAACCCGGGGGCGGCGATGAACAAGATGTCGGTCAGGCGGGGGACGAAGAGCAGAATGGCGGTCACGCTAGGGGTGACGGGTGAAGCGGCGAGGCCTCTTAGGATTTGTATATATTTTGTTTTTTCGTATTTTGGAATGTAAATGGACCTTTTGTAAGGTCAAGTGTACATGCATTTTTTTGAATGATAATGAAAGTCGTACTTTTGCTGCCATTCTTTTCTTTTTGTACCTTTTATTTTCGGCCTTAATATTGTTGATGGCCTTAGCTGTGGGCGTAACTTCGACCGCCGTCGAGTTACTTGTCATAGTCGAGCTGGGTCGACTTACTGACGTCGACGGCCTTAGCCATAATATTGTTGATGGCCTTAGCCGTGTGCGTAACTTCGACTGTCGTCGAGTTACTTGCCGTCATAGTCGAGCTGGGTCGACTTATTGACGTCGATGGCCTTAGCCATAATATCATTGATGGCCTTAGCCATGTACGTAACTTCGACTGTCGTCGGGTTACTTGCCGTCGTAGTCGAGCTGGGTCGACTTATTGACGTCGATGGCCTTAGCCATAATATCGTTGATGGCCTTAGCCATGTACGTAACTTCGACTGTCGTCGGGTTACTTGCCGTCATAGTCGAGCTGGGTCGACTTATCGGCGTCGATGGCCTTAGCCATAATATCGTTGATGGCCTTAGCCATGTACGTAACTTCGACTGTCGTCGGGTTACTTGCTGTCGTAGTCGAGTTGGGTCGACTTATCGGCGTCGATGGCCTTAGCCATAATATCGTTGATGGCCTTAGCCATGTACATAGCTTCGACTGTCGTCGAGTTACTTGCCGTTATAGTCGAGCTGGGTCGACTTATCAGCGTCGATGGCCTTAGCCATAATATCGTTGATGGCCTTAGCCATGTATGTAACTTCGACTGTCATCGAGTTACTTGCCGTCATAGTCGAGCTGGCCGAATTATCGGCGTCGATGGCCTTAGCCATAATGTTGTTGGAGATGGCCGTAGCCTTTTACACGTTGAGATGGCCGTAGCCGTTTATACATTGGAGATGGCCGTAGTCGTTCATACATTGGAGATGGCCGTGTCCTTTCATACATTGGAGATGGCCGTGGCCTTTCATACATTGGAGATGGCCTTAGCCGTTCATACATTGGAGATCATGCTAGTTCAGTCCCTTTGTCATGTTAGTCAGGAGAGTGTATGGAGTGGCTGGTATGATAAACTTGTTCCGCAAATATCTCCGGTACCCCCTCTGCCGCCTCGTTAAAAACCTCCCCGAGAAAACCCAATTGGGACAAAACTCGGGTAAGGGAAAAAGAGTGTGACTCGGGAGACGCCTTTCAGAAATGGAAATAGTTGAGGTGGGCGACGTTCCAATTGTTTTGGAGCGTTTTTCCTTCCATTGTTTCTAATTGAAAAGCTCCTTTACTTGCTGCTACTGTGATTTTGTAGGGTCCGTCCCAGTTGGTGCCCAGTTTTCCTTCGCTTGGGTATTTTGATGCCAATGTTTTGGCTTTGAGGACGTAGTCTCCCACTTTGAGTGGTCTTATTTTGGCTCTCTTGTTGTAGTATCTTTCGACTTGTTGTTTCTGAGCCACCAATCTTATGTGGGCCATTTCTCTTCTTTCCTCGGCCTCATCGAGGTCTTGAAGTCTGTTTATGTCGTTCTCTGCTCCGCTGGTATGTGAATACCTCAAGCTTGGTTCGCCGATTTTGACTGGTATGACAGCGTCGGTTCCATAGACCAGGGAGTACGGTGTTTCTCCTATGGAGGACTTTGGTGAGGTTCGGTGTGCCCATAACACTTCCGGTAGTAGCTCGGGCCATAGCCCTTTGGCTTCCTCGAGTTTCTTCTTCAGTATGTTCAGTATTGTTTTATTGGAAGACTCTGCTTGGCCGTTGGCGGCGGGGTGATATGGCGTGGAGAGTATCCGCTTGATACGCCATTTGTCGAAGAATTCTGTTGTCTTTTGGCCGATGAATTGTCGTCCGTTGTCGCAGCTGATTTCCTTGGGGATGCCGAAACGGCAGATGATATTCTTCCATATGAAGGCGATGACTTCTTGTTCGCGTATTTGGGCGTACGCTCCTGCTTCCACCCACTTGGAAAAATAGTCAGTTAAAACTAATAGAAATCGTACCTTTCCTCGTCCCGCTGGTAGGGAACCGACTATGTCCATTCCCCATTTGATGAAGGGCCATGGGGAAGTGACTGAGTGAAGTGGTTCTCCTGGTTGGTGTATCATGGGGGCATACTTTTGGCATTGTTCGCATCGGCGGACATATTCTGCTGCGTCTTTCTTCATAGTGGGCCAATAATAGCCGGTTCGTATTATGTAGCGCACGAGGGTGCGGTTACCTGTATGGGCGCCGCAATGGCCTTCGTGTACCTCTACGAGCACTGGTCGCGTTTGTTGCGGCCCTAGACACTTGGCTAGGGGCCCGCCAAACGTCCTTTTGTAGAGCTCGTGGTTTATCAGGCAATACCGGGCGGCCTGTACGCGGAGCTTCTTGGCCTCTTTTTTGTCGAGTGGGACTGTTCCATCCTGCAGATAGGATACAAATTGGTTGCGCCAGTCCCAAGTCAAATTTAAAGAGAGTACCTCAGTGTAATCAATGGCTGAATGGAGGAGGGTGACCACGCTTTCTTTGTTGAAGTTTTTAGTTGCTGCGGCCAATTTTGCTAGGCCGTCTGCTTCAACGTTCCGTGCTCTCGGAACTTGTTCGAAGCGGCACTCGTCGAACTCGGTTATTAACCTGTGAATTTCTGACTGGTATTTTTGTAACCTCTGCTCCTTGATTTGGTAAGTCCCGGTGACCTGGTTCACCACGAGTTGAGAGTCGCAATGGAGAACGAGTCGTCGAGCTCCATACTTGATGGCTAGTTTCAAACCTGCAATAACAGCCTCATACACGGCTTCGTTGTTAGTCATCTCGGGGCATCGTATGGACTGGCGAATTGTTTCGCCCGTGGGGACCTCGAGAATGGGTCCCAGTCCCGATCCCGAGGCGTTAGCGGCACCATCAGTGTAAAGAGTCCATAGGTCGACGTTGGAGGGGGTACGGCGTGCCTATAATTCCGCCTCTGGTAGTATCTCTGCGCTGAAGTCGGCTATGAAGTCGGCAAGTACTTGCGACTTGATGGCGTTTCTTGGATGATATGACATATCGTGCTCACTGAGCTCTATGGCCCATCTGGCGAGTCTGCCTGATAACTCAGGCTTGTGTAGGATACTTCTCAAGGGGAAGGTCGTCACTACTTTTATGGGGTGGCATTTATGCCAAAGCTAATTTTTCAAGGTGTGGATACCGTGTTTCGGCGTCCACTAAGGTTTTGCTAATATAGTAAATAGGAGATTGCGTACCTTCGTTTTCACGAACTAGGACTGCGCTAACGGCGACCTCGGATACGGCCAAATATACCAGCAGGGGCTCGCCTGGATTTGCTTTGGCCAGCAGTGGCGGCGAAGATAGGTACACTTTCAATTTTCTTAAGGCCTCGACGCATTCCTCATTCCATTGTAACCCATTGTCCTTTCTCAGCACATTGAAAAACTTATGGCATCTGTCGGAGGATCGTGAGATGAACCTAGACAAGGCGGTTATTCGCCCCGTCAGCTTTTGCACCTGTTTTTTGCTGTTCAGTATCTCGGGTATTGCGTCTATCGCCTTGATCTGATCTGGATTGACTTCGATACCTCGTTGTGATACGAGAAACCCTAAGAATTTTCCCGAGGCCACGCCGAAGGCGCATTTCTCGAGGTTCAGTTTCATCCCGTACCTTCTCAATATCTCGAAGGCTTCTTTCAGATGGCCGATATGGTCCTCTTTTCTTGTTGACTTTACCAGCATGTCGTCGATATAGACTTCCATAGTCTTACCGAGCTGCTCTTTGAACATTTTGGTGACCAGTCTCTGGTACGTAGCCCCTACATTTTTGAGCCCGAAGGGCATTACCTTGTAGCAGTAAGTCCCTTGGTGGGTGATGAAAGTTGTCTTCTCTTGGTCCTCCTCGACCATCATGATTTGATTGTAGCCGGAGTAGGCGTCTAGGAAGCTCAGTAGTTCATGTCCTGCAGTGGTGTCGATCAGTTGGTCGATGTGGGGTAGTAGGAATGAATCCTTTGGGCATGCTTTGTTCAAATCAGTGAAATCCACACACATTCTCCACTTCCCGTTTTTCTTTTTGACCATGATGACATTGGCGACCCACTGGGGGTATTTTGATTCTCTGATGGAGCCGTTGGCCAGTAACTTGTCTACTTCCGTACTGACCACTTCGTTGATAGTGGCGTTGAATTTTCTCCTCATCTTTCGCACGGGCGGATGTAGTGGATCGACATTCAGCTTGTGGGTAGCGATGTCTCGCAGGATTCCCGGCATATCTGAATGGGAAAAGGCGAACAAATATGCATGGTTAGTTAAGAATTCACGATACTTACTTGGGTTGGCGAGACCGTGCCCGATATAGGCTTTCTTCGTAAGATTGGTTTCGTCCAATTGGACTGGGTCGAGATCTTCGACCGTCGCTTTACAGGCCTCCACAACGTCGGGGTCTTTGATGGCGTCCGTTGTCGGGTTGACCTTAGTCCCCGACACGGCTAATTGCTATGCCTCCGCGCTCGCCCCTTTAGCTGTTGGGTATGGCCGCAGTCTTGGGCTATTTTGTAGCATTCTTGTGTGGTGCGTGGCTCGCCTCGAATACTGAATACTCCCCATGGGGTAGGGAATTTGATCACTTGGTAAAGGCTTGAAGGGACCGCTCGCATGACGTGTATCCACGGGCGTCCTATGATGATGTTCTACACCTTGATTCATCACGTGGAAAGTTGTTTCCAGCGTGACTCCTCCTGCTAAGAGGGGCAGTGCTATTTCTCCGGACGTCCGTTCCACTGTCTTGTTAAAAACGGCTAGTGTTATGCAGCGCGGTATTACCCTATCCTCGAGTCCCATTTGTACGAGGACCCTTGGGTGGATAATACAGGCGCCACTTCCGTCATCGATCATGATTCTTTTAACATTTGTATCAGCGATACGTAAAGTGATAACTAAAGCATCGTAATGAGGGAAAGACAAACCGTTGGCATCAGACTTATCGAAGGTGATACTATCTTCGAAGTCGTCATACCGTTCATGGGCGATGGTCCGCTTTGGTGAACTTGACGTGATTGATCGCCAAGTCATCGCCGCCTCCGACGATCATGTTTATCGTGCGTGCTGGGGAGGGCGGCTTCGACGGCCCGTGGGGTTGTTCCCGTCCGCGTGCAAAGTTGATTTTCCCTTTGTCACTGAGTAATTCCCTCAGGTATCCCTGGTTCAGCATCCTGACCACCTCTTGCCGTAGGCCTATGCAGTCTTCGGTTTTGTGCCCCCGTTCCTGATGGAACTCACATAGGACGTTTGATTTCCTTGTGGCGGGGTCTGATTTCATCTTCTGCGGCCACTGCACTTTGGTGCCCAGCTTCTCCAGTGCGTACACTATTTCTGAAGGAGACACACGAATGTTATGGGCGGATAATAAAGGAGGCGTACCTCTTTCGTTTCGGAGTGGGGCGACGTGTCGCTATAGCGCGTCTGTATGCCTTGGTGGCGGATGGGAGGATCTGGTGTATGGCTGATGTCGATCATTGTTGGAGAGGGGGAGTTGTTCTCGTCGTCCTTCGTTCCGTCGATCTCTCCTCGTTTCTGAGTGTATCGCTGTTAGCCGTTGGGTCGGCCCATTAAGATTATCCTCGTCCACTCGTACCTCAGCGCAATAGGCGTTGTGGATTTCCTCCCATGTGGTAGGGGGATATTTCATGAGGCGGCTCAGCAACTTCTTGGTTGCCCTTGAACCATCCCTGCTTAGCCCGTTCTGGAAAGCGGCGACTGCCATACCTTCCGATACGTTTGGTAGACTCGTCCTTACCCTGTTAAACCTTGCTAGGAAGTCCCTGAGTCCCACTCCTGTAGTTTGCCTGATGGTGAAGATGTTGTTGACCCTGGCCTCCGCTTTCTTCGCGCCTGCATGGGCTGTGACGAACTTATCCGCCATTTCCTCGAACGTTGATATTGCCTTAGCTGGTAGCTGAGAGTACCATGTTAAAGCCCCTCCTGTCAACGTCTCACCAAACTTCTTCAGCAGTACCGACGGTACCTGTTCTTTTGATAGGTCGTTGCCCTTCACAGCGGTGACGTAGTGGATCAGATGATCCTCGGGATCAGTGGTTCCGTCATATACCCTCAAGTAGGGTGGCATCTTGAAGGTTTTTGGGGTGGAGTGAGGGGCAGCTTCTTCAGTGTATGGTTGTTCAACGAACCTTCCCACGTCGCGTTTTGGTAGCAACTTGGGAGCACCGGGGATCTTGTCGACCCTCTCCTGATGTTCCTTCATCTGATCGCGGAGCGCCTTGTTTTCATTTTCCATTTCTTCCATCTTCTTTAGGATGGCTGTTAGCGTGCCATCGCTGGTCTGTGTCTCGACGGGTTCGTTATTTGCTAGTGCAACTTCCGGTTCGCCCACGGCAGCAGTGGTATCTACCGTTGGTGTACACCTGATGTTACTTTGTGGTGACCTCTCAACCAAGCCACTCAGAGTGCATGTTAGCCATCTTTCCAGTAGCTTCTTGACCGCTGAGGGTGCTTCCATAGCCGCAGATGTGGAAGCTCCCTTTTCGTGCAAGATCGTCAGATCTTCGAATGAGGAAGGTGAGATCTCCGCACCCGATGTGATACTAGGGGTTGCATTCAGGATGCCATCGTCACTGGCCTCGTTGAGAGGGCCAAGGAGATTGGTAGTGACACCCAATATAGCTTTTGATTTTGGGTTATTGTCAGCCATCTTTTGTGTTTGTGTGATTTAGAGAATGGTAGTTGGTTGTTCTCTAGGTGGATACTATGATTTTGATTCTCGAAATCCCCACAGACGGCGCCAAATTGTTCGGCTCAAAAGTTAACAATATACTTTGTAAGCTAGAAAACAATCAAAAGTAAGAAAAGGGTAAATCGTAATCAAATATAATAAACCTAGAGATGCAAAGATGATGTTATTGTTGTAGATCTAGTATTGCAAAGTGATAATATGAACTCAATAGAATATGTTCGTTTGAGGTAGAGATAGAGAGAGAAAGCCAGAAAATGAGAGAGTTGTATTATATCAGAGTCCCCCCTTTACAATGTGAAGGTCTCCTTTATATAATAAGAGATCTTCCTCGAAAGAATCAAAAAGTTACAAAGACAGGTAACGTCTCCCTAGTGAAGACACTGAGTCCTAAACGATGTCGTTTTTGTCCCCACGTCCGAGTCGTACCCGCTACGTTAGTCGGCGTACACTCACTGGGCGTACCCACTGGCGTAGAGATGCTGACGGTCAAATTTGACCCTATACAGTATTCAATGTAACCACTGTCATAGATATGGGCATATTAAAGCAAATTGTTGGTTCAAAGATCAGAAGATGAACTTTGCAGCAGGGGTAGCAGGGAATAAGGAAGAAGAGAACAAGCTTTTTATGGCTCATATTGACAACGACCATAGGCCAAGTGATTTATGGTTTGTGGACAGTGGTTCAATCATATGACGGGCGCCAAATCTTTGTTCAAAGAGCTTGATGAGAAGCAAAGTGCAGCTTGGCAACACAAAGGAGATGCAAGTTGAAGGAAAAGGCACGGTGGGTGTCGACATTAGCCATGGCAAAGTAAAAATGCTGGATAACGTTCAATTCGTGCCTGATTTAGGATACAATTTGTTGAGCGTTGGACAACTAATGGCTGGCGGATATTCTCTTTTCTTTGATGACGATGCTTGTGTCATTACAAACAAAAAGTCAGGAAAAGGAGTTCATATTAGCATGACTCCAAATAAGATGTTTCCGTTGGATATTTCTAACTTGGAGAATTTTGCTCTCGCTGCAAGTACAATGGATGACTCAAAGTTGTGGCATTTGAGATACGGGCATCTCAACATAAAAGGCCTGAAATTACTAAGTGATAAAGGTATGGTTCTTGGACTACCTAAAATTGACTCTATTGAATTGTGTGAAGGATGCATTTATGGGAAACAAACTAGAAAGTCTTTTCCTGTTGGAAAGGCTTGGAGGGCTTCAAAGTGTCTTGAATTAATACATGCTGATTTATGTGGATCCATGCATACTACATCTTTTGGTGGGAGTCGTTATTTTCTACTTTTTACTGACGATTGTAGTCGCATGAGTTGGGTTTATTTTTTGGAAAACAAATCAGAGACATTTCAGAAATTCAAGCACTTCAAAGCCAAAGTTGAGAAGCAAAGTGATCTGTTCATCAAAGCTCTTCGCACTGATAGAGGCGGTGAATTCTTGTCCGCTGAATTTAATCTTTTTTGTGAAGAAAATGGAATTCACAGGGAGTTGACAACACCTTATACTCCGGAGCAAAATGGTGTCGCTGAGCGTAAGAATCGCACTGTTGTGGAGATGGCAAGAAGCATGTTACAAGCGAAGGGACTTCCAAATCAATTTCGGGCTGAAGCAGTGGCAACATCAGTCTACTTATTAAATCTTTCTCCCACAAAGGTTGTCATGAATCAAACTCCATATGAAGCTTGGCATGGTAGAAAACCATCTGTAAGCTACTTAAGAATTTTTGGATGCATTGCTTATGCTTTGGTAAAATCTCAATTTCGTCATAAGCTGGATGAAAAATCTGAAAAATGCATTTTTATTGGTTACGGTACACAATCTAAAGCTTACAGATTGTATAACCCACTTAGTGGCAAGACCATGATTAGAAGGGATGTAGTATTTGATGAAAATGCAAGCTAGGATTGGAGTGGAAACGATGAGAAGATACCACAACAGGTTCCTATACCCATTGGAATTACTTCTGATGGAAATCAACAGCTAACACCTACTGCTACACCAGCTGGTTCTTCTATAGCTTCTCCAGATTCATCAACTGCGACATCACCTAGCAGAAGCTCTTCATCTCCAACTCTTGAAGAGTCTTCAGATGAGCTAAATCCACAAAGAAGATCAACAAGGCTTAAAAAGCCGAATCCTAAATATGCTAATGATATTTATGACACCTGTCAATTTGCTCTCAATGTTGCAGATCCTATATCCTTCGAAGAAGCGGCTACAAAGGAAGAAAGGCAGAAAGCGATGTTAGAAGAGATGAAATCTATCGAAAAGAATGGCACATGGGAGATGGTGGAATTACCGGAAGGCAAAAATGCAATTGGCTTGAAAGTGGGTGTTTCAAGACGAAGTTCGCTGCAGATGGGAGCCTACAAAAGCACAAAGCTCGCTTGTGGAAAAAGGCTATGGCACAACAATATGGTGTTGATTTTGAAGTAAACATTTTCTCCAGTAGCTCGATTTGAAACTGTGAGACTTGTTCTAGCACTGGCTGCACAATTGCAATGGCTGGTTTATCAATTTGATGTCAAGTCGGCATTTCTTAATGGAGACTTACAAGAAGAAGTTTATGTAACACAACCGGAAGGTTTCATAAAGGGTGGCAATGAGACAAAGGTGTACAAGCTAAAGAAGGCGTTGTATGGTTTGAAGCAAGCCCCTCGAGCGTGGTATAGCAAGATCGATGGGTATTTTCAGAAAAAATGTTATATGAGAAGTGAAAATGAACCCACCTTGTATGTGAAGAAGGAAGGTAATGATTTCATTATTGTTTGTCTTTATGTAGATGATATCATTTACACTAGCTCTNCTTGGATCAGAGTATAACTGAGCTCAAGAAGCAAGCTACAACAACCTTGTCCACCTCTGAAGCTGAGTACATTGCAGCCACTTCAGCAGCTTGCCAAGCTATCTGTCTAAGAAGGATCTTAGCAGAACTTCGACATAAGCAAGAAAGTGCAACTGAGATATACTGTGACAACAAAGCATCGATCTCCATGACAAAGAATCCAACTTTTCACAGCAGAACTAAGCACATTGATGTCCGCTTTCATTTCATCCGTGATTTGGTTGCGAAGGAGGAGATAATTCTGAAGCATTGTAGCACTCATGAGCAATTACCTGATATACTGACAAAGTCTTTGGCAGCAGACAAGTTTGTCTACTTAAGAGCTTTGCTTGGTGTTTGTAACTTTGAATCAAGGGGGCATATTGATGAATGATTCAAAGTAGGACTTGGTCAAATTTGAGTTTGTTAGTAGTGTCTTATATACTTGGATTGGTTAGCAGTAGTTATGGTATAGTTTTATGGTTTAATGGTAGTGGATAGTTGTTGCTTTATTAGTGGTAATAGTGGTCAGTTTAGTGGTTTAGTGGTCTGTTTATTTGTAAGCCTATATAAAGGTAATATTTGCTTCAGTTTAATATATCAATGAAGTTAAGAAAAATTCCAGCAAACTTCTTGTACGCAGTAAGCTTTTCTCCTCAAATTTTCAATCTGTTGCTTACTTTATTCAACAAAAGATGCTACATTTTACCCCAATGTGGGACTTCCCGACGCGAATCCGAATTTAGTCGGGTCCAAAACGGATACCGGACACCGGGTGGGAAACCAAAAAAAATGCTAAATTTGGGCTGTATATGAGGGTGAACTGCCAACTTTTCCTTCTCAATATTAAAAGATAGCTGCAACATTCTCTCTATTCCTGATGTCTTTTATGAAATTAAGGTTTGACTGCAATTCAAGAAATGCAAAAAGAGTCACAGGATCCTTCAAACAGCTTGGGGTTGCCCAACTTATGACTTTAGATTTGTTTTAAGCACTTTTTTTACTTGTTTTAAGCACTTTTTTAAGTTGCCAAACGCTAAAAAGAGCTTAAAACCTGGTTTGAACAGCTTAAAAGTCAATCCAAACTCGCTCTAAGCCACAATAGAAGTTCATCATCCGATAGGTGTCACAATGAAACTTCTAATACATTTCTGATAACTTAGACTGACACAAAGCATAAACAATCTGCAAAGACTAGATTTAGGAATGACTTCTACACTGAGAAACCGTCTACTTTTGACAAGAATTGCACGTCGACTTGGTTTATTCATCCTGCCTTTGGCTAAGGAAAACAATTACAATAATAAGCTACCCAAGCAAGCATCCAGATATGAAGCCAAACAAGCAAATAAGTTATTATTGGTGTTCACAAATGAAAATAGCTAGTAGTAGGAATTGTAGGGAAATTACATGGGAAAATAACAACAATAATACTGCAATAATATTTGTATGCGGAAATACGTGAATTGACTTGAGTTGTGCTTGGCACTATCCTAAGAAACTATTTCAGCAATGTGAAATGTTTCCCCAAGATTAAACAAGCCCATCTCTAGTTATTTAGAGGATACAGGAATCAGCTAAATATTAATAATAAATCCAGCAAGTTTGGAATGAGGAAATAAACACAGGTTATAAAAGAAATTGGAACACACAAAAGGCTACACGTAATTGAAAAAAAGAGAAGGCTTGTAGTGATGATTACTAATCATTAGCAATCATGAGAGAGCAAAGTATTTGTTGGTGTTTTCGGATGGTATAGGAAGTGGGTATTTATAGTTGTAGAATTGTGTAAGAAGATGACAAGTGTTCATCTACTTGTCAAAAACATTCCATGCAAAGAGATAAGTGTTATGTCTCCTCTACCACTTGTTTACGACTTTGCCATTTGGCCATATATCTTCATGCAAAAGGCCACATGGTAGATATTCATGACCACTTGTAAAATTAAAAGAAAACATGGCTATTTAAAATTTTTAAAATACTCCCACAGGAATTATTCATTTTGTTACTTCCAACGTTCAACAATCAAAACTTGTGTAGTAAATTCATTTCTCTACTTGCCTGGTGGACTAAGGAGTTGCAACAGCAGCTATTCTCCCGAAATTTCTCTCTATTCGCACTTGTAGAGCATCATTACCATAACTCTGCTGCTCCTCTTGAATCTCTTTAGCTGAAAGCACAGCGGATTGGCTTGAATTTTCCAGCTCGATTATCTTCAGAGTAGGAACATCACCCAAATCGTGAGGGATGCTGTCCAAGTGAAGGCAATCCTTTAAAACTAGATGTTCCAGGCATGGAAAATGATCATTTGAGGCGCTCCAATGCTCTAAGTCAGACATCTCGATCATCAACACAGAACCCCTCTTCAACTTGTTCCCACTTTTGTCCTGTGAAGGCATAATTTTTTAGTTTGAGTACCTCAAGATTTGGCAATCTACAAAGAGAGGTCATACTCTCCCACGGCAAGTAGGTGAAGCTCAAAGTCAATTTCTTAAGATTCTCTGGAAGTGCATCAAGATGACAGGTGGTTTCAACCCAAAAATCTTTAATGCCTCGAGTTGAGGCAGGAGATCAAGATTTCTAAAGCAATCCAACCACAAGTCTGAAATTGTATCGCTAGCATAAGGCCAGAGTTTTTCAGATGTGTAAAGAAAATCACTCCAGGGAATTTGAACTGGGTAAGTATACTCGGTCGATTCACATATCCCCAATTTCTTTAACTTAGGAGTGCTTGAGAAGACATCCTTTGTACAATCTGCAAGGGTAATATTGGCAAATGTTTGTAGGTTATTTAGAACCAAGGAACTGTATCTATTACATTCTACTTTGGTTGGGCTCGGCAAACAGATGCTTGGTTTAACATGGAGATGTCTGAGGTTTGGCATCGTCCAAATCTCCCAAGGCAAAGTTGAGCTTCTAGAACACAGATGAAGGATTAAAGTCTGCAAACTCCAAAACTGTGACACTAGTGGAGGGAATTCGCTATCAGTGGCAACTGCAAGATAACGCAAATTAACAAGTTGCATTATCTCACTGGGAAACTGAGGGAAATGTTGGAAAGTGATATCTAGAACCCTGAGCAATTTGAAGTCTATGTATGAAAAAACTGAACTTTCCGAAATATTGAATCCCAAGATGGAACGAGAAACAGAAACGGTAGAATCCGTTGGTTGAATAGAGTAACTTGAGAAGATGGTGCTACAATTGATACTAACCCGACGTAGAGCTGTTATGCTTTCTGATAGAACATCAAGGGAATGCTTCAAGACATGTAGAAAGTTTTGTCTTTTAGCTTCTTCTACGCAAAAATCTCGCATGATATCATGGACTTTACATGTTTTGAGTTTTCCATTAGACCGCTTTCCAGCTAAAACCAAACTTCTATCAATAAGATCCTCCAAACACTCCTCTGCTATATCTTCCACGGTCGTATGTCCTGTTGCATTAAGGAAGCCCTCAGCAACCCACAACCTAATTAGCTTCCACACAGGAATCTCAAAATCTTCAGGAAATGCTCCCATGTACAAGAAGCAGGCTTTTAAATGTTGAGGCAAGTAGTTGTAACTTAGAGCAAGTATGTCTAAACACTGCCCTGGCTCACAATTAACAACGGAGCCCACACTTTCAGCAACAGTGTTCCAGCTATCCGGAGTCTTACTCATTTTGGAGAGATGCCCTGCAACCACAACAATCGCTAGAGGTAGTCCTTGGCATTTTTCTGCAATACTTTTCCCAATCACTTCCAATTCAAAAGGACATCCTCTTTTCCCGAAAAGTTTCTCACGGAGTAGCTCCCAACCTTCATCTTTGTTTAGAAAACTCAGTCGGTGAGGTTGCCTATCTGGATTAGCATTAGCATAAGTTGCGACATCAATGAGCCTACTTGTTAGTATGACACGACTTTTATTGTTATCATCAGGAAGCAACATGCTCACATTGTCCCAAGCATCAGTACTCCATATGTCATCGATGACGATGAGAAATCTCTTACCCTTTAAACTTTTGTACAATCGGTCAGCAATTTCTTGGTTTCTACCTTCGTACGTTTCTTTTGAAGGTTGAGTCATTAGCCTACCATACAGTCGATCAGCAGCTTCTTTGTCGCTCTCTTGATTGGATCCATTGGCTGGAGGAACAACTGAATAAAAGAGGTCAAGTAATGTGTCTCTTTCTCTGTACTCTTGAGAAATAGTGGTCCAAGCACGAACATCAAACCGGTAAACAACAGAAGGATGATTATATGCTCTTTTCGCAAGAGTTGTTTTACCAATACCAGCCATCCCAACTATAGTGATAATATCTAGTTCAGAAGAATCACCTCTGAGCCTATCAATTATTTTCTCCCAGTCGTCCTGGAAACCAACCGGTGTTTGTTGTTGCAAATTTGGACTACCAGTTGATACATCCCTCCTAGCCGGCGGTGAAGCTCGTGTATGAAAATTCCAAGTTCTAATCTTGTCACCCTTAATTGTCTTTGCTTCTTTTCTGATCAATTCCATTTCTTCAATTGCTACCTCCAACCTCTTACATAGAACTGAGTAGGCCTTTTTCGGTCCTTTGCATTTTTGGCCAAAAAATATTTTCTCAGCTTTGAGTCAACAATATCTTCAACTTGATATGTTTTCTCTTTGATTTTTCCTTCCAATAATTTTAGCCCTACATGCTTATGCATCAGCTTTTCATAATCCGTCTTGAAAAGATAAAATTCTTTTGCATAGTGATAAGATCTGTTCTTTCCTCTGAAGATTATTCAGTAATGGATGATTGCATTGCAGGAACAGCTCGAGTGAGCATACAGCAGAAGTCAGAGCAGCATAAGCCATTTCTTCTTCCTTAGAAAATTACATCAAACAAACTATCAGTCTACCACTACTTTACAAAAACAACTAGGCCTCAGATAGAGACGGAGTCAAGATTGAAGTTATTGAGTTCTAAATTTGCCAAAGAACCTATAGCATGTCTTAGTTACTGGTTCGCAATTAATTATTTATACATATTTAATGAATTTCCTAATACAGTCAAACTTCTCTATAACAACCTCGTTTGTTCCGATAAGCTTCTATAGTGAAGTGCTATTATAGAGAATATATATTATAACCAGGGGCGAAGTTATGTTGACCACCCTTCGCCGGAAAATCTACTACGTATAAGGTAAAATATTACATCTTATTGATTAAAAATAGACTTTTAAAACCCTTGCATAGCCCACGGGAAAAGGGTGTTCAAAATTTGAACACCCTTATTGAATTTCCTCGCTTCGCCACTGATTATAGCACAATATAAAAATCGATTCCGAAAAAGACTTGGCTTTTATAATGAATGATTTTTATATAGGTATGCTATTATAGAAAGGTCTAAGTGTATAGATACAGAATCTAAGCAAAAGCTACCGGTACGTCACACTCTAGCTATGAGTTGAGTTGAGGTCGACTATATGAATTCTAACTGAACATGTAACTCCATTTAAACTAATCTCATCTTAAACATGAGTTTATAACCTCGAAAAAAAGATGTAATACAAATTATAATGTCAAAATCGTCTCAACAGTTACAAAAATTAAATACAGCAACAATATTAGAAAACTATAAAAGTGATTAATGGGAAAGTGAGACCTGATATTAGTGGCGGCTGTGGGGCGAAGAACAAGAATGAAGAAGAAGGCAGAGTAGATCCTTCAATCAAAGTTTCATTCGCAATGTGGGCGTTGACCGTTCAGTGACTATTTTGGATGAAACTGTCCTTGAATCGGGTAATATTATACTACTTTTGTGTATTTTCTCTAAAATTTAAAAAAGAAAGAAATACTTTTGCGACATTATTAAAAATACCCATTATAAACGTGCAGTGACATTTTTATAACTGTAAAAGTATGTCATTACTGATAAGATAGAGTTCAAAATTAAAGAGTTCTCAAGTGTAAAATGATGTCATTTTTTATAACTCGCTACAAATAGTGTCATACACGAACAAAGAGCGTATTTCATTTTGTTCGTACACGATATTAACTTCGACGTATGACTCTAATCTAGTATAAGAGAAGTTCTTATTCTTGCCTCAAGCGTGTAGTTTCAACTTTCAAACATGGTGTTTGGAATTTATTGCTCCAATTAACTCAAACTATGGAAGGTTTTAGAGCTTCCTGTCGAAGAGAATTTATTTTTGAGACCCGAACCTAAATCCTCTTATTAAAAATTAGGGGTGACAATTTGAGCTTAAACCCATTTGATCCGTTCAACCCGTTCAAGTTGGGCTGGTCACTGACCCACCCAAACCCATTTCAACCGAGAAAAAGCGTCAAATATACCCCTTTACTGCGGAAAAGAGCATCAAGTTTACTCTCCGTTATACTTTCTGTTTAAAAATACTCTCGCTGTTGTACAACTGGATCAGATATACCCCTCATCCGTTAAAAATGTCCAGGACGCCCAACCCCACACAACAATGATATTTTGGCCACGTGGTGCCACCTCACTTCCCTAACCCGTTTTACCCCTCCTCTTCACCATTAGTGCCGCCATCAACACCACCATGACCCCACAATTTTCACCATCTTCACCACGTGGTGACATTAGTAGTGAAGGAGTAAGAGATGTTAGTGGTGGAAGAAGAAGTGAGGGGGAGGGGTAAAATGGATTGGGGACAATGAGGTGGCGTGCCATGAGGCGAAAATGTCATTGCCACGTGTAATTGGGCATCCACATTGGACAATTTAACGGAGGAGGGGTATATGTGATCCAATTGTATAACAGCGGGGGTATTTTTAGACAGAAAGTATAATGGAGGGTAAGTTTGATATTTTTCTCATAGTAAAGGGGTATATTTGACCCTTTTCCTTAAAATAATTTCTTTTGTTTGATATGTTATATATGACCATAGCAAAATAAAAAAAAGTCTTATTTGATAATTAAACAATTCATAAGAAATAATACACATTAATTAAAGTTTGGTAAGAGTTGAGCCGGCTGGGCTATGACCCAAATTTTAGGCCAAAATTTCACGGTATAGCCAGTTTTCGGACTGGTCAATCAAAAATAGCCAGCGTTTACCAAGTCAATAAAAAATAGCCACCGTTTTGCTGCAATAGAGACCGGTCCTGCATAATATACTGGAGTTCGGTGCACTTGTGTATGAACTCCAGCATATTATGCTGGACCGGTATACTTTGCAGGCTCCAGTATAATATACTGGAGACTGGAGCACTGGTGCTCCAAACTCCAGTATATTATATTGGACCATTATACTTGCTGGAACTCCAGTATATTATGCTGGAGTTCTAGTGTATTTATGCTGGAACTCCAATCCTGGAACTCCAGTATAATATGCTGGAGTTCAAGTATACTATCCTGGAACTCCAGTATAATATGCTAGAGTTCAAGTATACTTATGCTAGAACTCCAGCATACTATACTGGAGTATTTTCCGGGTTTTGAACAGTGTTTTCGCTCAGATTTATCTTTACATAAAAAGTGGCTAAATTTCGATTACTTTTGAAAATTGGGCTATTTTTGAACGACCAGTTGTAAATCTAGCTATTTTTAAAAATCACCCAAATTTTAGCGCAACTTGCCCAGTCCATCTCAGCCCAAGTTATTTTTGGGACCCGCCCCTTTTATTCACTCATTCCATTATCAGTCTAACTCGCTCATTTGACACCCGATGACCCACCCATTTATTGACTCATCCCATTTTAACCCATCTAAAATCAGCCCAATCCGTCCATTTGACACCTCTATAATGAGGATGAGAGATTTTCTTAACCATTTTGCCACACCCTTCGATGGTATTACAAGAGATCGAGTTAGTGGTGTTTGTTTAAGCACTTGTGCAAAACACAAGGGGAACTAGTGGCAAATAAAGACCTTTGAAAATTTCTGTTGTGCATTGATATAAATACTCCAAAAAAGACTCATTTCAATGGTTGCAAATGCAATTCCTCAATTTTCTCAAAACAGTTATAACTTTCCCTTTAAATTCCAACATCTTCCAACTTTATTAACTACCAACAAAACAAAGATAGAAACTCCAAACTCCCCCAGCTTAAGTTTTACAAATATGGACAGAAAAATTCTTGCATTTTCTGTCCTAACAATCTTGGTTTGTTCTCTCCTTGTTAATGCCCAAGACCAAAAAAACAATGCAGTAACAAGCCAAAATCCAACACCAAAAGTGGTGTCAGGGACAAAAGATGCAGGAGAAGTAAATCATGAAGATGATGATGCTGGGATTGATTCACTAAACAGAAGTTTCTATGAGAATGAAGAGTTTGGACCAGCGATCTTTGTTGCTGGTCATTAATTGATTCAGTTGTTCCCTTTTCTTTTTTCTTTCATTTTTCAACGTAAAACATAGATAAAAATTTTGAAATAAATAATCAATGGACTTTTTCAGATTGTAATGATGCTTGCCATTTTCTTGCTTGTTTCTACCGCTTTCTCTTCATATACCTTAAGCCGAGGGTCTATCGGAAACTGTCTCTTTACCTTCTAAGCAGGGGTAACGTCTGCATACACTGCCTCCCCAGGCTCCATTTGTATAACTATACTGAGCTTTTTATTGTTATTGTTATTATTAATAATGCTTGCCATTCTGTTTTGTTTGGACAACGTAAAGGGAAATTTAAAGAGAGAAAAAGAATTCGGGTCTGATCTATTGATTATGGTCACTAAATTCTAATTAGATTCCTAGTAAAATAAGTGGTTAAAGACATCTAAGGGAGAATAATATGAATTGGTTTCAAGTATCATTTTTTTGTTGTTGTGAGGTACAGAAAATTGCTAATTCCCATAAATGAAAATTTAAAATAAGAAGCAAAAATGATACACTTCTATAATATACATATGGGGAAAACCTTATAATGATTATATAGTTTAAATAAAGTGTAACGCCATCACCAAGTATTGGCAAAAGGTGCAGCGGAAAGCCCCCTCGAATCTTCCTTGAGTTGACGTCGCTGGGACATCTACCGCTTGGATCCTGCCTCATTAGTCATTCGTAGTCTTTTTTGGGGAGAAATCCTTTGATTGCGTATTGAATATAGATCCATGTCTTTCTTGTTCCACTAGCTAAGACCAAATTCTCACATGTCCCTTTCGTTATTACAACCTTCTTTTTTGATGTCAAAGACCAGAAGCTACGCGCAAATTCTCATTGGATCTCGGTTGTCCTCAAGGAAAAAGCGGATTACTTAGCTGAAAGGGTGAACAAGGCCGAGCGCCTTCAAAGGTTGCTCCAGTCGCCTGAAGCCTTGTGGATTGATTGTGGGGGATTCCCCAACAGCAGCTTAGCTTAGTAGCAACACTCTTTCTACTGGCGTGGCGCTGCTGGATGCTTCTGATCAATAGAACACGAAGAGGAGGGGAAAAAAAACTAGGCTTTGATTGGCAAAAGCGGTTTTCGCCTTCTAGCCAGCAATTGCCGAATTAGCCTTCGGACTTTCCTTATGAGATATAAAGCGAGTGCACCGGAAAAGAACGGGAACTTGGCTGTCTGAAATAAGCGGTAATTTTTCTCAGTCTGGGTCGTTGGCTCCACTTGTTATCTCCTTCTACGACATGCTGTTGTCGTCGCTTGGATATCTCTTTATGGATGAACTTCAAAGGGTTGTCGCTCCATTTCTTCATGCATCGGGTTGGGGGGGGGGGGGGGAATGTCTTACAAGTAAACCAGATATAAAGATGGCGACTAGGGTTGCTGTTTCCATTCTTATCATATTTATAAAATTTCAAGACCCCAATGGATCTATGATAGGGTGACATATCTAATCAGACTGAATAAGATTTGAAGAGCTGTCACGATCATTCACATAAATTTCAGTGAACTATTGAAGCTATCAGTGTGATTGATCAGACAAGTCTCAAATGACATGCCCATACACCCCACAGCAAAATGGGGTTGCAGAATGGAAAAAGAGACATTTATTGGAAGTTATTAGGGCACCTTCTGTGACTGAAATTTACTCCTCCCCAAGTTTCACTATCCTTTCTTCATACCATTAAAAGTTAAAAACAATATTAAATTAACTTCATTTCCTTTTCTTTAGAAAAATAAATTTTCGATTTTGGTTTTAAATTATAGCTCTCCTGATGTTGTTTTACAATTAAAAGTGTCTTTAATGTCTAGTTTTCCACTTGACAAATTACATCTAGTACATTCCAAAAAAGTGTATGTTTATTCCCATAGAAATTATTGTATAAGATTATCAATGTAGTCTTCTTGCACCGAGTGTTTACATCAATCTAATAAATATATTACACATTACAAATATCTTAGCAAATATGATTATCACCAAATTATATTTAACTTATATACATTCTCACCTTAATTAATAACCCGATATGGATAATTTTGTATCGTCCTTAAATGTGAGAATTTTCCATGAAGTGATTGTTGAATTTATTCTTTTAATTCTTGTCAATAAAGAACTTGGCATTTGAGACTGTAAATGTCATTTTTTTTTTCTTTCTATTGATATTGGTAGAAATAATTACAGCTACTTTTAGAGTGTACCTAAAGATGTGAATAGATGGCGCCTTACCAAAAAAAATCCTTTGTTCTCGTACCATTAAGGATTACAGTGGGATGGATAAAATCATTCTACCTTTAATTTAAAGCTCGGATTAGAGCCCTAAGTATAAAAAAAATGAGTGCATTTTCCCCTTTAATAGGTCTTTTTACACGACGAATAATCAAACTCAATCCGGATACTGGACATCGGACGAAAAAATAAAAAAGGAACTTTTTGTCAATATCATGTACTAAGGTCACAGAAGAACACTTCGCTGGAAGCCATACGATTTCACAACTGCTTTAGTTTACCTCCTCAGAATTATACTATTGTTCAATCCCAAATTACTTGAAATCGACTAAATGAATCTAATCAGATTAAACAACATATCTTCTTGTAACAACCGCATATAAACAAGCTAATAAGAGAATCAACTCAACTTTGCATTATAAATGACGTCCTGTTTTCTGTATTATTTCATCAACACAATGATTTGGCCTTCTATAAGGATGTATATACAAGGAAAAAGAAAATCATCTGAATGTGATATGCAACATAGAACAAATGCCCAAACCATTAAGAATGTCTTCATTCTTTTTCAGTTTTTTCACAAACAAATGCATCATTTTACATATGGTACAAGTTCACTAGGCAATGGAGGTTTCAAGGGAAGACTTGGCAAGCCACAATAATCCTGGATCATTCCTTTTGAGGACCAAATAAGTTTCCATTCTACCAGTGTTATCGATAACAGCATCCTCACTGAATCCAATCACAGACAGGATGTCCATAGCAGCTGCAACCACAGAGCGCAAAGCAAAATTAGTATTTACAGCTAAGGATGGTCAGCAAGCAAAAAGATACACGAAGCTGCGAAGAGAAGGAAAAGAAACACTAATGATCAAGAAGCATATAACCATGTGTACGAGCAATTTCACAAAAAGATAAACGATGTGGGATAATGATGTCAATAATATTCATTTATGTTGCATATTCATGGGATCACCAAATATGTTTTGAATCTCCGTGAATCTCCACATACAACCTCTATCATAACAATAACAATTTCACCTAAATAGAATATCAATTTGATACCAGACCTCAGCCTAGGTCAATTATACTAGCTTGTACATCAACTTGAACCTTACCACCACTGATCTTCTACCAAAATGTTAGGCTCATGGAAAGAAAATTGCAATTCACACCCTTAAATATAAGATTAGGCTCGAGTGAAAATTCATGCTTCAGTAATTAACAGAGTGGTATATTGTCTTGCAAAATTGGTAGCACATCAATAAAATTTGCAAATTGAAAGATCCCAGAGTTTCAAAAAGTGTGATTTACAGCCGGAATTCTCTACCTGATAAAGAGTAAAGCTTTATTAAGATGGAGTTCACAGATGTATAGATTCAGGGAAAGTGGACCAAGGTAATCTCAGATAAAGAGAAAATTAACAATATTGGATTATGGAGCATTGCTGAATGCTCTCTGAAGGCGACAAGAAAGTACAGGAATGGAGAAAGAGAACTGTTGGAGAGGGAATTTTGCAGAAAGATAAATAAATTGCAATAGATCTGGAAAATCATGTACCTGGATAACTCACCACATCCCTCTGAATAAGAGGATTGGCCTGCAATCAATTGTGATGAACAAATTAAGATTAAATCCACATAAAGGTAAATCAGCTAAGACCACTACATCAAATCACAGACCTTCCGCAGCTTTCTGAATTTCACTTCATCGGGGTGTTCAATTACATTCCTACAAATAGTTGTATCGCCAACTTCAATCCAAACTTCATGAACGATTAAAAAAATGGAAATTGAAAATCAATGTACCTTATAATTTTTACTATAGTTTGCACTACTCTAGAGGCCTCCAGGGGATTGGCTTGAGATCTCAGTACCCCTATTGCTTTCTGCAGTCGACTGCAAACAATCGCTACAGGGTCTTGTATCCTCTGTAATTCCTGGTCATCTGGATCAGGCTCATCGATCAATGTACTTGAGATTCCATCCGACATTATATCATTATCATTAGTATATGGCTCTACATGCTTGATTTGTTCAGGAAAATCGTCTCGATTGGTGTGTGAAAAAGATCCACTCTCTTCCTCATTTACATGGTACCCCACTGGAACACGGCTATTTTGACCAGACATTACTTTCTTTTCAATGCCCATAGCGTGTTTATCAGGATCAGGTTCCAAAGAAATGGGCCTTCCTGCGTGTTTTTCTGAAGAGCAATCATCCGGGTCAGGTTCTTCACGTAATTTAGCTCCCAAAAGGGGCGGAAGGTTTCTCATTTTATGATCATCAGAATCGAGTTCTGTACTAGGCTCATGTTTCATGGGACAGCCAGCCTCATAATCATCAGGATCAGGTTCAGATTTTCTTTGATCATCAGATGAGACATTAGCACTAGATACACCATTGCATTTCCCCAAAGTCTCTACTTTTGGATCATTTAGTTGCTTTTCCAGTAGAGCATCCGTATGATTTGATTGCGGACGAATATCAAGTGAATCACCAGAATTAGATTCCTGATCCATATCAATTGCTTCTGAGTGGTTGGTGGATGCCTGTGCTAAACGGCTGTAGGCAGCAGCCACTGAAGATGCTCGAGCATTGAAAATTGAACTTTGTCCTCCAAGCCTATGTGATAATCCCGTGTGATTATCATTGTCCTCGTCTTCTTCATAGTGTTGCAAACTGCCACCACTCAATGTATGGCCTCTTGACTTGGTCCAATCCAACTTAGCAGCTTCTTCATTGAGCTGCCAGAAAGATCTAATCTTAAATCTAGTGCACATTTAACAAGAATATTGCAGAGACAAGCAGAACAAATCTAGTTTAGGGGCTAAAAATTAGACCGTCCCAGTCTTTTGCCTAAATATTTATTGAACTCCTTGCCACTGAGGAAGCAAAGAATGAAAAACTGGGAGTATTAACATTTTACCTGCTTATCCAAAGCATAGAAGTTAGCATCATGTTCAGAGTGTACCATGTGTGCCTGAAAATGGAAAAATATAAGTTAGGAACACAGAAGAATCACTCATCATTAAAACACAGACTAACTTAGACTTTCAAATATGTTTTAATTGGAAAATAAAGGTTGAGAGAGGATCACCCACAAGTTCATGCAAGAGAGTCTTCTTGATGCTATCGTACTTCCTGAAACCCTTGAGGTCATCTGTACGAAGACGTAGTGATATCTCCTCTCCATGATTCTGAATATGATTTTTGACAGAAATTATCAAGATTTTTTTTAAATGAAAGAGAACATCATCTTAGAAAATCAAAAACTAATGCGGCAACAATCAAAGAACTAGATGATGAAGCATGAAAGTCATGGGTCCGTTATTATGTATGTTATCCTGTTCTGTATCTACTCCTTTAGAGGAGAAAGGAACTAGGGTAGGGGTTGCTCACCTTATTGAAACCAAGCATGCATTTAGGACTAACACCAACATAGCCTTCTGGTGCCATTTCTGTCATGATACCCACACGCCAGCGATGCTTTAAGAAGCCCAATGAACGATAGTTTACCACAACTGATAGCACATATCAACAAAGTAATTCATACATAATTATTAAGTTGAGATATGATTATCTTTCTAGACTTACCTTATTCATGATTGCAACTATTCCTAGATCAGCAGCAAGCTTGTGCATTAGTTTTAAAGCTTTTGAAGCAGGAGGATTCAACTGCAGCCAAGTGAAGACTACATCAATTGGTTGTCAAATAAACCTACTTGTAAAAGTTGACTCTATGAATCATACGTATCCATTCATAGGATTCATCATAGTTAGACTATTTGCTTGGTCACATGCGCGGAGTTGCCCCCAAAAAGGAGATTAAATTTCAAAAATTTCATAAACAAGTGGCAACATTGTGATTCCACTGTCAAACAATACAATCTCTCGATAACTACTTTTTGTTTTGAATAAAAACAAGATAATAAAACAAAAGTAATACCGACATTTCTCTAAAGGAAAAATACACCTGCATATCCTCAAGAGGACAATAACAGCCAAGACATACAAAAGCATGGAATTGTTCACTTCAGATTTACAGAATCACCAAACAGTATTTAGAAGCTGTATTTCTTGCCAGCACTTCTTGAAATGCAATTAAAGTGAAAGGAAAAAATAGATATTGCAGTAACTCACAGCTAATCTATTAACACATCATTGTTCAAAGGGATAGGTGTTAACAAAAACTAATGAGCCAAACAATTAAATAATCAATTAAAAAATCTCTCTTTAAATAATAGAAAACAAATCTTGGTTTACAGCACATATTTATCCTAAAACAACCAATCTTAGACTTGATATTACAATGGAAAGCTCCAAATATCAAGATAATGACTCAATCTCTCAATCCTCTTTATCTGATGCAAACTGAAAAATTGGAGTGCAATAAATCTACTCATTGTCACACCGATTTTACAGAGAGTAACTAGCAATATCATTACTAAACCCTCTACTCTCTATCCAACCGGACCCATGTATCTTTGGCATTAAGTATCAGGTTACGAAACCCCAAACTCCAATTACATGCTGAAATCTTGCCTCAACAAATTTCGGGAGAAACCTACCCGTCCCCTTCCCCATTTGCCACCCACCCGTTACACTAATCACATCACAATAACCCTGGCAAAAGTAATAGATTTGTCTCGGTTCTGGGAGAAAAATGAACTGTGCGAGAAAGAAATCCTCCATATAATCCATGAAACTCAAATAAAAAGACTATGCCCAACTACTTATCCAAGAGGGAAAGAAAAAAGAAGGATAATCCCCAAGACGAGAAGGGTACAAAAATAAAACAAAAATAAGGAAGAACACCAGTAAAAGCACAAGTAGATGCAATAAGGAAGAACACCAGTAAAAGCATAAGTAAACAAAATAAGAAAGAACACCAGTAAAAAATAAGGAAGAACACCAGTAAAAGCACGAGTAAACGGATCAGGCTTCTGTGGCCTCAGCACTGCAAAAGAAGTAAAAAGAGTAGCGACTAACTTCCTGAAACACATGAAGGTCTACTAGATGGATACCAAATCGATTACAGACAACTAACGAATAATCACAGCATATGAAATACGGCCAACCATTCAAAAGCAGATAAGTCAAGCCTCTCCGCACAACTATCCTTGTTCTCCCCATATATGAACATAAAGCTTCATAGGTTTTTTCCTGTAAATTTTTTACTCAACCTGTTTTTCAAAGTGATATAATGCTGAATGAAAAGTCAATTATCCATTATGATACAAAATCTCTAACAGCGGAAAACCAAGTATGAGAGCAATGTTGTCTTTATCTTACTTACGAATATGTCAGTATTTTTTCGCTCAAAATCCAGATAGGTTAGAAACGTTATTTTACTCATTGTCTTCGATTCTTAGAATGCCAATATTAGGGTTGTTTTAGTACTATCTTTCGCTTCGGTTTTCTAGTACCCTGTCGTGTTACTGCTTGTGGCTATTACTTTTGCTATTGCTATGGCTACTGCTTTCTTCCATTTATTTTTTCTCCGGTCCTTACATTGTTGATATCATTTTCTTGGCCTTGTTGTTGTTATTTACTTGTTCCTATTCTTCCAATCGAGCTGAGGGTCTTTCGAAAATAGCCTCTCTGCCCTCCAGTGTAGGGGTAAGGTCTGCGTACACATTACCCTCCCCAGACCCCACTTGTGGATCCCACTGGGTTGTTGTTGTTGTTGTTGTTGTTGTTGTTGTTGTTGTTGGTGGTGGTGGTGGTGTTGGTGTTAGTGGTGGTGGTGGTGGTGGTGGTGCTCAGACTGCATTTTTCAGTTTCAACTATAGGGAAAGATAATGGTTACATTTTAGAGCTAGCTATACCTCTACACCTGGAAGGTGGAGTGTCCGAAAATCACAAAAGACATAAGGCCCTTGTGGAAGTTTTAGTGAACTTTGAAGCCCATTTGAGATTCTTTGCTTCAGTCTCTCTTCCTCTTCATCAAAACCCACAATCCTGAGGTCTGCCTTTGCACTCTGTAAAATGTCATCTACTTCATCTTTGGGCACTCCCAACATCCGAATAGACTTCCCCTGAAACAAAAAACCATAGGAACTTGTCATTTAAGCCCAAAAAATAGTCTGGAAGGTTCAGCTTAAAGAGTATGTTGAGTTACTTAGGCTTTTCAATGTTTGGAAATGCAGAAATACCTAATAATACACTGTGTGAAAAGGTTAAAATAAAAAATATTCACCCAAGAAGGTGATTATGTCTTTGAGAATTGCCTACTCTTCCACAAGCACAAGAACTATGGTATACATTTTTCTTTGTATAGGTTTAATGCAACAGACAGAGCCATAAATATGACATAATATTCAGAAAAAAGGTCACTTGAATCATGTGGCAGGCAGTTGTACAAGATTCTGCATAATGATAAAATTTTCTATAGAATTGATGTTTGAAATAAAGAGGGTACATGACACATACATAACCTTTTTAAAAGAATTCGAAACTCAGAACCATGCCTTAATTTTTATCATATTTCATAAAGAACTATACACAAGCTCATACGGACACATAAATGAGGAATAGAAAAGAAACCATGTGGACAATATGTAGAATCATCCCTCAGCTGTATAACGCAGTCCATTTTTTTCAGAAAGATTTATGTTAAACAAGGAGACACTGACCATACAGGAATCAATTTCATGAATTTTGTTTATCCATTAAAAGTTTAGGTTTAACAAAGAAGTAAATAGAAGAAGAATTCCTTTCAGAATAGAAGTACGGTCAAACCGTCAAAGCTGCAGAAACGTATTTTTTTGCGATGTGCCTTGGAAAAATAACTTACGGCTACAACTCCTTCAAGTCAGATTTCGAAGGAAAAGCCTTCTTCCAAGAGTGGAAAATGCTACATGATTTCCTATATTCATCAAGCTAACTCTCAAAATATAAAGTGTCAAATTGAGATGTTTAGCAGAATAATCAGCAATAGCATATAAAAATAAGAGGACAAACACATCTGTCAAAATTAAGTGCTCAAGCATACAAAAACCCAAAAACTCTATCCAGACTTCAAGTAGACAGCCAGTTCAACAGCTATTTAGTATAATACATTCACAAACTAGAGCAGAAACTAAAAAAAACACCTCGAGGATGGACGCTGCTTCCAATTTTAGACAGGAGTGCTCTTCAGAGAAAGGATACAAAAGCCTTGAACTTTTACTAGTAGGCACAATGAGCCGCAATGTATCATCTCTGACATTGGTGAGATTCAGCAATTCATCCCCCAGTGATTTGAGAGTAGCAGTTGGATCCATCTCCAGACTAAACTTCTTCCCTCTCCATATAACAGACAAGTGACATGTCTCCTGCTGCTGCATGGGTTTCTTTATCTAATAAGAGCATACAAGTAAGCCGTCATCAAAAACACAAACTTTAGCTAGTCTTAAATAGGAGAACCACAAGTATCAACCAATTTATTCGGCTTTTAAATTATTTTCTAGTATAATTGCATTCTGAGGTTGTGAAGGACAAGAGGGGTTGCTCTGATGGTAAGCAACCTCCACTTCCAACCAAGAGGTTGTGAGTTCGAGTCTCCCCTATTTGGAAACAGCCTCTCTACCCCAGGGTAGGAGTAAGGTCTGCATACACACTACCCTCCCCAGACCCCACTAAGTGGGATTATACTGGGTTGTTGTTGTTGTTGTGTGTAATTGCATTCTGAGCCTTCTGGCACAAACAGTATTTTGAATCCTATATATCGAAGTTAGAGGCTGCATCTTTTATGGCATGGAAGTTACAGTTTAGGCCGCTAAGGATAATCCGGAGGACTGAAGGTAAGTCGTCAACCAAATGCATTTCTAGTAAACCCTGCTAATAATGCTTTGGGACACCACAATCAAAGTACCATGTCGAACCTTAGCTCAAATCAGCTTCTGAATTTTTCAGTTCGAAAAAGCTGAAAGTCGACCACTCAATGGAAACAGGAGCATCCCTTTCGATACGAACAAGTGGAACAATCTTCTCATATCGAATTCAATTTGAATTAAGTTCCACCTCTATGGAATGAGCAGATAATCACTCGCAGAAAAGCTCCATTTCAAGTCCAACATTTGAGAGAAAAAGCATGCTACCTACTCTTAACCTAAGTTGATCCCCAACTAGTTTTATTGTGGTATAGATATCGTTCCACTTTATGTGGGAAAATCAAGAACCAATGGAATATCTATTAGGTCTCAAAACAAAGAATTACAATTTCTTAATTGGATCCATAATCTTACAATGGTTACAATCCATTAAAGTATACACTCAAAAAGTTAATGAAAACTGGTCTCTGGAACACCTTTTTCCCATTAATGTATGCAAGGGGAAGGCTACAGTACTTTGTGCACAAAGTGAGCCCTTTTTACAATATTTGGATTTTTTTTCTCTTGTTTTCCTTATAGTTTTACGCACCCTAGGATCACATCAACAACTGAAATGCTTGAAATCTTTTTTTTTCCCCAAGATCACTAGAAACTTGGGTACAACTGTATCCACAGATTTAAATAATTTTGTAATTATCAACCTTTAATAGAAGATTTTAACAATTAAAAAAGTAAATTTGGGGAGAGCTGGAGTTGGACAGAGGTTGCTACTCTATTGTGGTAACACTTTATTCATTGAATTAAAAGTGAAATGAGCAAGGGGGCAAAAAAAAAAAGCAACATAACTCCTAAATTTTTAGGTAGAAATCAATATGCTCCTACAGTCAAACTCAAACCCGGTGTAACATGGTCAGTGAGGATTCAGATAGCTAACACCAACTTGTTTGGGACTGAGGCGTAATTGTTGTTATTGTACTCAACCTCAACCAACCTCAACTCCATGCCTACATTTCAGCAATTCCAGTAGAACAAGTGATATTCAGCACATGTTTCTATGATGCCATCAGTATTTACAGTAGCTGGTTTGAATACCTTAAAATATGCAACTTTGTCCGAGATGATGATCTAGTCACAATATTTTTCATGCCCCAACCTTAGACTGAAAAAGAAGAGAATGTAGCTATCTGGAATGAGTTAATCCTTGGATATTTTTTTTCACAACTCTTGGATCTGTTTAAGCCTGCTCTAGTCTTACAAATACTGTTGTGCTGCAATCAATCCCAACCTCATCCTCATCCTTTTGCACTTAACAATACGCCATGTGATCATCTTGAAATTTCAACACATATTTCTCCAATCTCCAGATTTAAGATATTTGTACTAATAGTGTAGTGATAATGTGATTTTTAAATAAGCCCTAGAGAACCCCTAATTCGCCTAGAGACAACTATTAAGTACTGGAATATAATGAATCCCAAAGAGAGCATAATGATACAGCGAATTCATATAGCCAAATCCGATTAGTTTGGGGTTGAAACATAGTTGACTGGTCGATTTCTCTGATCTCCAGTAAACATGAATACGTCATTCATGTAAACTAACGCTATGGAGAAGTCAGTTTATCCCTTCCTTAATAAATGTGTAATGCTCAAAACCAAATTTTCTATCTTGTTAAACTAGCTATCTCTACCTCAATCCAGTACTATTCCGTTGCCAATCCAATTACCAAGCACCCTAAAGACTGAATTAGTTATCTCTACACCGGGAATAACTAACAGTTCTATAGTTGAATTGAATATTAAACTAAAATATTAAAAGTTGAATTGACAAGATACCTAAAAAGTAAAAATATCCCAAAATAATTATTTTTATGACGCTTGTGTCCGGACCAGCTTGCAGGCACCTCAACTATCCCACATGGTACCTGCTACCTCCCACTAGCGCAACTATTGGATAACAATATCCCAATTATCAATCATCATCAAATCAACTACAACTCAATCTCAAACTAATACTTCCCCCGTTTTCAAAAAGAATGAACCTATTACTATTTGGGGAGTCGAACAAGATTTTCTTTCACCATATGTTTTCCAAATAGTTGTTAAATATTTTGAATTGTTAACAACACTATAACTTATAGTACTTTCTATATAGTTTCTAAATATGTAAATTTTAGAAACTTAAAAGAATCTATGTCCAAATTCAAAATTAGTCCATTTGAAAATCATACTGCGAAAAGGTTCAAACAAATTGAAACAGAGGGGCTACTAATTGGGTCAACTATATGAATCACATGTATCCATTCCACTCCACTTTATTTTCAATATATACAAATGATTTATCATTATTAAAATATTTTTATAATTCCATCCTCCTTTATCTGCCTTAGGCCAATTATACTCTCAAAACTCAACAAAGCCGAAGTTATATACCAGAAAATGATTGGATAGTTAAGTACTTTGCATCCAAAAACTGCGGAATGAATCGGAATAAACATCAAAAATTCCAAAACATAAAGCAGATGTGTTCCTAAAAGACATTTTAATTCATAAGCTGCAAATTTAAGTAGAGAATTGAGAAAAAATCTTACCTTTTGATCGGTGATTTACGGGAATAATTGATCGCAAACAGAAGGCCAATTTTTGTTAACAAGGGGCGGTACAAGTTAGAAATTTATGTGGGATCGATTTTGAGCGGTGGGTGTTCTCTTACCACGCAAGTGCTGGCGTAAATTGACGCGCGAAAGATCTAGAAGTCATGGCTTTGGCAATTAAAAAAAAAAGGTAATAAAATATGAAAAATATATTTATTTATCATACTTTTAAGTTAAGATTAAATGAAAAGATCTATAAATGAAAGTGATAATGCTAAAATTCTTATCCATATCGATATCTATATCTATCTATATCTATATTATATTAAAAGGAGAGTAGTGAAGCATGTGGTTAAGCCAAGTGGCAAGCTAAAATGAAGCCACTTGGCAAGTTTAAGACAACATTAAAAATTTGAATTATAAATGAAAACATATTTAATGGAAGTAGTTTAAATGAATCTTATGCATAATCTAAATAGATCTTAGAAAAATCTATTTATATACTTATATTTATATTTATATTTATATTTATATTTATATTTATATTTATATTTGTATCTATATCTATATTTATATCTATATATTGATCCAATCATAGGTTTTCTTCTATGTTAGCTAGAAATATGGGGATAAAAATTAATTAAAAACTATAATAAAAAATATAAAATATAAAAATACGTAAATTGAGATAACCTATGACTATTTATATTTTGGAGTAAGTTAAAATATAAAATAAAACTAAAATTTACTTAAGATGTTAAAGATTTATTGAGTTTAAAATTAAAGAAATTCAAGCAGCAAAATAAGATCTTACATAAAGTATACAAATTATTTATAAGTTAAGAAAAAAATTAAATAATCAGTAAAAACTATTTTAATAACAAGAATAATAAAGTCATATTAATATTGATAAATCGGGCAAACAAATATTTTATACGTAAAATATTACAACGTTTAGATATAATGTGTTCAAATAATTAAGAAAATATTTTTGTATGATTAATATTTGAATTGAGTGCAGTTAGTTTAAGTTTGAAAGCATAACATAAATTTTTGAAAATACGGTCCAATTTAGAAAATAGAATGATAAAAATTATTTGAATTTGAGATGAGAAAGTTATTTAATTTTTATCTATATTATATTAGAATGAGTGTGGTAGAAATAGATATTAAATTCAAACAAGCTAATAAAAATCCACATGACAGTGTAATAATATTAGGAATTGAATAATATAATATCAAAAATAAATAATAAATAGAGAAAAAAATAAAAATTCAGATTTTTTATCATAGAGAAAAAGGGTAAAAACTAATTTAAATTTGAGATGAGAAAGTTTTTTATATTGTGATAAGAAAAGTCATAATATGGATAAGTCCACGTAACTCAAGTCTAATAGATAAAATCAAAAACTAAAAATATTGAATAATAAAAATAAATTAGAGATAATGTGAGGATATTTATAATCATACGTTTAGAAAATAAAATAAAGTAAATATACAATACTTAAAAATATTATTAAAAATTAAATAATTTAAAATTTTCAAGCAATATTTTTAAAACAAAATAAATATTTATTTTATGATTAAAAAAATTATATATTTATCTATATTATATTAAAGAATAGTAGTTGATAATGATATTAAATAAAGTTACAAGTTAATGAAAAGTCACATAACGTAATAAGACTATATATTAGATTAAAAAAATAGCAAAATTACGTTAAATTATTAAAAATTTACTATTAGAAATGAAAGGGAAAGACTATTTGAATTTGAGATTAGAAAGTTCTTAAAAGCCAAATTTGTATCAATAGATTACAAAATAAATGCACGTAATACAAAAAATAATTATAAGAAAATTCAATAGATTTGAAACATTATAAAAGAACTTATATATTAATTTTTAGACTAATTCAAAGTTATATTTTAAAATAAAATGTGATATATATGTTCCCGATAGAGAACTATCAAATATAAGAAAAGTATCATACTTCAGTTTGAATTTTTAATTGAATAGAAAATTGAAATTCTGTTTATTTTGAGTATAGGTAAAAAAAAATTATGTATAAAGAGAAAAATAGAGATAGTGCAAGGATACTTATATTTTTAATTTTATTAAAAATAAATAAATTAAATTATTAAATAGTAGTCAAAAATATTATTAATACATTTAAATATGAAAGAGATCCGAGTAAGTGGATAATAGTGTAAAAATACATTAAATTTCAAGAATAATTTTTTTTCATTTAATGGTGATTACTAAAAGGGTAATAAAAGAATAATTTGCTAACGTACACTGACGGAGATGGCGAGGCAGCGGAAGAAGAATTCCACAGCTAAGAAAACGACCGTGGATGAGGAAGGTAAGGCAGACGATGAAGACAAAAGATTTGTTACACCAGAAACGGGAATCCCCCAAGCCTTGGATTCGATACAACTGTTTCATTGGATGAAAGGTATGGGGAGTGCTCCTAATATTCTGCATGGTCAGGAGAGGAAGGAATTGGAGGAACCAGTGGCAGTACAAACACAGGCAGCTCCGATTACTAATATTGCAGCAGATCCAGTGATGGACACCCAACCACAAGTAGCTGTGAAGACAAAGACAAATACAGATCCAGCTCCAAGTGAACTGGAAATGGCAAAAGCAGCTAGGAAATTGACATTCACAGCAGGTGTAGAGCCCATGAAACCAACCCTAGCTGCGGTGGTCCAAGGTAATAGGTCTATACAACAAGGTCTGAAACTCAACTATTATCCCCCTGTTGTAAAAGATGGAAAGAAGATTGTTAAATTGAATCTTGTAGAAGAATAGAATAGAAGATGGAGAACTAGCTTAATTGGATATGTTATTGGTGGATCCCCTCAATTTAAAGAAATGTTAAAATTTGTATATGGAGTGTGGCACTTTGCCTCAACTCCACAAGTTCTAATACATGATGAGGGCTATTTCATCTTCAAGTTTGAGTCTGATGATGACAGAGATATGGTCCTTCAAAATGGACCATATACGTTTAATAACAGGCCTATGATGTTGAAAATTTGGGAACCAGATTTCCAAATGAGTAAGGAATCCACAAAGAATGTACCAGTGTGGGTTAATTTTCCTGGGCTACCTATACATTATTGGACAGCAGAGAATCTGGGGAGAATTGCAAGTTCGATAGGAACACCAATTTGCACTGATAAGCTAACAGCACAGGAAGCTAGAGTATCTTATGCTTGTTATATTAAAAGGAGACTAGTTTGCAATGTGGTTAAACCAAGTGGCAAGCTAAAATGAAACCACTTGGCAATTTTAAGACAACATAAAAAATTTGGATTATAAATGAAAAAATATTTAATGAAAGTAATAGTCCAAGATTTTCTGTAAATTGAATTTCATTCTTTAATTAATCAAAGCCAATTATTTTAACATTTAAACTAAAAATGTTCTCTTTTTGAGAAGGCGTACACAAAGAGGGATGCAACTTTCATCAAGCAAACAAATATATTATAGCTATAGGTATCTTTACTTAAATTTGTGTATAATTTAGTTATGGTAGGTATCCTTTTCTGAGAAAGAATCAACCAAAATTCATTTTGTATCTTACACATTAATTTTAAGTTGAAATAATAATTCTATATTTAGTACAAGCTTTGTATCTGACCTTATTTCCGAACAATATTTATTATTATAGGTATCTTTAATTAAATTTTGTGTATAATTCAGTTATGATAGGTATCCTTTTTTAAGAAAGAAATAATTAAATAAATATTTTGTATCTTACATTTATATTATATTAAAGGAAATAGTATTCAAAAAACGAACAAGAGAACAAAGGAAAAAGACAAGAAAAATCAAGGTTTGGTGGTTAACAAATTTTAATTAACCACAAGAAAAACGTTGAAAATTAAAAAATGCCAAAAGCTAAACAATGAAAGATTCGTATCATTTCTTCAGAACTCACACATACAAATTGATTTACACATGCCTTTTTTAAATATTAGGATTTCATATACACAAAAATTGATTTACTATGATAGTCTTTCCTTAGAAATCTTTATTTAAGCAACTTTTCTTTAGGGTTGGCTTCTCTATATTGCTTAGGGTTTAGCTTCCACACAAACTTCTGGAAAGTATGGCTCCAAACTATAACTATATCAGTGAAATATCAATGTCCAAAATGAGTTGGAATTTGAAGGTTTGTGTTGTTAGATTATGGCACATTCCAGACCGCGAAAAACCAGAAAATGATAATTCAATTGAATTAATTATTCAAAATGAAAAAGTGCATACTCTTTTACCTGTTGTTATTTTTTTCGAGTAGTAATGTATTTTCTTCAACTTATGCGCCTTACTAACTTAAATTTCTTTTCACATTTTTTATCTTAGGGAGATTGAATTCATGCAACTATTGGAAGAGTTGTTATGCGTATTTTCAAAATAAAAATACATGAAATGGGATTGTACGTTATGAAAAACTTTGTGGTTGGACCAAACAATCTGAAAATTAAGACCAGCAAGCATAAATTGAAACTAACATTTTCTCATAGGACGAGTGTGGATGAAATTAGTGATCCACAGTTTAGTTGGAATATCTTCAACTTTAAGCCTTATGAGCATCTCACAAATCAACTTGAGGTTGATGAGAATGAACTATTCGGTAATTGTTTTACCTTTCGCTATTTTTTGTTGAATGTTTTATCACCTTATTTATAACTGTTTATTTAAATGTGGCAGGTGTCATAGGAGAAGTTATTGGTCATGGTAACGTAGAATCGTACAATCAAGGTGGTAAAACAAGTACCTTTATGAATTTGGAGCTTAAGGATCATGCGTACGCTTGCAACCACGAATTGAATTAGTTATACATTCAATTACTATTATTTTTTCATTATTAATTTGTGTATTTTACATATAGGAGAAATAATATTTCAGCAACATTTTGGGGAGAATTTATAGATGAAATCTTGCCCCACTTGGATGGATCACCCAATCAACGTGTCATATGCAGCTCATAAAAGCTCACAAATTTCAAGGTACTCATATCATAATATTTAGATTTGACTTCTATTTTTGTGTGTGCGTGTTTTTAAATTAAAGTTAATTTTATATGTAGGCAAATATTCTGTGCGTATTACTTGGCATTCCTCGAAGCGTTGGATTAATCATGATCTTCCACAAGTTATTGAATTTATATACAATATTAAATTTATATATGTACTACATAACTTTTTTTTAGCATATTTAGAACTAATACAAATTTGGATAAATGTAGATTAGGAGGTGGACGTGAAATTAAATTTGAGAGGATTAGTCAAACAACTTCTCAACGTAGTTATTCTGTTTCTGAAGAACTGGCTATTGGAAATGTGAAAGTTAAAAACATTGGAGAATTAATTGATTTCATGCAGGTAAGTAAAATGTTCTTTAGACAAACCATGACTAACAAATATAGATCTGTCATCTTATATAATATATTGGATTTCTTTTTTACAGGAAGGGCAAATCTGGATTGTTGCTACCATAGTAAATTTAGAACTTGGAAAGGGGATGGTCATATGTAGGGTGCAAAAAATGCTCGAAGAAAGTTGATAAAATTGGAAATAAATTTTACTCCAAGAAATGTGAACGTGTTGATCATTCTGTTCTGAAAAGGTTTGACCGTAATCTATGCTTAATTAAAGATTATTAGAACATAAATTTAAGTTAAAAAAGGATTTTAACTTAAAGAAGCTATCAGATATAGGCTTCAGGTTCGAGCAATTGATGGCATTTCTTTGTTGCTTTGGGATCGTGGGGCAACAAAACTCATTGGAAAGTCTGATGATACCTTAAAAGAAGGTGTAGTAGAGGTATGTTATTTTATTTCCATTGTTTCATAGTTTTTAGCACTTCTAATACTAACATTGGTTTAGACTTCTGGTGCTGCTTATGAGTGTTCTCATTCATTGGAGATTGAAGCTATTCTAGACAGAAAATTCATATTTAAACTGACGATTAAACCTTCCAACATCGAGGAGAATGATGAAGTTTATATTGTCGTTAAGGTCAGCGACGATGAGGACATTATACAAAAATATAGTCCGTCTTCAGAAGCAGATACCTTTACTATATGTGATCTTTACTCAAATTCCTCATAATATATATTGAATTGTGAGTTCAATGCTAAAACTTTTTATTATTTTGTTAACTTTTTAACTATGATATCAATTTAGGATCCAGATTTCAATAATGAACAAGTCACAAGTGGAGATACGAGAGACAAGGTGATTAATGTATAGTTTCATTAAAGAGCTTCTCATGATACATTGACAATGCTAAATGATTTTCTACTTTTGATTATGTCAACCTTCACTGTTTTGCTTTTGTAGGATTCTATGGCTGATAATGAGATGGTCTCTCCTAAACGGACCCCTACCAAGAGAACTAGAGACGATGATGGAGCAACCACTGTAGAAGTTGATGATGATGTGGGACAATTATCAAGCAACGGGGTGAAGAGAGTGATTAAAAAGGAGAAAAATCCATGAGTTGTTGCACAAGCTTTAACTGAAATAACTTAGTGGAGTACTTGACTTACTTTTCAGCAGTTAGCTTTGGCTATGGACTAAGCGATTCTTACCAATATTTGGTTATGTCGTTATTTTGAAGACTTTACTCTTTATCTTATTGTTTTGAATTCATACTATAAGAGTTAGCTCTTTGTTGCAAAAACGTCTTTCACCTTCTAAATATGCTAAAAAAAAATTAACTTTACTCTTTATGTTATTGTTAGGCTAATAGACAAAGCCTGTGGAATGGTAGAAAGAGCAGAAAGTTACAATTACCACAAATGTCATACAATAATAAAGAGAGAGCCTTAGCAGAAAATCAGTTTTTGCATATGCATTGCCGCATACATTTTGTTATTCCCAGTATTTTTTGTGAAGTTGCCCCAGACGTTGTTGGTGTATTATTTATCTTGTGAATGCCAGGTAAAAATTTTAATAAACGTCACTGAGTTATTTCCTTGAAATTGTCCCCTCAGGTTGTCCATTCTTTTTCTGCTCCTAATTTTGATTTTTGTATATTATGCAATCAACCTGGATGTTGTAAATGTTTTAAACCTTTTTTCATTCTTTAATGGTATACAATTCCGAAGGCTCCAAAGCGGAGAAGAAATCAACGGAGACGAAAGAAGTGAAATTAACGTATAAAAAGACAATTGCCAGTTTGTAATACTCCTGGCCTTCCGTTGTTATATTAATTGTGAGATAGGTGGTTGGTATTTAGAAGCATCTTTGGTCATTTTTTTATTTCTAACATAATTATTATTTATTTACTTTGTTAGTATTTCTTTTGTGTGAGATCATTGCATCCGTTTTAATTCTTTAAGCTTTTTAAAAATCTTGGTGCGCATAGACATCTAAATTTTAAGGGATCAAGCCGACTCTTGAAATCCTAGGGGTCTATTAGGATGTCTATTAGGATTTCTTAGAGGTTACTCTATCCTAAACCCTAACTCACACCTATATAAAGGGATACATATTCCCTTGAAGAGGCGTCTCAAAATCCCATAAACTCTTGGGATATTCACAAGGATATCAAAATATGGTTGGATACTTCTTGACAATCAAATTGACAATCAAATAGTTCAAGAAGCGGAGATCAAATATATTCCCAGGAGGTTTGCATCATGGAGATAATCAAGAGAGAAGAATTAAGGGAGAAACAGAATTGTACTCACAATTGATTAGTAAAAATATTTTTCTCTTATTTTGTGATTGCAGTTTATTTTTCATATGTTAAAAATTAGTTGCAAACAGTGTGCTTTTCATTTGATATGTTTGAATTATAGTTTTTCTTCCTTTAAAGATGGATAGTTATGTTTTAGAAGATGTATATATAATTAACTGCGATATAAAATTAAACCAAGTTACATAGTAATATATTGTTTTGAGTTATGCAAATTTCTACCATGAAGATCAGCAAAGTGAAATCATAATTTTGAATGTTTTTATTGATTTGATCTTCTTTTCGCCAATTTATGGAATAACCTTTGAGTTGGAAGTTGGAGCAGTAGGGATAAATCAATTGATTTATGTAATCTAATAGGAGGCCTGAGTGTTCTCTGAAGAAGGTGATCATAATATAACTCCGTCTCATCTTCTAGCCATTTGCAATATAGTTGATGTTTATATATATTATAGCTTACGTAAACTTCTTGCACCAGCCTATTTGCAATACACAATTGATTCATAACGTGGTTACTGAGGCCTATAAATAATGGCAGAGCTTAAATTTTCACTAAGAGGTATCAAAATATAAAAATTAAACACTCGAGTAAGTTAAGGGGATTCTATATATAGTTGGTGTCCCTCCATGTGTTAATCATTCAAGGCTTCGTATAAGAGTTAGAATAGAATTCTCTTACATAAATACAACAAAGAAATGATGAATTTATCTAATTTATATTTTTGGTTTTTATAGAGTTTTCTCAAATTTTGTCATATTTATAACCGCGCGAAGCGAAGCGCGGGCAAATTTACTAGTATTATATTAAAAGGAGAGTAGTTTGCAATGTGGTTAAGCCAAATGACAAGCTAAAATGAAGCCACTTGGCAATTTTAAGACAACATAAAAAATTTGGATTATAAATGGAAAAATATTTAATCAAAGTAGTAGTCCAAGATTTTCTATAGGTATCTTTATTGAATTTGTGTATAATTCAGTTATGGTAGGTATCCTTTCTTGAGCAAGAATCAATTAAAATTTCGTTGAAAATCTTATACACTAATTTTAAGTTGAAATAATAATTCTTTATTTTGTACAAGTTTTGTATCTAACCTTATTTGTGAACAATATACATTATTATAGGTATCTTTAATTAAATTTTGTGTGTAATTCAGTTATGGTGGGTGTTCCTTTTTAAGAACAAAATATTTAAATAAACATTTTGTATCTTACAAAATCGGTAATTCATATCCAACGATCCCTTACTATTACTATTGAAAAATATTTGTTATAAATTTTACTTTAGAGCTAAAAATATTTTTCAAAAAAAATATGTGATGTAATTAAATTATTGAATTCCAAATGTTTGTTAATGCAGACTTTATATGATGAGGTTTAAATTTATTGAAATGAATCTTGCAAATGTTTTAAAAAATGATTTTTAAAGAAAAAAGACTCCTAAACGGCCATATCTCTTACATATCTTTTAGACTATTATCTTTAATGAAAAATAGAGTTAAATAAATCACTGAGATAATTAATTAAGAATAACAAGTTAATCAACCACGTCAAGTGGTGTGATAAGAAAAAGTTAAAGTAAAAGTTAATAAACATTATAATAAAAATATTGAATTTTGATTAAAACATATTTAAATTGAGATAAAGAAAATTTAAATTGAAGGATAAAGTTTTTGAATTGAAATCTTAAATCTTGAATTGGAAGATAATCTTTTTTTTTTTTTTGAATTGAGATTCAAAAATCAAGTTTGATTGAAAGAAGCATTATGATACTATTAAAGCAAATCTTATTGATTTTTCTTCGTGCTTCATTGTTGTTGGATTTTCTTTTATGAATCAAGATCTGCAAATGTGTAAATATAGTATTTATATATTGTGTATCTATATTATAGGAATATGTCCCATTGAAGCAGTGGTAGTACGGCGAATTCTCCTTTTCTTTCTTATTTATGAAGCTTTGAAAAAATTCTATAACCATGATATGATATTGTTCTTAATGTTTAATTCATTCATTTTCCAGAAGTATATCATCATTTCTTAAGAGTAATTAGTATGATTTTCTGGTGAATTTGAATATTATAAGGTTCATCAAGTTGATATAAAATGAAGGCATTTATGTGTTGTTCATAATTGGATAATGTGTATGCGCTATATGTAATTACAGATAATTATTGTATTTAAATTTTCAGTCAAATATTTTATAATATCATCTATCATTTATTTTGACTATTTTGATTTTAGCAGGCTTCCTGTTTGATTAAAGAACATAGAAAATACTTTTTAGAATATGTACCAAAAAAAAAGTAATAGCTACAACTGTTAAATTTTAGAGAACCCGTTCTTTGTATGGTAATTATCTCAATTGATTGGATCCATTTGATGCATTGTTCTTTAAAATAGAGCACCACGGACCGAGAACAACTTCTTTGTAATATAAGATGGTATCGAGAATCTCTGGAGTTATTTTCTCATTAGTGTATGCATTGAAAGAACATGATTTGAAATGGTATATATGTCTAGAAATGATGTCGAATTGAATTGTACTTCGTCTTTACTATGACTTAATTCTCATTTGCTTATATTCGAATCTTTTTATGCACTTTTTTTGCTTTTGCAAATAATAGAAGATGTTATTTGTATGGTATGCCAAGAATACAATTATTCAGATTTTTTTGCTACTTTTCTGTATTTAAATAGTAGTAATTTAACAGTTGCAAAATTATTGAAAATTTAGAAAAATAAAGGTCAAATTACTTTTAAACAAAAATTATTTTGTGTTATGTCATAGCTAAACTTAATTTTATTCTTCNCTTACATAAAGTATATAAATTATTTATAAGGTAGGGAAAAACTTAAATAATTAGTAAAAAAATATTTTAATAACAAAATAATATAGTGAAGCATGAGCCAAGTGGCAAGCTAAAAAGAAGCCACTTGGCAATTTTAAGACAACATTAAAAATTTGAATTATAAATGGAAACATAATTAATGTAAGTAGTTTAATAAATCTTATACTCAATCTAAATAAACCTTAGACAAATCTAATCTATGTATCTACATTTAAATTTATATTTATATGTATATGTATATTTGTAGCTATATCTCTATTTATATCTATATTGATCCATCCATAGATATTTTTTCTATGTTAGCTAGAAATATGGAGGTAAAACATTAACTAAAAATTATACTAGAAAAAAATAAAAAAATATAGAAAGACGTAGATTTAGATAACCTGTCACTATTTATACTTTGGAGTAAGTTAAAATAAAATTAAAATTTACTTATGATATTAAAGGTTCATTAAGTTTAAAAATTATACAAATTCAAGCGGTAAAATAAAATCTTACATAAAGTATATAAATTATTTATAAGGTAGGGAAAAACTTAAATAATTAGTAAAAAAATATTTTAATAACAAAATAATATAGTGAAGCATGAGCCAAGTGGCAAGCTAAAAAGAAGCCACTTGGCAATTTTAAGACAACATTAAAAATTTGAATTATAAATGGAAACATAATTAATGTAAGTAGTTTAATAAATCTTATACTCAATCTAAATAAATCCTTAGACAAATCTAATCTATATATCTACATTTATATTTATATTTATATGTATATTTGTAGATATATCTCTATTTATATCTATATTGATCCACCCATAGATATTTTTTCTATGTTAGCTAGAAATGTGGAGGTAAAAAATTAACTAAAAATTATAATAGAAAAAAATATAAAAAAATATAGAAAGACGCAGATTTAGAAAACCTGTGAATATTTATACTTTGAAGTAAGTTAAAATAAATTTAAAATTTACTTAAGATATTAAAGATTTATTAGTTTAAAAACTAAATAAATTCAAGAGGCAAAATAAGATCTTACATAAAGTATATAAATTATTTACAAGGTAAGAAAAAACATAAATAATTAGTAAAAAATATTTTAATATCAAAAATAATAATGTCATATTAATATTGATAAATCGGGCAAACGAATATTTTATACGTAAATATTACTACAACATTCAGATATAATGGGTTCAAATAATTAAGAAAATGTTTTTTTGTGATTAATATTTGAATTGAGTGTAGTTAGTTTAAGTCTGAAAGCATAGCATAACTTTTTGAAAATGCAGTCAAATTTAGAAAATAGAATAATAAAACTTATTTGAATTTGAGAAAGTTTTTAAATCTATTCTATATTATATTAGAATGAGTGTGGTATAACTAGATATTAAATTCAAACAAGATAATAAAAATCCATATGACAATGTAATAATATTAGGTATTGAATAATATAATATCAAAAAAAAGAGATTTTTTTTTAGATTTTTTATCTTAGAAATAAACGGTAAAACTTATTTGAATTTGAGATGAGAAAGTTTTTTATATTATGATAAGAAAAGTCATAATATGAATAGGTCCACGTAACTCAAGTCTAATAGATAAAATCAAAAACTAAAAATATTGAATAATAGAAATAAATTAGAGATAATGTGAGGAAATTTATAAATCATAAGTTTAAAAAATTAAATATACAATACCTAAAAATTAGCAAAATTATGTTAACTTATTTAACAATTTTCTATTAGAAATAATTGAATTTGAAATTAAAAAGTTGTTAAACTATGATTAGAATGCTCAAACTATGGATACTATCACGAAATTGAAGTCTTATTTATGAAAAAATAACTAAAATACAAAATAAATTTCTAATATAGGTAATTATACTAATGAAAATTAAAAATTAAATTTGCATTAAAGCTAACAAAAAGAAAATTTACATAAGAAATAAGCTGACAGTGAAAATATTACTACAACATTTAGATATAATGTGTTCAAACAACTAAGAAAATATTTTTCTATGATTAATATCTGAATTGAGTGCAGTTAGTATAAGTTTGAAAGTATAGCGTAATTTTTTGAAACTGCGTTCCAATTTAGAAAATAAAATGATAAGAATTATTTGAATTTGAGATGAGATTTTTTTATTTCATAATTTTTTATTTTGGAAATTATTACGGAAAGAAATAAAATGACAGTAAACATATTACTACATACATATAATATGTTCAAACAATTAAGAAATTATTTTTCTAATATTAAAATAAAATTTTAAGAATATAAAATAACTTTCTAATATAGGTAATTTTATTAATGAAAATTAAAAATTAAATTTATTTCTTAAAGCTAAAAAAAAATTAACTGCATCTAAATCAAAAATAATTATAGCAGAACACTATACATTTGGAACATAATCATCAAATAACTTATGTATTAATATTTTAGCCTACATCAATTTTATAATTTAAAATAAAATATGATATTATTTTGGTTATAGGTAAAAAAAATTAATGTAAAAACTAATTAAAATTTATGTAGGGAAGAGAATGTATAAAAATAGAGATAGTGTGAGGATATTTATACATTAAATTAATTTAAAAATAAATAAATAAAAAAATTAAATTATATTTAATAATATTACAATAAATTTAACTGATTAAAAAAATTTTGAATGAGGATACAAGCATACAAATATACCAAATTTCAAGAATAAAATATTTCTATTTATTAAAGACTATTAAAAGAATAATAAGCAAGACATTAATTTAATTATTAAGCTAATAAAATATTATATGATAGTACAATAATATTAAATAATAACTAATGCAATAACTATAAGAAAAAAGAATTTGCGTACAAATAATGTGATGAATAAGACATATTTAACTTTTAGATAAAAACAAAGTGATAGTAAGAAGTTTGTTAAAATAATATGATCTATTGTGCTCAACCAAGACAGATCACAACATGATATGTTTAGTATTCTTTAATATTGACAGCGAAACAAAATGCAAGACTAAAATCAAGGGTTTAAATTGCTACAAATATAAAAAAAAAAAATAGGTTATGCACTACGAGATTTGAACAATAATTTCATATCCTACTTCATAATTAATATCTAATGTTATATAATTTTTATATGAGATGTTTATATTTCAAGGTTAATTGCAAATGATTCAAACAACCTACATCACAATTTAACATGATTTATGTCCGCGCATCGCGCGGGTACTAATACTAGTAGAAGTTAAAATGAACAGTTAAGTATCTTGTATTATCACTTACCGTATCACTATATCACATATAGCCAGAGGCGGACCTATGTTGGGAGTAGGGGCTCATAACAGTTAGCGAAGGTCAGAATCCTCGACATATGAGGAGTATGGGTGTTCAAAACCGATCCGAAATCGAAAACCGAACCGAACCGAAGCTTAATGGCTTACTGGTAACGGGTTAATGGTTTAACAGACGGGGAACGGATTGAAGTTTTTTTATTAACGGCTTATTNAGATCACAACATGATATGTTTAGCATTCTTTAATATTGATAGCGAAACGAAATGCAAGACTAAAATCAAGGTTAGGTTGCCACAAATATTTTAAAAAAAAAAAGTTATGCAATACGAAATTTTAACAATAATTTCATATCCTACTTCATATTAATATCTAATGTTATATACTTTTTATCCGAGAGATTTATATTTTAAGGTTATTTGCACATGATTCAAACAACATACATCATAATTTAATGATTTATGTCCGCGCATCGCGCAGGTACTAATACTAGTTAACTCTAAAAAGTATAACAAAGTTTGCTCTCTTGTTAGTCATAGTACTTAATACAACCTTCCACTTTCATTACATTCTTTTCAAGATTTTGGTCAAGATCCTCTTGTGATTAAATGGAGAAATCAGACAATTCGAAAATTACAACTATTGATTCCACCAAATTGAGAAATCAAATGGAGAAAACAGATACAAAGGGAACAACCACTATTGATTCCACCAAAATTTCTAAGTACGATTTGGCGTTACAAATTTTATTATTTCTATTAGCTATAATACTTGGTATCACTCTAGCTTTTCGCATGTTCTATCTTCATAATGAGAATATTATATTGCTTCAAAACCCCAAGTTCCAAATTGAGTCAGTATCATCCTCTTCATTTTCTTTATTAGCTCCTTCAGTTCAACCTTTGATCATTTTGCAAAATCCTGACCGTTGGAGCCTCACTTTCTCAGTTCAGAACCCTAATAGTAATTATAATATCTATTACGATAATTTCAATGCTAGTGTATCGGTTCGGTAACTTCGGTTTTGAATACTAACTAGTACATAGAGCCATACACTCTAATATTCTTAATCAAAGTACTCAAAAATGCAAAACTGAAAATGTTTGTTGACAAAATTTTTGTCCAAAACTAGCAAATATCGACCCAAATAGAGAAAATTGTACATAAAAGAATATTTGATCATTAGAAGTGTCTTATTACTTGTTTAGAGTTAATTGATGAACTTTGAGAATACTCTTCTTTGGAGCGGTAAATTCAATCAAGATGGAAAAGCTAAAACGTCAATTGATTCAATCTTTGCAGCTTTACCCGAGCCATATGAATATTGGATTGGCTCAAAAGCTTGTAAGGTTGTTTCTCAAGACGCAAGATGTTGATTACCACGGCAGTTTTGAGGAATTATTGAACGCTTTCAACGTATAGGGACTAAAGATAACTTGTTTTTTTTTTTACTTTTCTACTCTGGAATTAGCTATGAACGTCGTCGCTAAAACGCTCGTAGCTAGCAGAATTTCTTGATAATCCGTTGCTAATCCGTCGCTAAATGAGATTAGCGACGGATTTTTCTGTTTAGCTACAAAATTTCCGTCGCTAAAACCAGATTTTTTAGTAGTGTTCTACTTTTGTTGGTACGATGTAAATCTATTCTAGTATTGGAGTATTATATTTGAACGTTCTGTCTTTTTATGATGAGTTGGTTCAATTAACAAGCTGCAAACATATATATCAAACTTGAACCAAATATTATCAAAACGCCTAAGAAATTTATTTGGATATGGTTTGGTCAACTTTATTGCATTTCTTGACTTTCATTTTCATGTTATTGCCGAGACACCAACTTCAAATTATTAGATAGCAATGAAAAAGACTTTTCATATCTATTGCCTGCTTCAATGTCACAAAGTTTGCTTAAATTTCTGGTGCAAAGCTGAAAAACCACATCATTTAAATGTTAGTCTCCATAATTGTCTTTTCGAAAAAGAAAAAAAAAAAACTGTTAAAGCTATTTAGGCATCAAACATATACCAACAAATCGAAATTGTGCCGCATTTACTTTGCATTATAGCTTGAGCTCTCTATGATTAAGAGTTTAACGAGTTTGAATCTCACTAATATATTGTTGATTATCCGAAGAAATGAAGGATTTAAGTAATATGCACTAATAGTAATGAATTTCTACATATCAGCAAGAGGCGTTAACATAGAAATGGGAAAAGGGAAATCAATTGTCATACAGCTAGGCCATGTGTATGTGACTATGCAACTACAAGACAAACTTATTCCAGTTATTATCACAAGTTTGATCTGAATTATGTAACCTCTAATTTACTCAGATCTCTACGAGAAAAAATTGTTACAACAATCAAAATCATGACAAGTATGGTTAGGATATACAGATATTTGCAGCTTTTTCCGCTAGCCTGCTGTAAAATGCAGAATGTCGACTAACAGACAAATCAAAAGGCCAAAATGAATTTGTACTGGAAAACAAAATGATCTGTTTCTGTAACATCAAGAAAGCAAACTCCTTGCAAGAAAATATCTTTTTAACTAAGACTTGATGGATTCATATTTCTCACCAACTGCTCCACCTTTATCCTTCTGGAACTGGATATATCGTAATGTGCTTGCAAGGAAAGCATCTGCAGCAGGATCCGAAGTTGTAGTTTCACTTTGCATTTCAGTTGTTATTAGCTCAATTAGGCTTTGGATGGATGCAACAGTGATCTGTGTCACCCCCTTCTCAAAGAAATATAAATACCTGACATCATACAAATGATTAAGTGTTTCTATCGTTAATGACCTGCAAAACAGAGACCGTCGCCAAGAAAGGTAAACAAACAATGATGTATAGTGTAGTTTTACTTGTTTAGAATTTCTATAAAGAGCAAGACTGATCCACTGCTGCCTCGGGTTGCATTGGACATTTGTTGAGCGGCATTCGCAATTCTTAAAGCCCGTTTTAAGCAAAGCAAAACCCTGGATCAATGAAAAAGAAACAACCACATAAGAAGAACATGAAAGGATACAGAAAAGCTTGAAATCAAGGAGCGGAACTCAAAGGGGAAAAACTCAGTCAGGGAAGACCCACAAATACATAAACCACATCTCATGCTGGTATAAACCCGGGCTAATAAATGTTCATATATGAGAGGTACGGTAAGTATACAGGACGCCAAATGTAAATTTCATCCCTCATGTGCATGTCAGAGTTACAAACCTCTCTCCATCCTTGATGCTGTCCTGATCATCAACCCAGAAAAGATGCGAACAGGAGTAGACAGCCTTGCACTGATCAGGCTTCTTCAGGAGTTTTGCCGAGTACTGGAGGATATCGAGAAAAGGAGGAGGAAATGGTTACAATCATAGAATGACGAAGCTGAAATCTGGAATAAGAAAATAAGAGGTGGTAAGATAGTTACCCCTGTGGCCTTGTGCGTTAATGTGTCCCTGTTCTCAACACCAAAGACGTGCATTCTCTGAAGAGTTCCTATAATTAAGTGTATTGCAGTCACCTGAGCTTTGGAGTCCTATCAAACCATTCAACTGGAATTAGAAAAATCAAGCAATGCATGAAATGCACAATAAATGTAGATATATCGAAATACCAGGAAGTCAAGAAAATAGAAATTATGATAAAAGTAATGATAAAAGGGGCAAATACTACCGAAATTTCTTCTTCGTATAGTATATAAGCTTGGGTGAAAAATTCGTAGGCAACAGGCTCTAGGTCAGCGTCATTGGCAGCCTGAGAAACACACATGTCAGTAAACCCATATTTTTTAGAATTTGTGATTCCACAATCTTACACAAATACAAGGATAAATTAATGTACCTCAGCACACTCCAAGTACAACCTCAATGATAGTTCAGGTACTGGAACACTTGAGAGAGCCTCAATTATCTGGAATACGGTGTATGCAATTTATAAGTAATAACTATTGCCTCAGCACAATCATGAGTATCACAGAACAATTACAAATTAAGGAATAGAAGCTAAATAAAGAAAAGGGATATAAGAGACGTAAAGCTGATTTAATCTTTTTTGGTCTTTTGACTGAGAATCATAATAGCTTTAGTCGAGATCTTGAAATGCAATGCATCACATTTGACCAAATAACTCATATAACCCCATTCAGATATATTACCTGATTTAAAATCTGAAAAATTTTCTTAGGCATAGCAGATGCCTCTTCCTCTGGAGCATTTTCATCTTGGTTCTGCAGTCGCCTAACCAACTGGAAAAGAAGGAAATTTACAACATCAGTAACTCAACCGAAACTTCAGTTCTGTATGACACTGGAAACTCTCTCCCTGAGAAAAGGGGGAGGGGGTTGATTTCCTTTTTCTGTTATTTAATCCTTTGAACAAGCAGTTGCATTGGGAAAGGATCATCTTAAAATGCACATTCAAAAATTTCGTAACTTAAATTATTTCTTTTGAAGAACAAAAAGCATGGGCCATTCATCACTTCACCCCTCTTGTAGTCCTCGAGTGGTCAACTCATACCTTAAGAGAATTGAAAATAAGGGGAGGGGCAGTAAAGGGAAGCCTCTTCGGTCCTCCTGTCAGAATATGCTGCTTCACAGTAGAAATTATCTGCAAATCAGCAAATTAGCAAACCATATCAAATCTGAAAAGCAAGAAACCAACAGCTATAGCCAGAGATAAACCTTATGGCTACATAGATATGTAACACCGGATTGAAGCATTTTGCACCAACAAACATATAAAAGAAAATAAGAACAGCACACTTTTCTACTTGCTAGAGGAATGAAAATTTCATTCTCAATTTAACGGGAATTTTTATGTCAATCTTGAATTGAATTGACAGCCTGTGAAGCTTTGGCACGTCAATATGTCATATCAATCTCTACAGCTACTGCTTCTCATTCAACTGACATCATTCCCAATTTCTTTTTTCATATTCCCTTATTTACTACAAAGAGCAAGAAGAGTTTTTGAGAGACCATCTCCCCATAAACAACTGCTCTCTGTGGTCCCATTTCAAAGCAGTTTTGTCTTTATAAACTCCTTTCTTTGGCAGTTCCATTTGCTTCTAATCTGTTTGAGTCTTAGTTCTTTTCCCTCTATCTCCATGGTTATGTTGATTTCTCTACCCTTTTGCGGCAGTTCTAGTCCTAGATCTGAGCATACATATTGCAAATCTAGCTCTTTTTGCTATGCTCTTGTTGGTAGCAGACTTGTCAGGGAAGGCTTTCAAGCTACTACACCACTTGTGACAAAATCCATTCGGATAGATGCAGAGGCACAAAGCAACAGCGACATTGCTGAAGGATGGTGTAGAGTTGAATGTGAGAACATTGGTAGCACAGAGTATCGCGTGGTGTAATAGCGGATGTAAAGTGTCTTCAGTCTTGTACTCAAGTACCTAAGTGCCTTTTGGCATTCTCATGAATAGAATCTAACATGGCAACTTATCCCTCTCATATTTTCAAAAAGAAAAGGATCAACAAAAGAAACCATGAAAAGCGAACAGAACCCACGAAAAGCAAAAGCTATCTTGTTTTGGCAGATACTTCATCATTATATGTTTTTTTTTAACAGTAGACGCACAAGCAAAAGCTTCTCATTACATCAATATCAGAAGGATTCAATAGAACATATCCAACCAATCAGGTGCAACTTAGGTCAAGAGTCATCTTTGTTCTATCTCTCATTATAAGCTGACTAGGAAGATCCAGGATTGCTGTTATAAGAGATACTTATTTAGCTGATCAGTTGTGCGCACGAGTTGGGTACAAAGGCGAATGAAGAATGAAAGTTACGGGTTCAATCGAGCCCATAACTTTTGACACGGAGCATAAATTTAAATGTAACATCCACAAGAAATGCCAAAAATAGTATATATGAACCCATAAGTTTAAATGGGTTCAATAATAAGAACCTTAAATGTTGAACCCAAAAAGTTTAATTTCTGGATCTGCCTCTGGTTGGATATATATAGTGGAGACCGCATGTCATAAAAAGAAGAGATGAAACAGAGACAACAAAGGTACTTTATCCCAAATGCAGTGTCCTGGTTATACTTTGTGATGTCCCAAGAAGGCATCAGCCACTGTCCTGGAAAAGATACTATGTTTTTCATTCGTAAAATTACTGTTTAATTCTTCCAAATTATGGAAATTGGAAAGATATATGAAACCTACTTTTATACCATTTAATCCCCAAAAGAACAAAAGAAAAAAGTTCTCAATCAACGTCATGCCCATGAAACCATGGCATTCAACTTTGGAACAGAGAAAAACAATTCTAGTCATCTTTAAAGTTTTGATATAAAACACAGTTGACCACGCTCAACCCCAAACTATAAGAACTACATGATATAACAAACTTTTCCAGCAATAACAAGTAGAGAGGCTAGCCTTCAGAGGAATATGCAAAGAATCTAGAAACAGGTATCAGTATACACTCGTTACCTTCAGCATCTCTTCAGGGTCGTCATTGTGAAGCATTTGAATAAGCCGTGCAACAGAGTTCTGCTCTTCCTTGAAATCTTCTTCGTCAAGCTGAAAATGGGAGGTTAAAGAAACTTTGGCTTAATTACATACTGATTTAAGCAAAATAAATTTCAGAAAGCCTAGCCCCTAAGAAAGAGCAGAAAGAAAGTCAGGAGATATGAGAAATCTAATTGCATAAGCAGAGAAGTCCCCAATCACCTCATCATGAAGATTCTCATCCAAATCTCTGATAAGTCCTTTCATTAATTCAAAGAGTGCCTCTACCTGACAGACCAGTAAGTTTGAAGTAATAAAGAGGTTACATTATTACCCATAAAGAATAATTTAAAGAACTAAAATTAAAAGGAACTAACCTTTTCAGCTGTCGAAATGCAAGTCTTACTTTTTAAAATAGTTTGAACTAAAACATTAGCCATCTCTTTACTAGTTGCATCATCAAGGTGCTCCATAACATGAGGATAATTTGACAGCTTTAATGCGGTATCAATATCCTTATACTTCTCCAATGGAGCACTTAAAAGGGCCACAATCTGTTTTGTTGCTTTATTGTCTTTGAGCTTTCCTTTACCAGAAAGTTTCTTAACACATGCACCCTGAAGATAAGAATAGAGTGGTCATTAGTAAGTTACAGGTTTCATATGCACAAGGCAGGCAAGCAAGTTATCTAAATGCTCACAGCTTCTAGTCAACCTTCTGTTGTTTCTATTTGTTTCTTCCCTTATTTTTATTTTTTTTTTATTTTTTTTTGGTTAAACTGTTTCACACGCAATCTTCATTCTGGAATAAGAAGAAACATAAATGACATAAACAACCTTATCAAAAACTATTTTAATATAGATAAAAAGAAAAAGGGAAAGAATAAGAGTTGACCTACCAAGATCTGATCCACATAATCAAGACGATCAGGGTGGACATGAAGAGTAAAAGTTAGAAGAGATGAATATAAAGTCACAACTCCGGCAATAGGCATGTCTTCTTGTGCTTCTATCACCTGCACAACAGAGAGACGGGCATGATATCCGAACTACTTGAAAAGTCAAAGCCACCATTGATATTGGAAAAAAGATGTATGCAGAATCCCTCCAGTCAGAAAACAGGAAACAAGTTGAAAGAATGTCATGGAAGGTTTGGTGGCCTCTTCATGGAAAGCGCATAAGTTTGGGGAGGCAAAAATTGGAAGAAAACAGAATCTATGCATTCATAAATCTAAAGATTACCACTCTATCGTTGTGACAAGCACGGTCTCCATGAATTAACTTTCCAGTGACATCCACAGATCTATGATCAATTTCTATTTCTTGGCTTATTAATTTTTGAATTAATCAAATAATTGATTCTAGCTTTTAAAGTTCAGTGAGTTCCACTTAATATTCACATGTTGGAGGTAGAAAATCCACGCCTGGGAATATTTTCTTTAAGTATACCTTCATAAACAAGAATTGCATTTTAGTCAAGGATAGTTATCTCGTTTACCTTCCCTATGGCATTATTTAGTTTTGCAAAAGCTTCCACTTGGAAAAACTCTGGTAAGACCTGCAGTAACGAATCATTTAGAGACTACATGTAAGAAATCCGATTACAGAAAGTTTATAATGTAATACTTACATCTGTACTTAAAGCAGCATAGTTTGAGAGTCTTTCCATCAGCCGAGCAAGCACCATCTTGATATCAACAGATGGCTGAAATAATGACATAGGAAATGGTGTTCAGAAGTTCAAATTCTAATAGAGGTTAAGCATTTAATGGCAGATACTTAGAACTGTCACAGACAGTTCAAAGAAAATGACGGTACGAATTTACATCAACCAGTGTGAATTTATCAATGGTGACAAAATTATCAAAGATTTGATCAGAAGCCAATAAGAAAAGATAATGAACTTCAGTATAAGGTGGAAACGCTGTAAACAAACAATACTCTTTATAAATCTTCACAACCAAATCTTTCATCTGATATAGCCAACATATTATATTACATTGTTGCAGATATTAAACCAATCCCACACTCCTCGGATCCTACCAGGTATGACATTTTTCCTTCTACACTTCTGGTCTATTTAATGAAAAGCTTGTGATACAAAACAACAAAATAACACACCTGAAGCTGGGGACAAGCACCCAATAATGTTTCAAGAGTTTGTAAGTGATATTCATCAGGGAAGACTTGAATTATGCAATCCATCAAATAGCCCTGTGCAATCTCATCTTTACAGTTGACAACCTAAACACAACCATGAGGTACGCATTTTGAGTCAGAAAATAGTTCACATTATGGCTTAAACAAACCGTAAAAAGTTATTGAAAGGCCACTACATTCCAAGACCAATCACCTGCTCTAAAATTCTTGGAAGCACAGTCTCTTTGTACATCTCCAGGTCGATTCCTTCTATTTGACTGAGAACATGCAGGTTCTTCCCAACCTACCAAAAGTAAAAGCAAAAAGGAAAATCCTCGCATGAGTGTGCACTTCCATTGCTTATTTGGGTGCTAGTAAACATGATGAAGTAACAGCTCATACGAGATCACGAAGCTCGCTCCTTTCTTTTTCTCGTTTCTCCTTTTCACGAGCAGGTCCCTGCAGATGAGAAAGCCCGATGCTAGCCTCAACTCATGATCAGCAAAGAGTATGAATCATTCACAAGCATTAAAACACCTGCATGACCACGAATTCTGCCCTCATGATTTACATTTACCTTCATGACATGCAAGCATTGTGGTACTATGCATGTCAAAGCATGAGAGCATGTTATAGCATCCACAGATGTTTCAACCAACCTGATGTTGCATTCTAACCCAAAGTTTGTTCATTTCCGTGAAATTTTGGAGAACAAACTCTACAGCATCCACAACAGTTTCAGCATCCCTGTGGGAGGGAACAAGGCATTAGTGCATCCAACAACAATATTCGTAATACAGGTGAAATTACATATAAAAGAAGCTTAAAATGAAGGTAAGATAGCTTTTTTTTTTCATTTTCTTTCTTCTGAGTTAAGATCATACTATGTTGACATAGTTGATGAAATCCTCAATTAATCAATATGGCAGTAAGACAACAACAACCGGTTACCATTGAACAACGTAATCTACTAGCATCTTTATTTAAATAACTTCAACTTAACACACGGTTACACTGCAGGCACTGCCAATTAGCTTAGTCATGTCAGTGTTTGTGTCTTCAGGTTGACACTTCAGCATAATATTTTTCTCTCTCAAGCACTTATACCTCGCAGCTAGAACATGTAAACGAAACCCATAAAACTGGACATTGACACATGATTCTTGTAACTAAATTGATGGTAAACCACTGTGGAGCTGAGTAACACCCTTACCCTTCATACTCAGAACCTATATCAGGCAATTTATCCTTGCTGACTTGAGAAAGATAACTCCTCAGGAAGAGTCCGCGCAAAGGATGTTGTATGCCACGGCACATTTCAACCAGATCTTTAAGAATATCCCTGGCAGGCGCCTCCTTGGATTTGATGTACACAGACCCCACTGTGCATAGTAGATACCTGAGAAACAAAAAGCAACGTATGAACTGTAGAAATCCTGATGAGCAAATAATAGAAAACAAGATTTAAGACTGGCTTAAAAGCAACCAGACGATAAAATGAGCACATCCTCTTTGACATAGGTTAACAACTAAAGAAGAAAGGAAACAATGCAGCTAAGCAGGATTATAACCATTCCACCTTTAATCATGATCTTGAACAAAATTAGTACGAGTAAAAATCTTTTCTTTTGATCAATAAAGGTAAAATTTCATTAAAGAATAAAGTACAAAAAATTTCTGGAAAAGGATCCTCTGAAGCTGTAAGGATTCCAAGACTCCAGCATTGCATCAATATTAATAGCAAAATCAGCATTGCATCTTAGACTTTGTATACATCTATTTTTCAAAAGCGGGATGTTCTCTTCCTTCCCCTCGAAGTATCTTCTGTCTCTCTCAAGCCAAATATTCCACATTATGCATAAATGAGTGGTCTTCCAGGTCTTCCCTTTTATCTCCTTTCCCACTTTTTGATCTGCCAACTATGCAGAAATAGTCTTACTTTTGCTTGCATGACCCATTGAACCCCATAAAAATTGAGGAACATGCACCCGAAGAAAGGAATTTTTAAGTACCTTGGGTCGATTATCCAGGGGAACGAGGAGATCGACGAGGATGTCACGCACCGTATAGGGGGAGGTTGGATGAAACGGAGGTTAGCATCTGGCGTTTTATGTGACAAGAGGGTGCCCCCGGAACTTAAAGGCAGGCTCTACAGAGCAATGGTTAGCCGGCCATGTTGTATGGGGCAGAATGTTGGCCAGTCAAGATTGCCCATATTCAGAAGATGAGCATAACAGAAATGAGGATGTTGAGATGGATGTGCGGGCACACGAGGTTGGATAAGATTAAGAATGAAGATAATCGGGCAAGAGTGGGCGTGGCTCCCATGGAAGACAAAACGCGGGAAGTGAGGCTTAGATCGTTCGGGCACATGCAGAGGAGAAGCCCAGATGCCCCGGTTAGGAGGTGCGAGCAGTTGGCTCTGACGGGCATGAGAAGAGGTAGAGGGCGGCCTAAGAAGTATTGGGAAGAGGTGATCAGACAGGACATGGCGCGACTCCAGCTCACCGACGACATGGCCCTTAATAGGAAGGTATGGAGGGAGAGCATTAGGGTTGAAGGTTAGCAAGTAGTTGAACGTTTTTCTACTCCATTATGTGTAAGTCTAGTCGGTTTGTGTCGTGTTTTAGTATGCTAGTGGTGCATGTGGGGCTCGTACTATTTTCTAGGACCTTGTCACTGTATTGATATTGTTTTCCCAGGTATATTTTCTGGTTCTTAGCTCGCTGGTACTATCTTTCTGGTTATGTTGTTGTTATTATTCTATTGTCTTATTTCATCTTCTTGTGTCGAGGATCTATCGGAAACAACCTCTCTACCCCAGGGTAGGGGTAAGGTCTGCGTACACATTACCCTCCCCAAACCCTACTTGTGGGATTATACTGAGTTGTTGTTGTTGTTGTTGCACCATACGTATTTGCTCAGCAGTAAGTGATTCACTGCTTCACCATCCTCTGCATAAATAGCACCAACATAAATTAAAGCTTATTTTCTGTAACTCTTCCTATTTTAAGAAAGCCTCAGGTACTGCTACCCAACCAAGAAAGCAACTTCGGTTGGGGGCCTGGGGCTTTAGTTTTCCACAGCATTTTCCATGAGCAATCTGCACTGTTTTCAGCCCTGTTCTTAACCATTAACTGATAGCTCGACTTTACTGAAAATACCATCACTCTTGCCCATCCACACAGAAGGAATCATTCTGGGAGCTTATCGGTAATATGCTCTCAGTAATTTCCAGTAGCTTGTTGAAACTGTCCAACTCAGTAATTTCCAGTAGCTTGTTGAAACTCTCCAACTCCCAACCGTTAAAATCCTGAGAAGACCAAGCAATCCCATCCCAACAATCAGCAATGACACAGTTTCCGTGCAGCACCATACTATACAGCTCCGAGAATAAGGCAGTTGAAATATCCTCTCTAAACCATTTGTCTTGCCAAAAATTAATTCTTCCTCCATCTCCAATTTTTAGTCTGGTATATTCTTGGAACTCATCCCACGAACTATTACTCCCTCTTCCAATCTATGTGATGGTGTTTGACTTGGCACAGAGTTTAACAAAGATGGAAAGAAAGACTTCTAAAATTATGGTTTAAAACAAGCCAAAAACAATTGTGGATATAAATCATCTCATAAGGGTAAAATGGGGAGTTTAGAGTTAACTTGTTACGAAATAAAGAAATGTGTCATTCTTTTTCGGACTAACTAAAAAGGAAAGAGCGTCACATAAATTGGCACAGAAGGGAGCAATATGCTTCGAATGCAATACCATGGGGGGATGTAATAGCAGTTGTATCTCCATACTTCTGTAGTCCGTATTTAACCTTAAATCTGTACATTGTTCCTTCCCGGTATCAGTCCATCTTCACAGAGAGCAAGCTTTTATTGTGGAGCCCAAGATCCCTGACACCTAAACTTCCCCTTTCCTTGCATAACATGACTTTATCCTACTTCATCAAATGCAACTTTTTAGCTTCCTAGTTCCTTCCCAAAAGTTGCGTCTTTTTCAGTTCAACTATCCTTCTAACTACCTGACCTCCTCTCCCACCTACCCAATCTAAACGAATGAAAAAGGAGCATATTTATTGCTTATCTGAAAGGCTGATGTTAACTACCCCAAACGGCAGTCCTCTCCAAAAATTCAAATAACTTATTGGAAATTTTCCAGTTTTAATAAAATGTATGCAAGCTCTAGCTTGATTCCCAGTAACCAAACTGTTAAAGCAGCAACACTTGTGTCCATGTGAGTTGTAAAGGCACATCCAACCTATGCTAAAAAAAGGTAGAGAGGAGATGTCTGTAAGCAGTTGAGCGCAGGACAACAGTAAGATTAGCATGGCAACAGAACTTAAAAGAAACACAGCAAAGGCCAAACAGAACGATACTCAAATACTTCGCTTCATGTGTCTCTCTGACACTAGCTGCTCTTTCTACCTAAACTTGTAACTGCTTTCATCAAAGTTAGATGTAAGTTAAAAACTTATTCTCGCTAAACCTGCTTCTGATTTTCTCTACTGTTTTAGCAATGCTTTTTTGTGTGTAGGTTCCTAATGTTATAACCCATAGAGGATAGTATTCTCCTCCTGACTGTTCGGCCATCATTGATAGTGTTTTCTATGTGATTCATTTGAGTCTTTAATCACATGACTTTCCTACGAAACATTATTCCTGACAACCTAAGCGAAAAGTACCTCTCTTTGGAGACATATAATATAGTTAGACAGTACAAGCTTTAAGCCAATTCACAAACATAAGATCAGTTGCTGAAGAACTACAAGATAAAGCTTTTAAAAAATCGAGCTAAAGCGGAAAATACAGTTGGATCATCACTACAACTTACAGTCTAGGCAAAATATTGCCAGCGTGCTGCACGAGTTCATACAACTCAACAATCGAGCAACCCCGCTTCGTCTCCTCCTTAAAGAAAATTTCTAGCTTTCTCAATTCATCAAATGCCCGCATATCTAACAAAGCAATGCGCATTTAAAATTTTAAAAGAAATAAAAAAAATTTAAAAAAAAAAAAAAGGAAAAGAAAAGACACAACAATGTTCTAACACCGAGGTTAAGGAGCTTCTAATCAAATGCGGGAATATAAAATTTTCAGCATAACAGCAATGTGCATTTGAAGCTATTGAAAAAACAAAAATAAAAAACAATCAAACAACAGCGATACATTTTTAATACTGAGGTTAAAGAGCAACAAATCAAATTTTGAAATTAAGTTTCAATTTATTAATTAATCAATAATTAAGATCAGATCAGTGAAAAGTACACACATAGCTCGTAGTATTTGTGAGGGGAAAGCCTTGAAGTTCGGAGCTCCGATAGCATCTGAGCTGAGTATTTGAGTGCATCTTTCAGATTATTCGAATCCTACAATTCATTAACCGTAAGAAACTCAAAATTAGGGTTTATGTAAACCAAATAAAATTGTAATTTCATTGTACATAAAGCTATGAAGAAATTTGGGGAGGTTTTGTGAAAATTACAAGAGCGCGATGCATGTAAAAGGCATTCTGTTGAAGGCCGGCGATTCCAGCTGCTAGAAATTTCTCTTCATCTTCAACTCCGTTAGGGATCATAGCGTCTTTTGAACGATTTCGAGTGGGGAAAATTCGCGATCGACGAGTTTTTGTGGGTTTTTATGTTCTTGGTATTGACTTCAGTTTGGTTGCCAATACTTTGTTCCAACTGCCAGTCATAACTAAGGGAGCGGGTCGGGGGACGGGGGTCGGGTATCGGGTTCTTTTACGTATCTGAATCAAGCGAAGTGCACAAATAGCCATCTTTAGGATCATATTTAATGAATAGCCAAAATTTATAAAGCTCTTAAAATTTAGCTGCCTCAAAAATCAACCTAAAGTCAGTGGCGGCTTAACCGTAAAGCCACTAAAGCAGAGGGTTTAGGCCCCAAAAAATTAAGGCCCCAAATTTTTTCAAATTATATATAGTATAAATAATTATGCATTTATTATTAGTGATAAACAAATTAGTTTTAATTATTTGTTATTAATTTTTAACCAATCATTATTTGCCGGTTTTTAATGTTTATATTAAAAATTATAGACTATCAAATTTTTATTTACTTCCTATCTTTTATTATTCTTTTTTGTTACCTCACGCATTGTGGATGGGCTCGACTTCTAAATTTGTCTAACTCACCTCAACTTGAATCAATTTTGTTTATAACTATGATTTAGTAGATTATTCTTTTTAGACAATTTTTCAATCTCAAGCTAATGAAATTATCAAAGGATTAGATATGAAAATAGCATTTCTTAATCTCGAATGTCTTTTAAGGCCTCTCTTTAAATTTTCGCTTTAGGCATATGTAGTGTTGAGCCGTTTCTGCTTAAAGTTGAAATTGTGGGTTTGAAGTTTCCAACTGTAGACATACATGTCACTCTATCTATTATTATCACTCTTAGCATAAGTTGTGCATAAAACGTGCTCACGTTAGAGACTGGTCAATATGGAAGGATATGTATTTTACGTAAACTCATATTTTCTCTCCCATATTGCTGCAACTCTTAAGAATTTACCTATATTATGTTACAATTTTTTATGGACTTACACATATATTATATTAAAAATAATTGTATATTAGTTGTTATCGTTAAAACGTTAACCCAAACTAAAAGTGATCTGTTAAGGTTTAAAATTGAATGGGTATACAAGACATCTCATAAAGAATTTGGTCTTATGTGTAGATATTCGAATTTAATTTCTAATTTAATAATGGACTAAATTAGAAATACATAAACTTGTGCATCTACTTAAGATCACCAAATGAGACGTAGAGAATGACTTACGTCGTAGTTGACGATAATCGCAAGACTGAAGAATCTCTCTGACACTCGTAGATTCAGGTGTAAATGCTTCTGCATCTAGTTTTATTCTCAATGTACATGATAGATCTAGGGATAATATTATGGTGTTCATGGTAAAGTTTTGGTTCCGACATATTTGACTTGGTGCACCCATACTGATAAAAATGTTGTGGTGCACTGAGAAAAGTAGTTGTCCTTTTGATCAGGTGGTGATCTGGCATAGAAGAAAGATGTCTTTACTAATTTTTTTCAATTAATTAATTTTATAACTATGTTTTAATTCAGAATGAAATTAATACTCTTAGAAGTTTAATATTATTCTTTATTTAGTCTTAAAAAAAGATCGATATGTTATATTGAAGAACATATCTTGATTTAGACAAATTAATAAGTTGAGTTTGTGATCATTTGTAAAATACGAATGTTAGTGAGGTTTTTTCTCCATGATGGTTAATGTATAATGAGATCTTGTACTAAATACAGAACTACTATGCTTAGCCTCTACTCCCTCTATTCTCCTACCAATTTCTACACTTAGTGATTCTTTTGTGACTATACATCACTATTCAGTATTCCCTCCATACCCTTCTATTTTGCCTCTCTTTCGTTCAAGAGGTTTGATATTAGGCTATATAGACAATGTTTACACCTTAATATTACCATGCTTTATTATTGTTTTATAGTCAAATTGCCAACAAAATGCTCTAAATTGTGTTCTTTTGTTTCGCAGGGAATAGTCTAAGTGAAGAGCACAACGGAGTGTTTTGGAGGCAATGATGTGAAGAAAATGCCCACTCGAGAGTACCCGAGCACAAAGAAGTAGGAAATGGCCTAGGCAAAAATTCCACCGCGATCGCGGTGGACCGCGGTGCAACCGTGACGGATTAAAAGAGCAAAACAGAATGGCCAGCTCGCACCGCGGTCGACCGCGGTGCATTGTTCACACACCAGAAAATCGGGGGACCAAAGTGTAATTTCGGGGAAACTTTTGCCAAACCCTTATAAGCTTTAGAAACTCGCCCAAGATTGTTTTTAAGCTTATTTTTTAGACCTAAGGAGGCTAAGGAGACCGGGGATTCGACCTAAGGAGTCAAGAACACACTGGGAGCAAGGCGGAGAATTCTTCAACGAATTTTTCCTTCCTCTTCCTATTTTTCATTGTTGGTTATGATTTTTAGTATTGTAGTTTTACATACTATTATGAATAGCTAATTTGTTATCTAGGGTTTTGATGGAACCTTTTGTAGGATAAATTCTTGTTATATTTTTATATAATTAAGTCGTTGGATCTCTCTACTTGTTCAACTACGTGTTTATTGTTGTTGATTGAATGACCATCAATTGACTGTGCCTATTTAGTGTGTACTGCTCGAGAGAGAGTACATATTTAGGTAGTTGTTGAACAACGTCACTTCTAACGTATGTGAGAAATCAATACATTGGGTTTAAAGGTAGGTTATTTCTTAGAAATAACAAAGCCTTGACGTGGCCATAATGAGCGGTTGGATGAAGCCAACTAGCGTAGTTCGAGAGAATATGTCTAGTAAATTGTTGTAGTTGCTCGAGAGAGAATTACGACACCTAAAGTGCTCACGATCAGTAGAGAATACATTGGCAAAATTGTAGGGAACATAGCTAGAAGGATTCCGACAATTGGGAAAATCATAATTCTAGACCTCCTTAATTTAGTCTCCAACCCTTTGTCTCGTTAGTTGATAATTTTACCGCTTTGTAGTATTTGCTAGTTAATTAGTTAGAAATATAAATCTCAATCTTTATAATTTAGGAAATTGTTCAAACTTGTCTTTTTAGTGATATTAAACAGATATAGCTAAGCCTTAGTTCTCTGTGGGATTCGACTCCGGACTTTTAGACCGGATTATATTTGCAGCGACCGTTTATCCTTTTTAGGACTAGAGTTGGGCGTGATCAAATTTTGGCGCCGTTGTCGGGGAACTAACGGTGTAGCTTTAGGTGTACATATTGCTAGGTTATAAGTTTGAACTTTTATTTTTGTTTTGTTGTATTTGATTTTTTTTTTTACTTGTTAATTGAGAAACATGACATCCTGGAATTATGGAAATTTTGATGTTGGTAATTCTGCTTTTAATCCTCCTTATGCATATTGTGAAGAAAACCACTCATGGCAAAATTATTAAATTATTCCCGAATGTGCACCAACTCAATCTTATGTGTGGAATGTATGTGATATGTGTGGTGGACAAGATGGTCACTTTCATGGTTGTGCTTATATTTCTTATCTTTCCTCAACCCCTTACTTTGATGGTTCTTCTTTTTCTTGTGAAGTTAATAGGAACAAAGAACCCACGGATGATGACCTGAAAGAGATCAAGGATATGCTAAGGTGCCTTGTGGAACAAAATGATGAGAAACAACTGCACATACAAAGGCAAGATGTTGCTATTCGCAACCTGGAGGCACAAGTGAGTCAACTAGTTGAGGTATTTAATGCTCAACAAGCCAATATTGTGGATAGTAGCCAAGAAGAGCATGAATTATATGCTGGAATTGAGGTGCAAATGAGGAGGTCAGAGTAGAAATCCACCAATCTAACCAACTAGAATTTGAGGATGTCGATGTTGAAGAAGTAATACTAGAGTCAACCAAGGACGTTGAAGATACATATTTAGTTGACTCTAGTGTGATTGGTGTTGAGGAGGTTAAAAATCTTGAAGTTCATGTATTTGAGCGCGTTGGAACTCATTCCAAACACTTCTCTACATTATGTTCAGACGGTGAAATGAAAATTCACCCTTATGAGAATAAAAAGGAGTCCAAGGAAGAGGTAGATGAGCCTTATATTTTGGATTTCTCAAGGTCGTCTAGGCAAGGTAACACTCCTCGGTCGAGAGTCAAAAAGTGCATAAGATTTTATCTAATTTTTGGCTCGCAAGAATTTGTACCGCCCCAAGAGCATAATCATAAGCTTGAAGTAAAACTTGGAGTTCAATTCATAAGCTCAAGGTGGAGGCAGAAAGTGATTCACGTCGTGCCACGACGTTAAATAAAGCGCTTGTTGGGAGGCAACCCAGCTTTATTGCTTTCTTTTATTTATTATTTATTATTTATTATTTATTTTTTTAATTGTATTATTTTTGTAGTGTCAGTTTTTTTTAATTTCTAGGAGCATGGAAAGCATAGGTATTGGAAGGATGCAACAGCAAATCAAATGGTTGGAACTAAGTGTGAGGTACCCACACGAAGGACCGGGCCTGGGAGAAGTCTGAGTACCCCATGAGATGCTAGTGCTTCGGCCTTTGGCCTACCAGGGAGTTTCTTTTACCCTCTTGTATGTATGGGTGTGCATTGGGGACAATGCACTATTTTAAGCGTGAGGTGAGGAGATTGTCTGGGTGACTTTCTATGCTATTTTAGTTGTGTTAGTTTAATTGAATATTTTTTTTACATAGAAAAGATTGGACTTTTCCCGACGATGGATCTATTAGACAATTTTCTTGAGGGATTTAAGTCTAAAGAAAAAATAAAATAAAAAAATTTTCTTTGTAGGTAGTGTAATAATTCCCCCTTGATTTTTCTTTGTGTCGCGGTTCTTTTCAAAGGGTTTGACTTGAACCGGGTATAGGTAGCTTTTGTTTTTGTTCTTTTTAGTTTTAGATTAGGATTAATGGGCTACGAGTTAAAATCGAAGGAAAAACCCTTAGCGTTTTTACACCTGAACACAATAGATACTAGAGTGTAATGCTTAGCTTCAAGGGTTGAATCTTGTTTAAGTGCCTTCAAATTGTATGTTTGTATCTAACTTGAACACTCAAAAGAGAATGTATTGATAAACTAATCCGGAGTGAGTCATGTGCCATGTGTGAGTGAGTTTTACTGTATTCCATGATTCATATTTGATGCCTAGAACTTGCCATGTGTGTTTGCAAAGCGAAATAATAGTTCTATTCAGTTTTAGAAGAGATATAGGCATTTTGTTGTTGAGCCAGACATATATAATAAACCCACCTGAATGCATTACATCTTAGTTAACCCCGTTGAGCCTATAAGCCTGTTTCTTTGGCAACCACATTGCGAACCTTACCCAATTGTTTGAATAGCTTGCTGTTTGAACCCTTTTACCTCCCAATAAGCACTTGAATAGTATTGACAATATGCAAAAGCGAAAGTGTGGGGTGGTGGTTTGGTTTTTGAGTGGAACCATTGAAATAAATAAAGGTGCTGAATTTTGAAGCATAAAAGAAGAAGCATCACGGGAAAAAAAGGGTTATAAATAATTCTAGTGGTTGATAAGTGGTAGTTTGTACAAATTGCACCTAATGGATGGGGGTGTTGTAAATAAATATGGTGGAGTGTTTGGTTGACACAAGTATGATTTTGAAGGTTAATGTAATTGTATTAAAAGTGCTTAGGGAGGTTAGTCACTATATCTAAATATATCCTACCCGTCCCTTAGCCTACATTACAACCAAGTGAAGTCCTATTGATCTTAGACTGAGTAGGCTCGATTAGTGGAGTATTACACTACGGGCAAGCTTATGGTGCATCTTTGTGGCATGTGAATGTTCTTTTTGAGAGTGAGCGAATTCTGCCTATCTTAGTTCCTAATTGTTCTAAACCTCATTATATGTGGAACTCTCTTGTGTGATCTGAGGGCATGTGATTCACAAAGGAAATGTAAGTCTGGGCTCTTGTATAGAGTGGTTTGAGTAAGTGCGAATGTTGCATGGTACGAAAGATGTGACTCTTGAGGTAAAGGTTGTTCACTACTAGGTGCAACTTTGGTAAAATGTTCAAGGTGTGAGTCATTAAGGGAAAAGCTTAGGGAAGGAACTTTGATGGAGTGTGGTGGATTGCTCGAGGACTAGCAATGATTTAAGTGTGGGGTGTTGATATTAGGCCATATAGACAATGTTTACACCTTAATATTACCATGCTTTATTGTTGTTTTATAGTCAAATTGCCAACAAAATGCTCTAAATGGTGTTCTTTTATTTCGCAGGGAATAGTCTAAGTGAGGAAGCACAACGGAGTATTTTGGAGGCAATAATGTGAAGAAAACGCCCACTCGAGAGTACCCGAGCACAAAGAAGCAGGAAATGGCCTGGGCAAAAATTCCACCGCGACCGCGGTGCAACCGCGGCAGATTAAAAGAGCAAAACAGAATGGTCAGCTCGCACCGCGGTCGACCGCGGTCTACTGCGACCGTGGTGCACTGTTCACGCACCAGAAAATCTGGGGACCAAAGTGTATTTTCGGGGAAACTTTTGCCAAACGCTTATAAGCTTTAGAAACTCTCCCAAGATTGTTTTTAAGCTTGTTTTTTAGACCTAAGGAGGCTAAGGAGACCGGGGATTCGACCTAAGGAGTCAAGAACACACTGGGAGCAAGGCGGAGAATTCTTCAACGAGCTTTTCCTTCCTCTTCCTATTTTTCATTGTTGGTTATGATTTTTAGTATTGTAGTTTTACATACTATTATGAATAGCTAATTTGTTATCTAGGGCTTTGATGGAACCTTTTGTAGGATAAATTCTTGTTATATTTTTATATAATTAAGCCGTTGGATCTCTCTACTTGTTCAACTACGTGTTTATTGTTGTTGATTGAATGGCCATCAATTGACTATGTCTATTTAGTGTGTACTGCTCGAGAGAGAGTACATATTTAGGTAGTTGTTGAACAACGTCACTCCTAACGTATGTGAGAAATCAATACATAGGGTTTAAAGGTAGGTTTAGAAATAACAAAGCCTTGACGTGGTCATAATGAGCGGTTAGATGAAGCCAACTAGCGTAGTTCGAGAGAATATGTCTAGTAAATTATTGTAGTTGCTCGAGAGGGAATTACGACACCTAAAGTGCTCACGATCAGTAGAGAATACATTGGCAAAATTGTAGGGAACATAGCTAGAAAGATTCCGACAATTGGGAAAATCATAACTCTAGACCTCCTTAATTTAGTCTCCAACCCTTTGTCTCGTTAGTTGATAATTTTACCACTTTGTAGTATTTGCTAGTTAATTAGTTAGAAATATAAATCTCAATCTTTATAATTTAGAAAATTGTTCAAACTTGTCTTTTTAGTGATATTAAACAGATATAGCTAAGCCTTAGTTCTCTGTGGGATTCGACTCTGGACTTTTAGACCGGATTATATTTGCAGCGACCGCTTATCCTTTGTAGGACTAGAGTTGGGCGTGATCAAGGTTAAAATAAATTAATTATCCTATTTGTTTTGTTTGGAAAGAAGATTCTATTTACTTTTTTTTTATAAATTAACGTCTAGTTATTACCAAATGAAGGTAAAAGTTCAAGTAATATCTGATTACCTAACAAATTAAACACCACATTTGATTCAATTACGGTAGCCTATGTCATTATATATATATGTGTCTATAACACTTTTGGAACTTATGGTATTAAATATTCCATAGCATTTATGTGGCTACAAAAACTTTTCATCAGGGTTAGAATAGAAAATTAAATTAAATTATTTCTAAATTTAGAAAGATATCATTCTTTTTTTAATAAACTAAAAAGAAAATAAGGTCGCATAAACTAGAACAGAGGAATAAGATGTATAAATGCTTTGAAAAGAAGGCGGAGGCATAATTTTCATGAAGCGAATTCAAAATAAAGAAGTAAACAAGCAAAGAAATCAATTGTATAGGGTAAAATATATTCATATTTAATGATCGCATGAGAAAGCAACACGTGGAATCAAAGGCAGGAGATAGCTAAACCCGAAGGCAATGATCTAGCTTGTCACTGGAGAGAATGATACTCATAATGACAAAATTAATGCCGCCATCCAGTAGCATTAAATGAAGAATATTCTACATCAATAAGTGCATGATCCGTTATAAAGAATATGGCATTCACTGCCCGCCGTTACACTTCCTTCAACGACCCTCATAACTATCATTAAAGAGGAGCTTAATCCTAGGACCTTGTTCCCTAGGTGTAGCTACAAATAGTGAGCTCTACTATCATTGTGAAGGAGATGAATTTCCTGACAAGCATACACTATATTCTATCAAAAGCTCAATAGCACTTTACTTTCTTGCTTATTTGTGTTGTTTTTATTGCTCCTGATAGCTCCATGCCCGGAACCAAGATATATGTCGTCTATTTCAATTTTAAGGCTAAGTCTTATATTTCTGTCTAATTCATCTATTATTTTTTGATAAAATTAATTCACTTGTCTATAAACCACGTATGAATTCAACTATATCGTTTTACGAGTAAACAGCTTGGCACTCACCGTAGAGCATAGACAGTCGTGTAATTAAATTGATCCTTGCATCTGTTACTAACTTGTTTTGATTCTTTGGTCTTAGCAAAAATTATTAAAAATGGCAGATAATGGTGTTAACAACACACACAACGTTGAGGTCCAAGGAAATCAGCCTCATCACGAGGATTCAATCAGTGATATCCTCAACGATGGGAACGAGGCCAAGCCAGTCCATGACGGTCGATATCCGCAACATATTCGAGAGGCAACTCCTGATGATGCTGAAGAAGAGCACGTCGTCGAAGCAGTCTAAGTCTTGAAAGAGCAATAGGAGGCCATTATAGGCCATCTCAGGCGGCAGGATAAGGTCATGAAGGAACTGAAGCAGGCTTTGTCGGGCGCTTCCAATAACGCGAATGGGTGAGGCCCAGTTCTCCCTGGTGCTCCCCCAAACCAAGCGATGCAGATGGCCGACAACAACACCCCGAAGGGCGAGTTCGGCTCCGATGGGGACGAGGGGAACGATTCGGTCACAACAATGAGAGTAATCCCTTTAAAGTCGAACTCGTGCGGTTTATGAGGGAATTAAACACCTGAATGGATCAAATTCCAGGCGCACCACCAGTGCTGAAAGGGCCAGACTCAAAAAAGTACACACAATTGTCGTACAAACTAAGCGCGGCACCAAAACTGATCCCGAAGCGATTTAAAATGCAAGACGTGCCGAAGTATGATGGGACTTCGAATCCTCATGAGCATATCACCACCTATACAACGGCGGTGAAGGGAAACTATTTAGCTACCCACGAGATTGACTCTGTTTTGCTGAAGAAATTCAGGGAGACTCTAACGAAGGGAGCCCTGATGTAGTATTCGTTTTTGCCCGAGCATTCCATAGACTCTTTTGAGATGCTCGCGGATTCTTTCATCAAGTCCCATACTGGGGACAGGAAAGTATAGGCCCTAAAGGCCGATATATTCAGGATTGCGAAGGAGAGTTCCGAGTTGATGCAGGAGTTCGTAACCAGGTTCCAAAAGGAAAGGATGTTGCTATCAGTCGTTCCTGATAAATGGGTGGGTGAAGCATTCACCAAAGGTCTAAATCCGAGAAGTTTCGACGCTTCTCAGAAGTTGAAAAAAAGTTTGCTCGGGTTCCAATCAACAACTTGGGTGGATGTTCACAATCGGTACGAGTCGAAAATAAGGATTGAAGATGACACATTCGGTTTCCCGGCGTCGGTTAAAGGTCGGGGCCGGGAGAAGGATAAAGAGAAATCGAAAGAAGATTTCGATACGGATCGACGGTCTTCGAGGAGTTAGTTTTTTCCCTACGAGTGGGCCGAAGGACGTGGCAGAGGTTTTCGGTCAGCGGACAGATTCGCTACTGATAGGAGAACCGATCGCGGCATAGGTCATTACAAAACAAGGAAACATCAGATTCTTCCAACCCCAGACTTTTCGAATACAACTTCAAAGTTGGCATAGTGAAGTTGGTATCGGCTATGAAGAACATTAAAGAAGCACGGATCCCGAAGACAATGAGATTTGATCCCGGCCAGAGGGATCTTAATTTGTAGTGTGGGGGCTGCCGACATCTGCGCGAAGAGGTGGCAAAATTGCTGAAAAACAGCCATCTCAGGGAATATTTAAGGGACCGAGCTAAAAATAATTATGGTCGCAATCGCGATAATGCAGAGCCTTCAAAAGCAGGAGGGGACCCCCCCCCCCTCACACACCTGATGATCAACATGATTTTCGGGGGGGAGGGGGGGACGAGATTAACGGGGTTACATTTTTAGCGACAAAAAAGACGAAGGCATCAGTGACCCACAACAAAAGACTCCAGGAAGTTGTTGAAGGCGACATCACTTTTTTGTAGAAAGACGTTGATGGACTGTTGTTACCGCATAACGATGTCATGGTAATTTCTCTAAATATCTTAGATTTTAAGATTAAATGTGTTCTGGTGGATCTATGAAGTTCGGTCGATATTATCTAATGGAGAGTGTTGGAGCAAGCCAAGCTCACCGGAAGTATCATTCCGGCCAAAAAACTCTTCGCCGGGTTCAATCTGTCAAGTGTGACAACCTAGGGAGAAATCTTGCTACCCACAAATGCTGTGGGGTGATGAAGACAAATTGTTTCGAGGTAATGGACGGTGATAAGGGTTAAAATATCATTCTGGGGAGATCGTGGCTACACAAAATAAAGGTTGTGCCGTTAACGTATCATCAGTTGCTGAAATTTCCAACTCCCAAGAGAGTTAAACAAATAAGAGGTGACCAGCTGGCAGCAAGTGAGATGAATGCAATCTCAGTCTCCAGTAGCAAAGGGAAGGAGCATGCGGTATACCAATTACAGGAACCAGCGCCTGTTCCCGAGTCGAGCGAAGTCAACCTAGAGGAAGGGGCATCGAAATCCTATCAGGTGCCAAGGTATTTCTAGGTACCAAAAGAGACGAACGCGACAAAGTCCACAGCAGAAGAACTTGAGCAAGTCGCATTGTTTGAGAAATTCTTGGAGCAGAAATTTCACTTGGGAATAGGGTTGCACCCCAAACTCAGGTCTGGTTTTATTTAATTTCTTAAATTTAATGTCGATTGTTTTGCGTGGTCGCATGCGTATATGACAGGTATTCCACCGGAAGTGTCCTTACACAAGCTAAGTTGGACCCCAACATTACTCTGATAAGACAGAAAAAACGCCCTATTGTCGAGGCTAGAAATAAATTCGTCAAGGAAGAGATAACTCTCCTTCTTGATATCAGTTCAATCCGAGAGGTAAAGTATCCTGACTGGCTAGCTAACGTAGTAGTGGTTCCAAAGAAAAATCATAAATTTCGCATGTGCGTAGACTATAAGGACTTAATAAGGCGTGCCCAAAAGATTTGTTCCCATTACCAAAGACGGATCAAATGATTGATGCAACGGCAGGGCACGAGTTAATGAGTTTCTCGATGCTTACTCTAGGTACAAACAAATCAAAATATACCCGGAGGATCAGGAAAAAACTTCGTTCATCACGAATTTCGGCACATATTGTTGCAACGTGATGCCCTTCAGGCTAAAGAACGTCGGAGCCACTTATCAACGACTCGTGAACAATATGTTTGAAAAGCAGATAGGGAAAACCATGAAAATTTACATAGATTATATGCTTGTTAAGTCTTTGAACGCAGGTGATCATCTCAAACACTTGCAAGAAACTTTTGACATCTTAAGGAAGCACAACATGAAGCTTAACCTCGAGAAGTGTGCGTTCGGGGTAAACTCCCGTAAGTTCCTGGGATTCCTGGTGTCACAAAGGGGGATCGAATTTAACCCCGACAAAATCAAGGCCATCGAAGACATCCCAGACCAGCTATCAAGCGTAAAAGAGTTTTAGAGGATAATAGGGAGATTGGTCGCATTAAGAAGATTCATTTCACGATCTTCGGAGAAATGCCATCATTTTTTCTCACAGCTCAAAAAGAAGAACAATCTCGAATGGACCCCGGAATGTCAACAGGCTTTGAGGGATTTGAAAAGGTATTTGTCATGTCCTTCGTTGTTATCAAAATCGAAAGAAGGAGAAAAACTATTGGTCTACTTAGCAGTCTCGAAGGTAGAGGTAAGTGTTGTTTTAGTCCGAGAGGACGAAGGTACGCAATCTCCAATCTATTATGTCAGTAACGGTAGCAGAAACTCGCTACCCACATCTAGAAAAATTGGCCTTAGCTCTCGTAGTCGCTGCTCGAACACTAAGGCTTTATTTCTAATGTCATCTGATAGTTGTGGTGACCACTTTTCCCCCACGGAATACCCGAACTTTTGGGTAGGCTGGCTAAATGGGCCGTTGAAATGAGTGAATTTGACATAGAATAGGAACCTAGGACTGCGATCAAGTCACAAGTTTTGGCCGACTTTGTGGCCTATTTCAGTCCGAGACTATTACCTTTGGCAACCAAAGAAGCAGTGATGGTGTCAGAATCGACATCAGGAGTTTGGACCGTATTCACAGATGGAGCTTCCAACGTAAAGGGGTCCGGTCTCAGTATAGTACTAACTACGCCATCGGGGGAAACCCTAAGGCGGGCCATAAGAATGGTCCTGCTGACTAACAATAAGTCAGAGTATGAATCTTAGATTGCATGACTCGAATTAGCCTGGGGACTGGACTCCGAGGTCATAGAAGTCAAATGCGACTCCAAGTTGGTGGTAAATCAGGTGTATGGAATCTTCAAAGCCAAGGAGGAACGTATGCAATAATACGTAATTAAGGTTCAGGCTCTGCTCGCTCGGTTCCGAGAGTGGTCAATCACGCACATCCCAAGGGAAGAAAATGCAGAAGTAGATGCATTAGCTAACCTTGGCTCATCCATGGAAATGAAAGGATCGGACTCTGGTACGGTCATACAACTTATGCACTCGGTACTGGATGCGGATAGCTATTACGAGGTAAACGCGACTAATTTGGTCTGGAACTGGAGAAACGAAATTATTGACTATGTCGAACACGCAAAATTGCTTGAGGATCCTAAGGAATCTCGGGATCTACGAACTAAGGCCGCGCGATATAGTTTCAAAGGAGATCAATTATACAGAAAATCTTTTCAAGGTCCGTTGGCCCGATATTTAGGAGCCTCCGGGCTAACTAAATTATGCGAGAAGTCCATGAAAGTATCTGCGGGAACCACTTAGGCGCAGATTCCCTAGTAAATTAATAAGGGTAAGATACTACTGGCCTCGAATGGAACATGACGACAAAGCATATGTTCAAAAATGCGATAAATGCCAACGTTATGCACTATTAGTACATCAACCGACGGAGCCACTACATTCAATTACGTCACCATGGTCTTTCATGAAGTGGGGGATGGATATCGTCGGACTGTTGCCACCGGCCCCGGTAAGTTAAGATTTCTTTTGATTTTAACTGAATATTTTTCTAAGTGGGTTGAAGCATGTCCTTATCAGAAGATCGGCGAAAGTGAAGTAGTAGATTTGTCACGACCCGGATTTCCCACCTTCGGAAGTCGTGATGGCGCCTACTAACGGAGCTAGGCAAGCCAACTTAATTAACAAATTCATTAAACACCTGTTCCCTTTTGAAAATTAACGGCATTAAATAAAGGCGTCGGAATTAAAATCATAGGCGGAAGACTTAAATGTAGATAGATGTTCAATAATACAGAAGTTCCACACATATATCTCTACCCCGGGACTGGAGTCACATACTCACGAACATCTAAGGAGTTCTACATGCAAGGTCTGAAAGAAACATAATTTGTTTATCTCGGGTACAATGAGATGACAGCCAAAATGTAAAGATAGAAGGGAGATGTCGGGCCTGCGGACGCCTGCAAGCTACCTCGGGTCTCCATCTGGACTGAAGGTGCGCCCCCGTGCTAATGTTGCTGCCGCTGCTCAAAACCTGGACCTGTGCAAAAATGCACAGAGTGTAGCATCAGCACAACCGACCCCATGTGTTGGTAAGTGTCTAGCCTAACCCCGGCGAAGTAGTGACGAGGCTAGACTGGACACCACATAAACATGTGCAGTTATAAATATACAACGGAAACAAGCTACCAAACAACTAGAAACATGGGAGGGGGAAACATGCTGTGGGGAGATAACAACAGTAACAGTAAATCCGAAGTAATCAATCTAGGTGCAACTTACAATTTAAAGCGAACAAGAAACTAATACCGACACTAAACACATTTGCATCAATAACTGTTGCGGCGCGCAACCCGATCCACAATTATCACTGTTGCGGCGTGCAACCCGATCCACAATTTTCACTGTTGCGGCTTGCAACCCGATCCACAATTATCACTGTTGCGGCGTGCAACCCGATCCACATATAACACTATTGTGGCGTGCAACCCAATCCACAATTATCACTGTTGCGGCGTGCAACCCGATCCACATATAACACTGTTGCGACGTGCAACCCAATCCACAATTATCACTGTTGCGGCGTGCAACCCGATCCACATATAACACTGTTGCGGCGTGCAATCCGATCCACAATTATAACTCTCAACCTTGCCCAAGCAACAGTCACAAATAAAGGGCAAGGGAGTAAACAAATATTTGGAAAGAAATCCCAACAAGGGTACACAAACAACCAATGACGACTATGCAAGAGTAAATCGTTATTTCTCTTTTTCTCTCATTTTTATATCCTAACTCTCCTTAGCACTCGTGTCAGGCTCTAAGGCATTTCTCATTTCACATGCTCTCACCATTTGTATTTCAGATCGAGCCAATGCTCCACGAAGTTCTACGATCACAATATCATTCCCAATATGTTTACCACGTATAGAAGCCATCAATGACATGGAAGGCATAACAATATCCAAACAACTCACATATAAGGACTCACGGTCATGCTAGACCCCAATGTATAGGAACTCGTCACCATGTCTATACACCGTACTCGATCATTTAGCAATTAGCAAACAAGACTCGACTCCTATTCCCTCAAGCTAGGGTTAAGCCAAACACTTACCTCAACTTCCGCGGCCAATACAATCCTCCACAACCGCTTTCCCTCTCGAATTCGGCTCCAACTCGACCAAATCTATGCAATAAGGACTTCATGATATCAATATATGCTAAACAAATCCAACCCAATGACTAATTGTAGCTTTTTCATCAATTTACCCCAAAAGGTCAAAAATGCCCCCGGGCCCACATGGTCAAAACCCGAGGTTCGAACTAACACCCGTTTACCCATTCCCCCAAGAACTCAAATATGTAAGTTATTTTGGAATTGGACCCCGAATTGAGGTCCAAAACCCCCAATTTTAGAAAACCTAGGTTCTACCCTAAATTCCCAAGTTCCCCATTAAAATCTTTGTTTTGAAGTTGAAATTATGTTTAAGGATGTTAAGGAGTAAAGAAAATCAGTTAGAAAACACTTACCAATCGTTTTGAAGAAGTAGAATCGTTTGGAAAATCGCCTCTTATGTTTTGGGTTTTGAAAAAGTGAAGAAATGACTGAAAATCCCGACTTTATATACTGTGCTGAAGGCTGGCACGGACCGCACAAAAATGTACCGCGGCCGCGCCGAGGAAGGGAAGAAAAATGACTCTCTGAACCTACCCAGCGCGGACCGCACTGATTTGGTGCGCGGCCGCGCTGGTTGACCTAGAACTCACTGGCCCTCTGAACCTAGCCACGCGGACCACGCATGGACGCACCGCGGCCGCGCGGCTTCCAGCGCAGACCGCGCGGAAATGACCGCGGCCGCGCTGGGGGCCTGCAACCCCTGAACCTGCAACCATCTGTTATTTTTTTCTAGCCTAAGACCTCCAGGGACCTACTCAAAACTCACCCGAGCCCTCGGGGCTCCCAACCAAACATACATATAAACTCAAAAATATCCTACGGACTCATCCGTGCGATCAAATCGCCCAAACAACATCATAAGCATCAAATTAGGCCTCAAGACCCAGGATTTCCTTCCAATTTTCATAAAACATCAAGTTTACTGCTTCAAGCTCAAAACACGTCAAATGACGTCCAAATCTTACCAAACTTTACAGCAATTGCTTAAATCATATTTAAGACTTGTGCCGGGCGTCGGAACCAAAATACGAGCCCGACAGCACAGTCTTCAAAATAAGTAACACTTTCAAATTCTTTAATTATTTTCAGAAAATAATTTCACTCAAAAATTCATTTCTCGGACTTGGGACCTCGGAATTTAATTCCGGGTACACACCCAAGTCCCAAAATTTCCTACGGACCCTCCGGGACTGTCGAATCACGAGTCCGGGTCCGTTTGCCCAAAACGTTGACCGAAGTCAAACTCAATCAATTAAATACCAAGATTTAACAATTTTTCTCACAAATTTCATATTTAAACTTTTTCGGCTACGCGTCCGGATTGCGCACACAACTCGAGGCAACCCCAAATGAGGTTTCCGAGGCCTCAGAAGTACAGAGGGAGTAGGAATACAGGTGATGACCCTTTGGGTCGTCACAGAGCTTCCGGGCTAACTAAATTATGCGAGAAGTCCATGAAAATATCTGCGGGAACCACTTAGGCGCAGATTCCCTAGTACTAAAATTAATAAGGGTAAGATACTACTGGCCTCGAATGGGACATGACTCCAAAGCATATGTTCAAAAATGCGATAAATGCCAACGTTATGCACTATTAGTACATCAACCGACGGAGCCACTACATTCAATTACGTCACCATGGTCTTTCATGAAGTGGGGGATGGATATCGTCGGACCGTTGCCACCGGCCCCGGTAAGGTAAGATTTCTTTTGATTTTAACTGAATATTTTTCTAAGTGGGTTGAAACATGTCCTTATCAGAAGATCGGCGAAAGTGAAGTAGTAGATTTCTTGTGGGCGGACATAATTTGCAGATTTGGGATACCAAAAGAAATAGCCTGCGACAATGGGCCACAATTCATAGGCGCAAAAATCACAAAATTCCTTGATGATTTGAAAATCAAGATGATCACATCATCACCTTATCATCCGAGCGCAAACGGCCAAGTAGATTCAACAAATAAAGTGATCATACAAAATCTTAAAAAAAGATTGGAAGTAGCTAAAGGAAATGGCCCGAAGAGCTTCCAAGTGTACTATGGGCGTACTGAACAACAGCCGAAAGCACGGGGGAGACTCCTTTTTCTCTAGTGTACAAGGCAGAAGCTCTGATCTCGGCAGAAGTAGGTGAACCTACCAGGAGATATTTTCGGTCAAATGAAGAAGCAAACAGTGAAGCAATGTTAGTCAATTTGGAGATGCTCGATAAACGCAAGGACTTGGCGCATAAAAGGATGGCAGATCAAAATCAACGAATAGAGAGATATTACAATCGAAGGGCCAACCTCCATTACTTCAAAGTAGGAGACTTGTTGTAACTCAGAACACCTGGGAGCTCAATACGGGAAAGCTAGGTCCAACATAGGAAGGACCCTACCGATTTCAGTCGTCACCGGGAAAGGGTCATACGAGTTAGAGAATCAAGATGGAGAAAAGTTGCCAAGCAACTGGAACGTGGCTCACCTCAAGAGATACTATTGCTGATGAACGTCACATGTACTGAAAGTATGTGTTGTACTATTTTTTCCTTCCTCCGGTTTTTTTCCCAATTGGGTTTTTCTAGAAAGGTTTTTAACGAGGTAGCAACGGAAAGCATAGTACGAAATAACTTTCAACAACAGTAATAAGACCTTTTAATGACAAGGCACATAAGCGAAGAATCACTATGGAGCGGTTAGATAGTCTTTTGCTCGATAGCAAAGTTCCTACCGGGATGTTGAGTTTGCTATCGAACAGAGAATACCCGATCGTTCACAAGTGCAAGCCACTGGGGATTTTTAGATAATCTATGGATCGATAGAATAAATTCCTAAGGGGAAGTGAAGTTTGTTACTGAACTGAAATTATCTAGCAATTCACTAGTGGAATCCTCGAAGGTATCGAAGGTATAAAACTCCCGATGTTCTAATTCGCATACACTGGGAGGAATGATATGAGGATATGGCAACAGTGATTGCCACTTCAACTAGAATAGGAAAATCAAAAACATAATTGCATCATCGGGACTGGGGACTGCACGGCCAGCCCCATAGAAACAAGTTGTACAAGTTAGGGACAATAAATGGCAATTTCCTTTTAGCACAACGAATGCTTATGTACTTTTGAGAATGGAAGGAATAAAGTAAAAGTCCTTTTATTTCTATCTTGTTTCTTGTCTGAACGATATATTGATTTTATGATTTGAAAGTCAAACAAGTACTTCAAATGCTAGTGTCGTTATAAACAGGAGACATCCTCTTCAAGAGCACCGTAAATATAAGAGGGAACTCTCTTATGAAAAGCCTCACGTTAAAGGGTTGATATCGGAATAACTTATGCCCAGAATCCAAATGATTTTGGGGAAAATACACTCGAAGCCTTGCATGATCATACGCGAACAATAAAACTTGCGCAAACACTTAAACAAAAAAAGACGCACAAACTTGCGCAAATGTTCAAACAAAACTTATACGATACTTGAACGAAAAAGTGTTGTTATTTACAATAAATGTGCCAAATGGAACCAACACAAAAGTTTGAAAAAAGAAGTGAAAGACTAAGCTGCTACATCTCCAGAACCCGGAGGAAGAGAAGCATCTGCAACCCTAGGAGAAGTGGGTAAATCCACCGCCGGTTCTATATCTTGGCCTTCGCAATTTTGGCCATCAGAATCTTCACCTTCCGATTCCTCTTCAGTTCCCGAGAACTTAGAACCGGAACCAGAAGAATTGGTAGCATCAGGCCTGGCCAGAAAACCCCTTTTAGCAGCCTAATCCAGCTCACGGGCTTTAGCAATTTCGGCATCAAAGTCAATGACGCCCGCTTTAGCCTCTTTCAAGGTTTTTCTCCTCATGCTGTACATAGCATATGTTTTTCAACAACGAGGGAAGTCATTCGGCGCTTGAGTTCTTCTTTAAGTTGGTAACCTCCGTAGAAAGGTTTTTCCCACGCGGATCTAACGGACCAGAGGCTGACATCAAAATCACGGATAGTAGAGCTGAAAAGTCTATTATGCTCAATGGTCATTTTATGCTTCTCATCCAGTTGGGCATACTTCACCCCAGCGGCAGCAAGCTCTTCAGTTTTGGATTTCAAAGCCGCCTCCAAATTGTTCAATCTTTCAGCGGAGACAGACTCATGATCGGATGCAGCAAGTACAGCATTACGGATTTCAACACACTTTTCCTTAGCTTCTTCAAACTGAGCCCTCAACGGGGAAACTTCTTGGCTAAGGGTCTCTACTTCTTGCTCGCTTTGCTGCAACCAAGCCTCCAACACAATAGCCTCGGCAGCTTTAGCTTCTACCTTTGAGAGGGCGAGCAGCAATTTGTTCCCGCTAGGCCAAAAGTCGATCCCGCTCGGAGGTAAGTTCCTCATTATCGAAAATTAACCTTTAGAGGCCCTCGGAAGCAAGAAAGATGGCCTACAAAATGAAGAATGCAAACTCACAATCCTACTCTATCAAATATAGAAGAAATAATGAAGGAAACGAAGAATATACCACTGTTGTGTTGTGCATAATTCAACAAACACTCTCCCGAGAGAGCTTGTATATTTTCCCTATCTTTTTCTTAAGCCAAAGGTTTCAGATAGTTTGTAAGTTCCACCGGTACGCACAGCAGGTGGCATCCGGTGGAAACCGAGAGAGTAATGCTCATCCTCCTTTGCGGATCTTCAGAGGGGGCAGCATAATTTTGCCCCAAGTTCCCATGAATTGGGGACTGGGGAGCGGGGCATCCTCTTCTCGGCTAGTTTCGGTCGACAGAGATGATGTAACAGTTGCTGGTGGTGAAGGAAGAGGTTGTGAAGAAGGAGACGAAGTTGATGGCGTTGAAGAATGAGAAGTGGATGCGGCAAGCGCAACGCTGGTTGTTGGTTACTCATCAACTGAAGACGGCAGAGACTCAGTACTCAGCCTCACGGTATCGGGCACGACGACTAGGATCCGGAAGCGAGAGTTAGCATTTTCTACCATCTCATACTCCCCAAGAGTGTTGAGGCAATGTCCTCGGTTAGTGTAACTAACTCGACAAATTGAGCAGTCTGTTAAGCTGAAGAAGGTCATCGTCTTCAATGTAGAGAAGCGCCCTCCTCGCTAGCTTCCCCATCATCATCAACCATTATGGTGTCTATGGCCATCCCGGGCGGGGCGCTCATCAGCACCACTTTCGGAGACGACTCGGGAGCAGCACTCTTCGCCTTTTTATTTTTTTCCCCGACCGCGGAGGAATGTCTTCTCTTTGTTTGCTTGTTCTCCAGTCGGGAACTCCGAGAAGAAGCACTCATACCATAAGAAGGCCCGGAGACACATGTCTGTGTAAAAGCATCCTGCAGCAGCCTCGCCACATCAGCAGGATTAGCTAAAACGTCCTCCTCGAGGACGACAACTGAGCCCCGAATAGGCCTGAATCCAGTGTTGACACCCAATTTTTCCCTATATATTTTCAATATGCAAAATAACTTCAAAATGGAACATATATGCATATGTAAGCATATTCAAGTGTTTTATTATTTTTTCCATAATTTTTAAGGTTTTTTTAAATCAATTTATTTCCCTTTTCTATCCATAAAACCTAATAATCATTTCCAAAATTATTATTTTTGGTAATTAATCTATTGAATTTTCATCTTTATCCCAAGATATAGCTAAGGTAATTTTTACAGGTTTTTACAATTTTGTTTAGTATTTTTAAAAGCTAATTGCACATAATTGTAGTATTAGCCTTTTTAAGATTTAATTGTGTTTTATATTCAAAAAATTAAGTGTTGTATTTTTAAATTGTTAGTTATATGCTATAAATTATTTTAGTGCTTTCAATTTATTTCCAGAAGTTAATTTCCTATTTTTATAATTTTAAAAGGGGAAAATTGGCTATTTAAATAATAGCCAAATTACATTTCAATTTTAGCCTAAATCTGATCCCAAACTAAACCCCCATTCAGACCCGACCCCTAACCCAATTAAACGACCCAACCCGAACTCCCTACCTAACCATTTTAATCCTGGTCGTTGATCTAAAAAGATCAACGACCACTATTCACCCTTTCCATTTTAACCTTAAATGACCCCTTACCCTACCGCATTCATCATCAAACGCCACCCTTGAATCCCCCTTCTCTCAATTCTCTCTGAAACCTCACCTGAACCCTAGCCGTCGCCATCTAATCCCACCCTAATACCTTCCTAATCCACGACCCCTCTTGGTCATTTGAGACATGTATCAGCCTCCTATGGCTCCTGGGTGTTTGTTTCTATGGTTTCATGGCCAGACCTCGAAGGGTCTGGTCCAGTCCTTGCTCGACTTTTGTTCATGGCCTTTCTCCGGCCATCTATGACTTTTTTTTGGCCATTCATGGCCTTTCAAGGCCGATCCTTGACTTTTTCTGGCTAGATCGTCAACTTTCAAAGTCTTTCTCACTTCTTTTGGGTTTTCTGAAACCCTAGCTCTAAGACCTTTCAATTTTCTTTCAGATCTCTCTTAGATTTGTACTTACTATGAATTTCTTAAGTGTTTTCTCGAAGGTTCTTCAACTTTTCTTTCAAAACGACTCTTCATTTTTTCGACGATTAGGGTTTCCTTTAAGTTTTTCAAAAGATCTCTTCTCTGATCTCAATATTGTTTGTGATTTTGCTATGTTTAAAACGACTTGCTCATATTGTTCTTCTATCTATTTCAGCATGTTAAAAACCCTAGTTCCTTTAGTCTTATCCGAGTTCTGAAACTGTTTGTTTAAATGTGTACTTGTTCTTTATTTCTGACTCTCTTTTCCTTATTTGACTTGTTTGATTTTGAGTTCTTACCATCTCTTATACTCGAATACTGCTGAAGCCCTAAATTTCTTAGAAGTTTTTCTCACTTATTACTACTGTGAGACCTTTACATGTTTCTGATTTCTCTTACCTAATACTATGTTCTGCTTCACTGTTGATTCTATGTGACTACTTGACCTACTTGACTACTGTGCCTCGAATATTTTCCTTACTACTGAATCCTAGCTTATTTCTGCCACTACTGTATGTCCGTGTTATCTCTTTTGCCAATGTGTTTGGCCTCGCATGTCTGATGCTTCTGTTCACTCTATTTATATACTGAAGTTTCTTCCTTGATTGATCTTGATTTGGTGACTGATTGCAAAAGCGTTTTCTTTATAAACCTTAATTTCACTTGCATGTTTAAAATTAATTGATTCCTTTCCTTACTGTGATATTTTACCTTGCTGAATCCTTTCCCAAAATAAGCCTATTTTGTACTTAGACTTGATTGTTTACTTCATGCTTTTACTGCCCCTTATATGGCAATAATCAATCTGTCCCCAAATTGATTTCTTTCCTTAATTAAACCTGCTACTACCCGTTAAACAGTGATTCCTTAATTAAAGGGAATCACTTGTGTTAATTGATTCCTACTTGTGATTATTTCCATGTTTGTGTTAGGACTTTACTTATTACCTTACTTATCACTCGTTTTCAAAAGCTATAAATACCCACCCCCTCTTCTTTCAAAAGACACGAGCAACTTGAGTTCAAAACACACACTTACACTTAAAACTCTCTCTTTCTTTACTGCTACTTGTGCTGTTGCTTTGTCTAGCCGGCTGAAAGCCAAGGCTAGACTGTGGACTCTTGTTTGCTTTACCTTTCTGCACTTTGCTTCTCTACTGGTATGTCCTAGTTTACTCTTTAAGTCTCAACAACAATATGTTTCTTTAAGTTGCTTCAGTCTCTCATTCATGCTCACTTCTGCCAATGTTTCTGTAGTCTATTTACATTACTAGCATGCTGAAATATGCTCCCTTCCCCTTTAAATTAATGTTTCCCTATGTATGTACTCTGTCAGTCGCTTGTTATGTGATTTGCTGACGTATGAATCCCAAACCCCATATCCCCTCTATGTGTTTGTGTTCCTTAGGTTGGTTTGTGGGCAGGCCAGCATCATTTATTCCTGTGCATGACCAAACCTGCCCCTTTCTGGGGTCATATGCTTCATACAATGTATCCCAAAACCCCTCGACCCTTTGTGTAACTACTGATTCTGGGTATTTTGAGCTCCACTTCTACTATTTTTTTTCAAACACCCTTTAATACTTACTATTTCCAACTCAGTTTTAATCAATTTCTGTCCTGCACTTCCACTATATTCTTAGAACCCAGGTTCTGCCCCTCTTGTGTGAGCCTTGCCTTGGGACCCTTGAGCTCCCTCTGAACTTGGAAGCATAAGGGCTGGCCCTTCCACACTGCACTCATTTCTGTCTGGTTATGCAGACCTGGGTGTAAGCACTGCCCGGGGTCCCTTGAGACCCTTAGGGAACTTTGACACACCCAGGTATGAGAAAGGCTTTGAACATCATGGGCATCTGAAGTGATTAATTATATAACTCAGATAGGAAGCTAAGATCAGGTTTCTTTTGGTTGTAATTTCTTATTTATGCACTTCTTTTGTAATTTAAGTATTTGGTCTGTAATAATTTGTAACGAACATTGGGGTTGGCTAGTAAAAAGGGATGGGGCAATTATGCATGTTTTAAGGGTAGATATCCTGCCTATAGGATCTGTTTAATAAATTCTGCATGTTTTACTTCCACACTTAGATATCATGCCTATAGAATCTGTTTGATAAATTCTGCATATTTTACTTCCACACTTAGACATCATGCCTATAGGATCTAAATGGCTATAATCACACATCATGCCTATAAGGTTAAAATCAGCTTCGAAATTAGATGTCATGCCTGTAAGATTAAAATCAATATCTTTATAGAAATTTTGCCTATAGGAATTTGGTCAAGTAAACCCTGCCTACTCCACTTCATGATCAATTAGATACCATGCCTATAAGATTAAAATCAGCTATAATGGAGAGCATGCCTATAGGACCTAAAACCAGTTTAGTAAAAAAAAATCAGTTTGACTCGTACTGTTCTGAATCAGTTTAAACAACTTACTCCTTTAAGCAATACGGTTTAGAAAGCATGCCTATAGGATCCAAATTGCTCGTTTAGAATTGTTTACTGTTTTACTACACCCCTAATCAATAATAGATATCATGCTCCTAGGACATCACTATTACGCCTAGGCAAGCCTTAGGTAATAATAATGATAAAATTTAATCCGCCTCTATTTAATTAGCAACTGCTACAACCAGCAGGCAGGCCTGATTCGGACTTCTTATCTGAGCTACATAATGAATCTGGTTCTGACTTAAATACCCTACCTTAGGATTTTTAAAATACAGACTTTAACTGTGTTTGAGTCGTGCTATTTATATGTATTATTTGTGGAGGATTGTATGAACCTTCTAATTGCTTACATGTTTCCCCTTTGAATGTAGTCCTATGTGTTTTTGTATGTCGCCTTAGCCTTTTTACCTTTAAACCTAAGAGTCAGCCTAGATCCTCCCTCTTATAAGAATAGTAGTCCTGAAATTCCTCCGGGATTGATAGGAATGGGACGGGTAATAGCACGCAATAGAGTTCGAGACCAATCCGCGCTTTAAATACCTTTACGGGGTGGGAAGGGTAGATATGGATATGATGACCGGTGCGCTAATACCACGTGTAGCCCCTCTTTTGAGAAGTGATTACCGGGTATTGCATTGATGTGATCCATATTACAAACAAACCTAGGACCCCCTTTACATTCATCAGCATGCTTAGTTATAACTCTTTCAAAACTTTATTTTATTTAATCATTTTCAAACACTTGTGTATTTAAAACTCCCTCTTATTTGAGCCTTGCTTGTTTACTTGTTAATTGCACAAATTCACAAAGAATTATCTGGCCGGGAACCACACTAGTGGATCCTGAGGGGTGCCTAACACCTTCCCCTTGGGATAATTTCAAGCCCTTACCCTATCTCTGGTTATCAAACGTAGTTGTAGTTGAACCCTATAGGTGCCCTAACGCACCTTAAAATCGTAAGGTGGCGACTCTTCAAAACTGCAAAACCCCCTTCCCAAAAGGAAAGACTTGTCCCAACCAAAATGTCATAAACCCGATTCCGCGAAGGAAAAAGGGGGCGCAACAGCACGGCGACTCTGCTGGGGATTTATTAGGCTTTTACCATTTCAGTTATTCTTGTGAATTTATACCTCTCTCTATGTGCAACTATCTGTTTAATTCCTTTAAGCATTTAATTTCTTCTTTAGAAGCAAAACTGACATATCTTCCTTGTTTTATTTTCTTTATTGCTTTAAATTATGAAACTGTTGTATTTATCGCTTTCTTAATGTGCAAATACATGCCAACATGCTTTTAATTTTTTTTGTTTGCATAATCATACCCAACATCATACCCAACATCATACTCCACTCATGCCAAACAAATCCTATAGCAACGCTTATAATGAGTGGTTGCGCTCTTCCTATATCATTACCCCCTAAATTCGGAAAGGCATATTTGCGGTAAAACTAGTTGATCAGTGGTGCAGTCGACAGTTCCGAGCCTTCCCTCTTGAGTTGTCCGCTCAAGGGTACCAGTCTAAAACCCCATAGAAACCTTACTCTGTTTAAATTGTGCATGCATCATGGTCAAACCTAGCCGGATCAATTATGTTGTCCACATAATGATCCTTTAAGATAGCCTTGTCCAAAGTCCACTGGGTTTCCCTAAACCCAAAACAGACGTCGTCACATTCTGTGCATTTATTTGGAGAACTAGATGCTTCCTGCTAATCATTGATATTAAATAGTCGAGTCAGGTGGGGGAAGGGTCTAACCTTATTTGCCTTACAGAAACATAAGGTACGAAGTCCCCAGATTCGGCATGGTCACCAACATCCACCCAAGGTTGCTAAGCTGGTGGAAAGATTTACACTCTAGTGATCAAAATCTTGTCAGAAAATATCTGGGAATCTACCATCCCTCCTGGAAATCCAACCCAATAACATGATCATAGAAGCTGCCACATTGTTTTGGGATTGTGAAAGGGCCGTATTCTGCTTTGGGGGTATTGAAATAACACCTTTGCTGGAGGAGATTGGAGGACTGGCCGGTCTAGTATGGGAAACTCCGGGCTTGCTAATGCCTGAGAATCGCAAAGGTAGGGGCTTCCTTAAAATGATGGGTTTGAAGAAGAATCCGGAATTGACCTGCTTGAAGGATTCATACATCCCTTTTGACTACTTGTATGAAAGGTACGGTCACAGCAAATCTTACCGCACCTACTCTGGTGAGTTTGCCATCACATCCTTGGGACACGTCCATCGCAGGGTTTTCGTCTTCATATTTTGCTTTCTGGGTCTGATTGTATTTCCAATGAAGAAAGGTAGAATTCATACTAGGTTGGCTATGGTGACCAAAACCCTAATGAGGGGATTGGTGGGCAGGCATTCAGCATTGTACCTATGATTATTTGCAGACATATA
>NC_031999.1:49063037-49083709 GCF_001879085.1 Nicotiana attenuata
ACATGCAGTGTGGGGCGCTACCTGTGGCGCTCAAAACAGGAATCTAAAAAGTTGAGCGCCAGGGCCAGCGCCCACGCTGCCCTGGAACGCTCAAAAGTGAACATGTCCTATTCGACCTAGTTCTCGTTATTTCGACCCCAAGATGCACCCCAACTCATATGGAAAGCTACTAAACCTATTTTGAGGAAGGAAGGACGCTTTTGAGAGGAAAGCACAAGCACAGGAGCCGCGTAGAAGCCGGAGTTCATCAGATTCATCGTTCTTCCACCAAACTAGTAGTAATTTTTATGTTCTTTGTTGATTTGTTGTTTGGCTATACATGTCTATGTGGAGCTAACTTCACGTTCTAGGTTGTTTGTTTTTCATGACTATTGTTATTCGGATAATTGATTTTGCTATCTTGATTTATTGTATTAGTTTATTTATTCAATCCCAGCGCTAAATTATTTAATTGCTGATCACCATTGAATACTATCTACGAATCTAGAATTGAACTTGAAAGTGGAATTCTAGATTGATATAGGATTGAGTTAGAGCAGTTCTTGAACCTGGGCATCGGGAATGGATTCACAATTAGGATATTACATATAACCTAATTGCCTGGCTGGGTTGATTTACAGGAATTATAAATGCCTTCTTGTTAGTCTTAATTCATAGACATTAGGCGTTAGGTTAAGCTTGAACAGGCGAGTGAGAACTCGACAGATCTTATAAGCAATATTAACCCTGTCAACCAATAGCTTAGATAAAATTAGTTAGTCATTTAATTGAAGAATACATAAGAAATGGTTAGATAGCCATAACCCTAGATCGTTTTTCATGAACATGAATAACACAAAATTTGCTTTCCTTTGTTCAGAAGTTCATTTTGTTTTTTTTTATTTTAATTTAGCTATAGAATCAATACTTCTAGTTTAATCTTGTTTAGATAGTTAGGATAGTCTATTAGTTAATAGTTTAATTCACAAGTCTCAGCGGTGGGTTCGGACATCCGACTTTTGTCACTTTATTTACTTGACGACCGCGGTATAAATTTGTGGCTGAATTGGCCGCGACAGTTTTGGCGTTTTTTATTTACTAAAAGATATAAAATGGATGTGGTTCGCATACACTACTAGAAATCACGATAAAAAGCGACCACAAAAAAGAGACCCAAAGTTGTCGCTTATAGGGCTAAAAGCGACAAAAAGCGACCAATATCATGGCCTAGTCGCATTTCACCTAGTTTAGGACCAAAGGTTGGTCGCAAATAGGAGACCAACTTTGTCTCTAAGGTAAAGAGGACCAAATATTCGGATAAATATTCTCCAATTTGGTTTTTTCATTTTAAATAATATTAATTTTGTGACCCAAAATGTTGGTCTACTAAATGTAAAATACGTGATTATATATATTATTATCATAAAAAAAGCGGACCAACTTTGTCCTAATTCAAATATTATATTTTAAAATCTGAAAATAGAGACCCAAGGTTTGGTCGCTCTTTTACTAATTTTTTTAAAAAATTAGCCGACCAAAGTTGGTCACTAAAATTCAGAATTTAATTTTTTTCCAAACATTGTTTTTTTTATTGCCATCACTTTTTATTGAGATGAAAGAAAATATTATCTTGGCCGTTTTTTACAAATTACATTAAAAAAAACAGAAATCATATATTTTTTTTAACTAAAAATTCTTTCATCTAAAAATAATTCAAATAAAATTTTCTGAATGGGTATAGACAATAAAATTCTAAAATTTTCAGTTTTTCAGAAAACATTTTTGCAAAAAACTTGGGGGAAAGGAAAAGGAAAAATTTTTTTTGGGGAACCAATATTTTCTTTCATTAATAAACGCCCCTCCTTATATTGCATAAGGATATAATTAATTTAATATGACAAAAAGCAAGATATAAATAAGTACCCCTCATTTAGTAGCTAAAATAAAATATATCAAAAATGACTAACCGAAATCCTCTGATTGTTGCGAAGTTCTACACTTTGGAGTTGTCTTTGCTTGTTTGTGCATTTATAGTGGAATCTTTGTTTCGCGATGGTAATGAGGGACCTTGGATTGATATTAATCTACGGTGCAGGATTCGAAGCAATCCATGTCTTTTGGAATGGACCAAATGGGAAGGGAGGTTAGTTTTGAATATGGTAAAAGGCATAATCTTCTCGCCTGGAGAATAACTTTCCAATGTGTTTTTCTTTAACATAATTATAATTAATATAGGTAAAGGGAAAACTCCAATTTAATTAAGATATAAAATAAAGGTTACTGAATTACTAATAAATTCAATTGCTTGTTGGCCTCGTGAATGTTTTCAGAATTTGTATTAGCTTTTTGCTCTTCTGGTTCAGATACTTAGGTTTATAGTATGTGTAAGTATATATATTATATAAAGCTATATTCGATATTGTTTGCTCAAAAGTGTATTACAAAACTATACGATTATAAAACAATATAATTAAAAATCACGGGATATCATAGAAATCGTAATAATCCGTTGGGGCCCAATGAAAGAAACGAAAATAAGTACTCAGGAATAAGGGTAGAAGCATTAGAAAACCTTTATGATAATATTTTTTGGTCTGCTCTCCTGGAGAGGTTCAGAACCTTACAATTGGTGTTTTCTTTCCCATAAGAGGGGGTAATTTTCTCGATTCTCTTGCCTCTCTAGTGGTGAAGAAGCAGCCCCCTTCTAGCGGCTTCCACTCTTAGTATTTATAGATGTGAGCTTCGTTGAGCTGCAAATAAATGGCCGTGGCCAGCTGAGGTTCCGCCCCCTTGGGAATGAAATGGGCGTGCCCTCGTAGATTCAATTCGGACAAGAGTCGAATCCTCTTAAAATAAGTGGGCCGTACCACTTATTAATTATTGGTTAGCTCAGAGGAGATTAACTCCGTTAATACCGTGAGGTCAGATTCTGACCCATACAATTAGTTCTCCGCTTATTGAGGTCGTTGTTGTCGGCCCCAAGCTCGCATGAGCGGATTTCATCGATTTGTGATTGAAAAAAGCTCCTGGAATAAGGGGTCGACTTATATGCAGCGGCGGCCTTAGTCATTTACACGTTGGAGATGCCGATAGCCTTTCATATATTGGAGTGGTCGTAGGCCTTTCATATAATGGCGAATGGTTGTAGCCTTTCATATATGGATGGTGGCCGTAGGCCTTTCATATAATGGCAGTATGGCCGTATAGCCTTTTTCATATATTGGGGTAGGCCGTGGAAAAATGAGTATGCGCGGGTTCGTATTTGCGTCAACGTCCAGAATTTTGAAGGCGTTACAGGGCATTCTTTTCAGCGTTTGCAGGCCTCTGTGATTATTCTTACGGCGGGACGTTGGCGGATGACTGAGAAGCCGCTTCGCGGGAGCTTGTTCATAATACGCTTGCTTCAGCATAATGAACCGTTTTACGGATTTGCGTTGCAGATTAATGATGGCTATTGGGTTCGCAAAGCCATTTATGTTTGCCTATAAGGTGGATTGAGGGCATTCATTTTCTCATTATCTTCATTGTTCATCTGAGAGAGATTCTGAGGAAACTTTTTCATTTCGCTAAATCATCTTCTCCTTTCTTTCCTTTGATTGTGATAGCATTTGTTCTTTAATAGATAACAAATGACAGGCAGCTCTTCCCACGGTGCTCTTCCGGTAGTTTCGTAGTCGGAGGGCCACCTCCGACGATGGGAGGTGCAGAACAGATGGAGTCCGGCGGAAATTCCGTCGGTTGGACGAGGTGTGTTCCTCAGCCGAGGTCTGGCGATTGATTTCCACCGTCGACGGTGGAGAGGAACCGGTGGATGAAGAAAGCCCATTAATGGGGGAATGGATGGCCCGATTACGGGAACAGGGGGTCGTTCCTACCCATCAGACATTGTTCTCGCTAGAAGCGAGGGGAGGAGTTCCACACCGATCGCCGGGGATACTGCGTTTCTTACGCCTATCCTTTTCAGGTTGGGTTCAAGATCCCGCTACAATGCTGGTGGTGATTTCTGCCGTTTATTATGGGGTTATTGCCCGGTCAGCTCACTCCTTCCCTCTACAAAAATTGTTGGCAATGTTTCATCAAGTACGCGGATTGGCCCGTGGGAGGTCAACGCTGCCAGCATCTGCTGAGGTCTCTACGCTCCCAGAGAGATCCGAGGGCACATGATTTCAGCGTGCCCTCGTGGGTTGAGGCCTGGTCATGAAGTGTGATGACTGAGGTCGACCCTCGCCTTTCGAGCACTTCTTTTATATCAGGACCAAGAACTAGGTGGCGGATGGCTTAACTGGGTCCCAGAGGTTGGAACCATGCACGTAAAGTTCTTAGTGGTTGAATTCCTTTTCTTTCCCTCTTTATCTGATTTGTGATCATGGGCGTTAACTCGGTGTCTTTTTTGTAGTGACAGGTCGCCGCCAGCACCCATTGTCTTTGGATACGTGAAGTGGGTCGAGAGCGTACGCCTCATACGCGGGCGATCGACAGGGCGTCTGTTTCTGGAGAGCATGGTCGCTAGGCCCGTGGCAGGTAAAAAATTGATTTCTTAGGTTCTGCTTTGTTTCGATCTATTCGTCAACCTTTTGTTTTTCTTGTGATTAGGGAGGGCACGCCGCGTCAGGGCCCCTCGCTGGCCTTCCGTCGGCCTGTTGCAGTTGCTCGGCTTACTGCAAGGCCGGTTCGCGACTCAACACCGAGGGCGGCATCAGTCCAAAACTTCATGGTTTCTTCTCCATCACGGACCCTACTTTGGGACGAGGCCATCGGGGGTTGCGCGCCCTAGAGCGGAATCGGCATCAGATGGGTGAAGGAGGAGAGGCCGTTAATAGGGTAGTTCGCGTTCGCCCCGGCTCTCCTGTGGTGGATTAAATTTGGGTTATCCCGCCGGCGGACGCGGAGAGGAATGCGGCTGCGGTGCTGCCCTCGAGGGCGGACAATCAATTGGGGGTTGCCCCGGTTGGCGGTTAGGCCGTGATGATACGTCGCTCGGCGACTCGATTGGTGGTTCAATGCTGAGACGGGAGTAGTTTCCTCAGCGGCTGCTGATATGGGTGAGGATGAGTTGAATCCGACCTGGGATCCCGACGACGTCCGTATGTTCCAGGAAGGCTCCACCAATTCAGCGGTGCGCGCAGAGGGGCGATCTCGCTTTATCGATGTTCCCACGGAATTGAACTTATTGCTCCAAAGGGAAAGCTTGGTACCGCAAGTTCGAGCTGCTTATTCTCGAAGGCGAGAATGCGTCTGTCTGAGGGGCGTTACGGATGTCGGGACTGATGAATCGAGGTAGCCGTCAATGGGCTGAGGGTATGTATGTTACGTCAGTTCCGCTTCTTTCTTTGCCTTAGTTTTATTCTTTTATTCTAATCGTCGTCTTTGCTTTGCAGTCTATCTGTTGGAGGTGGAGAGCATCTCGAGCCAAGGTCGCTCGGTGGATCATTTTTGCGGGCGCTGGAGAAGTATCGCCCTCCGAGATCAGTGCGAGATGCGCGTGCGCTGAGGAATGATCCTCGCGCCGGGGCCTTGTCAAAGAGCTGCGAGGCAGGAGCTTTCAGACACAGCAAAATACTTGCCGGACGAATGCTCTCGAGGAGCAAGCTCGCAGAAAGGATTGAGGTGAGCCGAAAGTGGAAGAGGGTGCAGCTAGTGCGGAAACGCCGGGGCGAGGCCAAGGCGGCGGAGGCCGTCTCGGCATGGAGCGGAAAAGTGACCGCGTTTGAGGTGAGGAGGTCGCGGCATTGAAGCTTCAAGTGAGGATGCTTCGTCGGGGCCGGGCGTCTGGAGGAGGCTATCCGCGTGCACCGAATCCAAAACGGGCATGTGGAAGGGATGCTGCGGCCTTTAGAGAGGAGCCTTGGAAGGAGCGGATTGGTGTCTTTGAGAGGACGCCCAGGTCATGGCGGACCGGAATTCACAGCCTTAGAAGAAGAGAATCGGCGGCTACGGGATCGAGGCCGCTTCCTTCCAGCAGCTTCGGGAACTTTGGGTCTTTGCCAAGGCCAACGTGATGTTATATAAGAGTTTGTGGGAGGCTGGAGTCGTGACCGAGGCTGTTCTCAAGGGGGCACGTCAGAAGGCTCGTTAGGCATAGTGCCGATATGTGGTTTTGACGCGGCGACGCAGAGGCTGACTGTGGTGCAGTCGGTTGGCGCAGACGGCACCAAGTTAAAAAGATTAATGCATTTTTTTTGTCTTGTTCGCGCTTGGCGTTTAGGGTTTCTTGTATTATTTTTTTTTATTTCTTTATTGATCGGCATTGGCCGGGTGTAAGCGGGGAATGACCCGCAATTGACTTTGTAATATACAAATTTTCTTTTCCTTGCCTGGCCTTGTGCTTGCTTTGTCACCTGTTTTTTCTTCGTTCTTGTAGAGTTTTTTGCGCTTTGTTTGACGGTTCACGTTGTCGGCCCTAGTCGAATTAAATCGACGACTTTAGTCGTGATAGAATCGACGGCCTATATCCATAGAGGCAAACTTCGACCGTCGTCGATTGTTTACTCACCGTTAGTCGATCTAGGTCGACCGTTTAGGCGGCTGATGGCCGTAGCCATATGGTTAATTGATAGCCTATAGCTATGTAGGCGACTTCGACTGTCGTCGAGTCGTTTTTACTCACCGTAGTCGAAATCTAGGTCGACCGTTGGCGGCAATGGCCGTATAGCCGTTAATGTAATTGATAGCCTGCTTCTTTCAGCTCGGTGCGGCGAGCCATTGGGCCGTTATTTGGCAGATAGAGCGCGCTTAGCCTTAGTCCAGTTCGGGGCGCGGTTGAATCTACGGGTGTGATAGTAAAAAAACGCGCCTCATAGTTGACCGGGGCCGAACTATTACGCAGCCCGAATCTTAATTTCGAGTTGGGGACTTACTTGAAATGGCGAGTGGATGCCCTATCTTATCTTGCGCTTTTGATTTTGTGGGAGTCGGGCTTTGTTTCACATGATTGAAAGCGTTTGGCCTGAGCGGTTCGACTGGGGTCGGACGTGCTAAAGTTGGGGCGAAAGGCGCTCCATTCTTGTAGTCTCCAGGTCGAGGTCGAGCTCGTTGGATTTCAAATAGCGAAGGCGCTAGCTTACGTCTAGGTTTTCGGACTGTGGCTGGATTTATTGGCGGCAGGTACGCAGCCGGAGTCCCAGTTCGACTTTGTTGGACTTGTCGTAAAATTTGGTGGCAGAGGGCTCGTAGCCTGTTTTGGTTTCAACTGTGGTTGTGAACTTTGTTGGTGAAGGCGACGATAGCCCGTCTTGTTCAACCCGTACGTTGAACTTTTTGGCGAGGCGTTAGCCTTTGATATAGTGACGGAAGGCGCATTAGCCTGAGTCCCGGGTCAACTGTTGTGTGAACTAACTCGATTTTGACGGCGAATAGGCTCCACGGCCTGGGTCCCGGTTCAACCGAAGTTTGAACTTTCGGGTGAAGGCGGCTTCCAGCCTGTCTACGATTCAACCGCTATGTTGAATTTCTGATTGAAGGTCGATAAGCCTGTCATCTGGTTCAACCTAGTTGAACTCTTTAATACGTAAGGCGCATAAGCCTTAGATTATAATGGCGAGGCTCGTTAGCCTGCAAGTCCGGTTTCAACCGTAGTTGAACTTCTCTGGCTTGAAGCGCGTAGCTTGTCTCGGTTCTCAAACCGTGAGTTGAACTCTCTTTGAAGGCTTCATTAGCCCCTGTCTTGGCTTCAACGTAGTTGAACTCTTTGGTATGGGGCGCATAGCCTTAGATAAATGGCGAAGGCGCATACCTGAGTCCCGGTTCAAGCAGTAGTTGAACTTCTGGTGAAGGCGGGTAGCCTGTCTTGGTTCAAACCCGTAGTTGAACTTGGTCGATATTGAACGGCGAAGGCCCATGGCCTGAGTCCCGGTTCAACCGTAGTAAACTTTCTTTGTGTGAAGGCGACGAGCCTGTCTCGATTTCAAACCGTAGTTGAACTTCTGTTGACGAAGGCGCATAGCCTTGATATAAATGGCGAAGGGTATTAGCCTTGAGTCCCGTTCAAACCGTAGCTGAACTTTTCTGTGTGAAGGCGCGTAAGCTGATTGGTTCAACCGTAGTCTGAACTGGTTGAGCGAAGGCGCGTTTCCTGAGTCCCGAGTTCAACCAGTATTTGAAGTTGTTGTGCGTAAGGCGCGTAGCCTGAGTTGGTTCAACCGTAGTTGAACTTTTTTGTGGAGGCGCATAGCCTGACTTGGTTCAACCGTAGCTGAACTTATTGGTGAAGGCGCTAGCCTGACTTGGGGTTCAACCAGTTGTATTGAACTTTTGGCGAAGGCGCGTACCTGAGTCCCGGTTTCACACGTTAGTTGAAACTTGTTTGTTAAGGCGCATAGCGTGACTTGTTAACCGTAGTTTGAATTTTTGAAGGCTAGTGAGTCCGGACGAAGTTGACTTTAGGCGCGATAGCCCTGTCCGGTTCAACCGTTTGAAGTACTTTGTTTCGAAGGCGCTAAGCCTGAACCCGTGGTTCAACCGTAGTTGAACTTTTTTTGGCGAAGGCGCACTGTCAGCCTGGATTCGGTTCAACGTAGTTAAAACTCTGTGCGTTGTGAAGGCGCGTAACCTAGCCTAACGCGTGGTTTAACCCGTGGTTGAAACTTGTTGCTCTGGCGAAGCGCGTAAGCCTGAGTACCCGCGTTAACCGTAGTTGAATCGAACTCTTGTATGGCGAGCTGCGCGTAGCTGAGTTCTAGTTCAACAAGTTTGAATTGTTGGCGAAGGCGCGTAAGCCTGAGTGGTTCAACCGATGATTTCGAGGGAGATTCCCGTAACTATTTTTGTGGGCGCATTAAGCCCGACTCTTGGTTTCAACCGTGAGTTGAACTTGTTGACGGAAGGCGACGTAGCCTGAGTCCCGGTTCAAACCGTAGATTAACTTGTTGGCGAAGGCGCGTAGCCTTGAGGTCCCGTTCAACCGTAGTTTGAAATTGTTGGCGAAGGCGCGTAGCCTGAGTCCCGTTCAAACCGTAGTTGCAACTATGTTTGGCGACAGGCCGTAGCACTCTGGATTGGTTCAACCGTAGCTTGAATTGTGCGAAAGGTCGTGTAGTCCTGACTTGGTGTCAACCGTTAGTTGAATTTGTTGGTGAAGGCCGCATTAGCGCTAGTTGTTCAACCGTAGTTGACTTGTTGGCGAAAGGCGCTCATAGCCTGAGTCCCGGATTCAACTTGAGTTGAACTTGTTTTGTGGAGCGCCATTAGCGACACTACTTGGTTCAAACCGTAGTTGAACCTTATTGGGAGGCGCATCCGAGCCTGACTTTGTTCCACACGTGGTTGAACTTGTGTGATTTTAAATACGTACTAGGGCACATAGCCTGAGTCCCGTTCTCAAACCGAGTTTGAACTTTTTGTGAGGCGCATAGCCCGACTAGGTTCAACGGTAGTTTGAAACTTATTTGGTGAAGGCACATAGCCTGATTGGTCAACTTTTAGTTGAACTTTTGGCGAAGGCGCATAGCCTGAGTTCCGGTTCCAACCGTAGTGTGAACTCTTTGTTGGGGAGCGGCATAGCCCGATTGGTTCAAACCGTTAGTTGAAACTTATTGTGAAGGGCGCATAGCCTGACTTGGTTCAACCGTAGTGGAACTTGTTGGGCGAAGAGCGGCATTAGCCTGGAGTCCCGTTCAACCGTTGTGAACTTTTTTGTGGAGGCGCCATAGCCCGACTTGGTTCAACCGTAGTTTGAACTTATGGTGAAGGGCGCATAGCCCCTGACTTGGTTCAACCGTAGTTGAATCTCTGTGGACTGAAGGCGCGCAGCTCTGAAGTCCGCTTCAACCGAGTTATCGAATTGTTGCGGCTACCGGCGCGTTGCCTGCGCAGACGTCCCGGTCGTAAAACCGTAGTTGAACTTGTTGGCGTAAGCGCGCGTAGCCTGAGTCCCGGTTCAACCGATAGTTCGAACTTTTTTGTGGAGGCGCATAGCCCGACTTGGATTCAACCGATAGTTGGAACTTATTGGTGAAAGGCGCATGAGCCCTGACTGGTTCAACCGTGGTTGAACTTGTTGGATTTAATGACGAAGGCACATAGCCTGAGTGCCGGTTCAACCGTAGTTGAACTTTTTTGTGGAGGCAGCATAGCTCCGACTTCGGTTCAACCGTAGTTGAACTTATTGGTGAAGACGGCGCATAGCACCTGACTGGTTCAACCGTAGTTTGAACTTGTGGGGAAGGCGCAATGAGCCCTGAGTACCCGTTCAACCGTAGCTTAAACTTTTTTGGCAGGCGCATCTAGCCATTGTCAACCGTAGTGAACTTATTGGCTGAAGCGCATAGCCTGACCTTGGTCTCAACCGTAGTTAAACTTGTTGGCGAAGGCGCGGTAGCCTGAGTCCCGGTTCAACGTAGTTTGAAACTTGTTTGGCGAAGGCGCGTAGCCTGAGTCTCCGGTTCCAACCGTAGTTGAACTTTTTTGTGGAGGCGCATAGGCCGACTTGGATTCAACGTAGTTGAACTTATTGGCGAAGGACCGTGCCTGAGTTCCCGTTCAACGTAGTTGAACTTTGGTCAGATTTTTGATGACGAAGGCTGGGCCTGAGTCCCATATTGGTGGGTATTGAGTCTGAAAACTCGTTTTGGATTCTGACGCCTTGAGCGGCTATCCCATTTGTCTTCGACCCACAGGGAGGTTCTAAGCGACCGCTCGGTATTCTCGTTTTTAGTAGTCGTTCTGTAGATTCCTTAAGAGAGGGCCTTTGCTTGCTTGGACTACTATTGGGAGGGGGCAGTCCGATGGTCTCGACGCCATTGAGTTGGGCTTTTCTTTGCATGCTCCGAGATAGCGTGCTATGAAATCAACACCCAATGTGATCGCAAAAGTTTTAACTCGGTACACACATCACATATGGATATACCTACCGAATCGAATATCTGGACCCCATGAAAACTACCGAGTTCAGGCAAAAGCAGAGAGAGCAACGGCCCTTTGAGCCCTTCCTTGTACCTTGTTTTGCGACTCATGACATTCAAGAACCGTCAACATCGTGCTCTTGCCTAAGAGGGAGGTAATCTGCGCACTCTCAATCCTTCGTCATGTGAGATCTCGAGCCCCCTTTTGGCCTGCCGCGTGTCTCCTTTAAGCTAGTATGTACGTAGTCAGCTCGATTCCGGGATGCCTAGCCTCGCCCCCCCGGGCGCGCGTGGCGGCGTGCCCGCCCCCCCGACCACCCGCCCCCCGGGGCGAGCCCGGGCCCCGCCCGGTGCAACCAACCCACCCCCTCCCCCCACCAGCACCCCGACACCCAGCACCCCCTCCCCACCAACTGCCTTTTTTGTTTTTCCTTCCGTCTTGATTTTAGTTATTTTACAAACTGTCACGATTAACTATTCATCATCTCGGGTGTTATCTATAACTAAATGATTATCCTCTCATCCTCTAAATGTTTCTCGGGTAGAGAAATTATATATATCTGTAGTACTCATCGGAAGTACATTCAACTGTGTATGATTATTTGTATATTGTCTATTTATGGATACTGTGTTCCTTCAGGTGTAGATTTATCGTATGTGTTTTCCGCCATTTTTGTGATAGTAGGCGCTGTTGTTTCATTCGTACTGTTAGCTACCCTGGCTAGCACCCTAATAATTAGCCTCGTCCGAAAAGCATTGCTCTAATCGCCACTTATCTTATTGTGGCTGTCCACTCTTATGATCTTATCTTTCATACTCCGATCGTCTGATGTATTCTTCTCTCTCGTAGACTCATCACGCATACAATCACCTCGGATCTTCCCTAACTCCTCGACGGTTCCAACCCCCTGGGTGAATGCCGTGCTGTAGGATTTCTGGACAATGTATGTCGATGCCGTCATTAATAAGCCTGCTGTTCAGCTTCATAATTATGGAGTAGAGATTACGTGAATTAGCTCTGAGTCAGATTTGACATGAAGTATAATTAGCCTACTACGACTTTTAGTGTATAGTATTCGTAATTACCTACTTACCCCCCCGTATACTATACCCCTACACAAACAATAGGTTTTAATTGATTAATCATATACTGCACTATATAATTATTTAATTTTTTACTCATACACCTATCATATCCTATACTACTACTATACCAAGCTATATATTCGACTATAATACTCTCAGTACAATGCACTGATACTTAGTTGCGCATCAGCGTCACTAGGATAGTCATACTCCCGCTAGTATGTGCTATATTATAACCATCCACTTCGTCTGCTTACTTTGATGCTTACACACCCGTATAGCATGTTATAGTCCATGATTACTCGCTATTCATTATTGTACTTGTAACAGAGCTTTAATGAATCGATACACCTTCATTTATCACTAGGTTTAAGTCGATGATTCAATTTAATCATCATAATTAACTTACTATATATATACTACCCTCATATGATTATATATATCATATACCTACCCTATACCCACTCACTAATATACCCTATACTACTATAGATATATAAAACACGCTCGTTGTACTACTTCAAACTCACAATCACCTCACCCCTCACGGCATGTTCGCCTCTACTCATATTTTAACCGTCGTATCTCATCCCCTGTAATATTGCGACACAGTTAGGAGTTAACGGCGATCTCACATACTTATCATTATTTAGATAAGTAAAATACAAAGCGAGTCCGCATCACTACTTATTCTTGGCAATGTCTGACCTAAAACATGAGAGACAACAACTCTGTGAGTCGCTTAATTTATCAAACAATTTACACAATTAGACGACAAAGTTGTCGCCTAAAATATCCAAAAATGCTAAAGTTACGGCGACGCAACGTTGGTCGGCATACATTGTAAATGAGATTATTCTTATATTTTAGATATAATATTTCAAATTAAAATATATAATTGTTAAACGTCCTTAGGAACTGTCGTCCATGTGATTACCCTACCTGAAAGTCTGGTCTCTATCTGCTTGCGCCTTTAGGTTAGCGGCGAACGCACTGTCTGGGTCGTCGGTGAACTTGAGTTTGTTGATAGTAGTTAGTATTTAGTAATTTTATGAATAAAATATTATTGAAATTTTATATTAAATGCAATCGCGGAGCAATAATTTATGCTGTGGTCTAGTAGACGGTCAGATAGCGACCAAGTTTGGTGCTCTATCTCTCGTGCCCTTCCTTTGAGCGTTGAACGCAACACTCTACCCGTCAGCATTGTGTAGGATCTGAGGTGTGAGGCTATACTAATTTTGATATTGTATATTTATTGAATATTAATATTTATGGTGTTAGTTTCTATCCAGGATGTGTGATTTTATAAATTGTGTATATTGTGGGTCGCATTTAGCGAATCAAGTTTGGTAGGCAATTGTTAGATTGTTCTTTGACCCAAGCAAGTCTGACCAGTCACGGCTCAATATTGTTGACCGAAATTGAGGCGTACCCAACTTGTGGCTGCGCTTAAGTGGTATTCAAAATTAATCTATTTTACTTATGTCTTCCATACCCGCTCCTATAGCGACCAACGTTTGGTCGCTTTTCTTGACAGGACCAATTTTGGGTCGCCACAACTTTTGATCGCTTTTTTAAGGATTTTTCAGCAGTGACAGGCCTGTCGGCCGTCTCGTTAATACCGGTCGGGCCTCCCAAGGTTGGGGTGCCGATAAAATATAGACTAAGGATCGCTAGTACTTCTTGCACAAGGGGAACTGTAAAGTTTGCTAAGAAACAACCATTACGAGTAATGTATATTCACCTACATAACTCTATCCACACAACACCTAGCAGCCTAGGTGTATATGTTTAAGCATACTGCCAACGAGACACATGGCAACACTTCTGATTAGGTCACCTTCAATTTAGTCTATGTTGGAAGGCCAAAGATTTTGGAAAAACAAAGCGCCTTCATAAACCTTATGATTGGTGTAATCTAAGGTCATAATTCTCACATGTAAGCTCAAGTGCGTAAGAAACTACTAGAAGTGGCGAATGGTAAATGATGATCCATATCTTCCAGTTTCAAAAGCAAAACTGCCAATATCGAGCTTGGTGTCGAGCTATGGGCCATTGATTGATTCTGTTTAACTATATACGATCGTTTACATCAACTCTTGCCTTGTTTCTCATGAGTTTCTAGACATCTGAGGTTCGGATAGCAATTGCCAACACTTAGCTGACATATCTGGAGATAGTGAATGAAACTCCCCACGCAATCGTGTTTGTATAACCTTTATTTTATGTTTAACTTGATTTTCAGCTACGAGTCCTCCTCCCTTACTTGTGGAAGAAAGTTAAAAATTATCTCAGATTTTACACGAGATAAAAGGAAACCCAGGATTAGGTTCAAAAAATCACCCAACAAGACAAGCAAACATATGTTGTTATTCAACAGAAAAACTAGGAGTTGGTCCCCCAAACATCAGACAAATAAACATTGCAAAGTAGATGTACTTATATTATTACTCAAAAGGCAAGATGCAACTGATGTGACTGCTAAGTTGGCAAGCATGCAGTGATAAAATTTATTGATACTAAAACTAGAACAAAGGTAACTATGATTCTCGATAAAGGTGACTCGAGGGACATGTCGATGGAAGATGACCTATAGAAACTAACTGATATACCCAAGAGTTGCTGAAGTCTTAATGCAGTAGATCGAAGCTAAAGGGAAGACTGCGGAATAAAGCTTAAGGGATGATACTGAGGTTGAGACAGTATCAAATACTCTAACTGAAAGAAGAGGTGTCATGGAAAGCTCAATCCTGCTAACATCAACAGAAGGAAGGAATATCGAATTTCAAAGAAGGTTGTGAGTTATCCTTAACAAAACGTGTCGAACAAAAAAGGAGAGGGTTTGTTATTGAGTGGAACATGAGAGAAATATTGTAAGAGTAAGTGTTTTGAGAAGAAGAGAAAAGTAGGATTTTACCAAGTGAATGAAGTGAGCAACCCCTTGGTCATTACCAACATGCAATTGATCCATGATCTCTATAGTTCCTCTAATATTGATGTATATGTCGAGTGTGCACGATCTACTATCAAAGGCACATTATTTGTTGAGCGCATAGCAAGGGAGACCTGCAGTGGGAGAGATATTCTTTAAGCTCGATTAATCGTATGGTTGTACCTTTCGGAAAAACATGCTAGAGTCAAGGTTTAATTTCCTTCCATTTTTCATATGTTGGCGCATATTGAATATGATATCATTTGCTGCCACATTTTGTCAGATCTATCCTCAACACCACTCAAAGTGTTTAGAATCGCTCTCCACGACTTCTCGATCTCAAAAGTTTCTGACTTCTTCTCTATTAATTTATTCTGGACCATATCTTTTAGCCACGGGAGAGTTCTTGTGGGTTCAATTTGTTGATGGGATTGTGGAATTTGTTTCCAGAATGTGGAGTTGGAGATGGTTAAGGAAGAGAGTGGCTGGCAATGGAGAATTTTATGGTTCAGTAACAAGCTATGAAGATCTATAAAAGAGACTGGTTCTAGATGGGCTGACAAGGTAATGACTATATCCTTAAAGTCACTTCTAAGTCCTTCGAAAAATTATATACAACACCAACAACAACATATCCAATAATACTGTTTATCCTCAAATTAGAATAACAATTAAACTTATATTGTAGTTTTAAGGATATATGATTTTGTCCAATACCAATTGATAAGCAAGAAAATAAATGAATAAATTAGAGAATAAAATAAATCAAACCAGTATGCTAGCCAGGTCTCGACCTCGACTTGGGGTAGTCTCGAGGTGGGGTAGTAAGAGTAGTAAATGATAAAACAACTCTGATGAACAGTAAGTGAAATAGCAGGAAAGTAATGAGTGTATATATTCTTATCAGTGAACAATGAACCTTACAAATGAATACGATCTCTCTTTATATAATAGAGGAGTCCTAAATAAGGTACACTTCTAATTATAGTAGGATATTAACATCTAATTAACTGCCGTGGATTGATCCGCTCCGAGATTCACGACACGATCCTCGGCGAATCGCGGATATCTCGCCTTTTCCGTTATCAAGATGTACAGATATCACTCGGAGTCTGTCTCTCTCTGGCCGCGATTGACGTCGACCTCGGTCCGAAAAGAGGCTTCGATTCTGGGCTCGACGTCCTAACTCCTTGATGCGACATTCCCACCTCGACCAAAGAATAAAATCGGGTAGCCCCGATTTCTATCATATACAATCCCACACTGTAGGGTATGGGGAGGGTAGTGTGTACGCAGACCTTACCCTTACCTTGTGAGGATAGAAAGTCTGTTTCCAATAGACCCTCGGCTCAGGAAAGCATAAGCACCACATTAATGAAAATATAGACTCCTTCCAGAAATTATATATTCTGATAAAATATACACATCGACCTACCTACGACAGCTAATTCATTTTACAGCTTTACATTGTGAAGATATTGAGTGACAGTCAATCTTCCCGCTTTAAATTTTGTAATTCCATATGTAGTTTAAGAACCATATGTTAAAAGGAGAAGAGATCAAGGCTTCTAAAGCATCTCAAACATGTTTATATGTGTTCAAGCCAATAACTATTGTCAATGTCTCCTCAAACAACAAAGAGATCAACATGCTCAAGATCAATTGATCTTGTTGAATCCATTTAGCATAGTCAATATTTACTTGAGAATTTGAAGTACCTTTAGCAATCAAAAAAGATGGACAACACAAGTTGCTACCATCAAAAAACTCATGTAAGTTTTGTCCACATAGAAAAGTCAAAAGCTGTATTTTCTAGAATAGATGATTGTTGGAAGTGAGTTTGATGGAGATAAAGTGATTAGCGTGGTTTAGAGGAGAGAAAAAAAGATGTTAGTAGAGGAGAAGAGTTAACCAAGGACATGGCTTCTAATACCATATTAAATAGCAGAACACAATCAGGGAAAAAGATTTTTTCTTATTTGTCTTCGAAATGAGATATTCGGCATGTATTTATACAACAAGAATAGCAGTATGGATCATATAGTGTTATAGTTAAAATAAAATATGACACAAAGTTAACCCTTATCAGCTAGAGTTATACTTGAACTAGAAGTAGGGAAACATTGATTTAATACCCACTGTTAATAAACTGTATTTGTAAAATAATTCTGGAAAAAATAAAATAACATAAATAGAAATGAAAAACAAAAACAGAAACAGCTTTTCAACCATGTTTGCTTGACCCTTCTTCTTGTCTTTCTTCGGAGCACGGCACTCCGTAGATTTGTACCCAACATTCCCACAGTTGTAGCAATTTCTGTTGAACCGCTTCTTGCTGGGTTGCTTTTTGGTCCAGAAGCCTGCTTTCTCTTTCTCTTATTTTGAGAAGTATCCTCAACAATGTTTGCTCCCATTATTGTTGAGTTTCCACGGCCTCTCTTTTCAGCAGCTTTGTTGTCCTCTTCGATTCTCAACCGAACAATGAGATCTTCAAGGGACATCTCCTTGCGTTTGTGTTTCAAGAAGTTTTTGAAGTCCTTCCACAAAGGAGGCAACTTCTCAATCATCGCTGCTACTTGGAATGCTTCACTGATGACAAGACCTTCAATGAAAATTCTGTTAGTAAAAATACTAAAATTACTAATTTCAACATCAATATTAATATGATTTGTACCTTCAGCAAGGAGATCATGAATAATCACTTGGATTTCCTGGACTTGGGTAATAACAGACTTGCTATCTACCATTTTGTAGTCCAAAAATTTAGCGGCAACGAATTTCTTCAACCCAGCATCTTCAGTTTTATGTTTCTTTTCAAGCGCTGTCCACAATTCTTTTGACGTCTCCACGCAACTGTAGACATTATACAAATCGTCCTCCAGTCCGCTAAGAACATAATTCTTGCACAGAAAATCAGAATACTTCCACGCTTCAATCACGAGAAAGCATTCATTCTCTGGTTTTCATCGGGCAGAACAGGAACATCTTCCTTGATGAACTTCTGCAGACTTAAAGTAGTCAAGTAGAAGAACATCTTCTGCTGCCACCGCTTGAAATCTAACCCGAAAATTTTTTCGGGTTTCTCCGCTGGTGCCAACGCCGGTGTTCGGCTTGTTGATGCATTGGCAGTCACCATTGGAACAGCCTGGTTCCCGTTATCATTAGTCATTTCTGTAAATGAATGACACAAACAAACGTTAAAATCACGTAGATTATAATCTCCAACGGAGTAAAAAAATCACAAAGGTTTTAAACTCCAAAACAGTGAATATAACACAAATACAGAATACAATATATTAAATTCCTTAAGCTTGTTAGTAAACTGTATTTATAAAATAATTCGGGAGAAAATAAAATAACATAAACAGAAACGAAAAACATAAACAGAATTTAGAGCCCACTAAATTCACAGTGATTCCTTAAGAAATTTAATCCCCTACTAGTACCCAAGGTTATGGATTATTTCCTCCCAGGATAGAACGAATTACACACTGGTGTAGTGGTACTTCAAACCCCAGTGTTTCAGCGAACACAAAGTTTGGTAGCTAATCACACTTACTGTTGCTTTCTTTGAAGTTAAAACAATGCAGAAAAAGGAGGAGAAACTCAGAAAATCGTATAGAAATTCTGAGCAGAATGGACTTGTATTTATAGCCAATATTGGGCTGAAATCTGAAGAGGTGCAACTCTTCAGAATGGTTGTTTATGCAAAACGGCCACAACATAAATGCCATAACATAAATAGCTATTTACTCAACAATAAAGAGGAAAAATTAAAGAGGGTAGTTTAATTTTCAGTTACACAACTAAAAACGGAAAACTGATTGGATTTAATATTAATATTTATTTTAATATTAATATTCTGTTATTAAAATAAATATTTAATAACATTTCCGTTAATATTTTACTATTAACAAATAAATTTGGTCCAAAAAATTAATCAATCAATCGATCATTTGACCAAATCCAAATCCGAATCCGAATCCGAATCCGAAGCTGAAGCTGAATCCGAAGCCGAAGCTGAAGCCGAGCCGAGCGACGACGACGACGATGGCGCGAGGCTTGCCTTCTTCTCGACTCTTTAAGAGCTAGAAAAAGAGCAATTGCTTATATACCCATAAAAAACCTCTTCCTCTTCCAATATGGGACAATGTTCCTTCATCAAAGGGGGAAACTTAAAATTTCACTTAAAACTTACAATTTCCTCCATTTCCCATTCACCCTCTTTTAAGCCATATTAAATGCTTAAAACCCAACAATCCCCCAAATGAATGGGGAATGACTATATCACGGAAATATGCATGAAAAGTTGTTTGATTTGCAAGCAACGATTAATTGCATCTGGATAAGTAGGTTTTCCTTTGAACTTTCCGTAGTGAACTTATGTCGTATATACTCGGTCAATCGGTAGATTTGATATCTTTGAACCGTCGAACTTTGGTGTATACCTAGACAACCATAAGTCACACAACCAACCCTTAACCGTCTTTGGTTCTCATTGTTATGTTTGTTTCAGCCTTGAACACCGCCTGGTTTCATAAGTGCGTAGAGAACTGGCCTTACAAAGTTCTCCTTGAAGCGGCTAACACTTCACACTTACATAGGTGATTTCTAAACGTGTCATCCCCTAGATACACTATTTGATATACCCCGTATCAAATTTAGAAATCATTAAAAATCCTTAATGCTTTATCCTTGGTACTGATCATCGTCTCATCACGAGAATGGACCAAAAGTTTAGTTGACAATGTTGAACCGTCATTAATGACTTTGTTTGATCTCCTTGAACCTATATCTTGGGATCTCCAGTCTTCTAGGTAGAGTTACCGCCACAATGACTTGTTCTCGGCCATAGTCCCATTCCCCTTGATGATTTCTCAACTACCTCTCTAGTTAGGCCTTTTGTAAGTGGATCCGACACATTATCACTTGACTTTACATAGTCAATCGTGATAATTCCTCTAGAGAGTAATTTCCTAACGGTTTTATGTCTTCGTCGTATATGACGAGATTTACTGTTATACATAACGCTCTCTGCCCTTCCAATTGCCGCTTGACTACGCAATGTATGCATATTGGTGCCAATGGTTTGGGCCAAAGTGGAATGTCTTCCATGAAATTCCGGAGCCATTCAGCTTCTTCACCGGCTTTATCTAAGGCTGTGAACTCAGCCTCCATTCTAGAGCGGGCCATACAAGTTTGTTTGGACGACTTCCAAGATACCGCTCCTCCACCAATAGTGAATACATATCCACGTTGGACTTAGAATTAGCTGAACTGGTGATCCAATTTGCATCACAGTATCCCTCAATCACCACAGGATATTTTCTGTAGTGCAAAGCAAAGCCCTAGGTATGTTCTAAATATCCCAAAACTCGTTTCATTGCCATCCAATGAGATTGACCTGGATTGCTCGTGTATCGACTCAATTTACTTATAGCACAAGCTATATCTGGTCGTGTACAATTCATGATGTACATTAAGCATCCCAACACACGAGCATAATCCAATTGTGATATGCTTTGGCCTTTGTTCTTTGCTAATGCAAGATTCACATCAATTGGAGTCTTTGCAACTTTAAACCCTAAGTGCTTGAATTTTTCAAGTACTGTCTTAATATAATGAGATTGTGACAACGCCAGACCTTGAGGAGTCTTATGGATCTTAATTCCCAGAATTAAATCAGCAACTCCCAAGTCCTTCATATCAAACTTGCTAGTTAGCATACGCTTAGTAGCATTTATGTTGGCAATTCATTACTCATTATCAGCATATCGTCCACATATAAGCAAACAATGACTATGTGATTTGGAACATTTTTAATGTACACACAT
>NC_031999.1:49085516-49215596 GCF_001879085.1 Nicotiana attenuata
CTCGGGAACATGAAGGACGTTGTTCAAAGTCACCACCTTGCTAGAAGTCATCTTTAGAAAGATCTTCCCACATCCTTCAATCTTGGCGGTTGCAGCATTTCCCATAGAAAGAGTCTCTTCGGGTCCAACAGGAGCATATGTTGCAAAGGCTTCCCTAACAGCACAAACATGGCGAGTGGCTCCAGAATCAATCCACCACTTCTTAGGATTTCCCACCAGGTTGCATTCAGAAAGCATGGCACACAAGTCATCAACATCTTCATGCTTTTCAACCATGTTTGTTTGACCCTTCTTCTTGTCTTTCTTCGGAGCACGGCACTCCGTAGATTTGTGCCCAGCATTCCCACAGTTGTAGCAATTTCCGTTGAACCGCTTCTTGCTTGGGTTGCTTTTTGGTCCAGAAGCCTGCTTTCTCTTTCTCTTATTTTGAGAAGTATCCTCAACAATGTTTGCTCCCATTATTGTTGAGTTTCCACGGCCTCTCTTTTCAGCAGCTTTGTTGTCCTCTTCGATTCTCAACCGAACAATGAGATCTTCAAGGGACATCTCCTTGCGTTTGTGTTTCAAGTATTTTTTGAAGTCCTTCCACAAAGGAGGCAACTTCTCAATCATCGCTGCTACTTGGAATGCTTCATTGATGACAAGACCTTCAATGAAAATTCTGTTAGTAAAAATACTAAAATTACTACTTTCAACATCAATATTAATTTGATTTATACCTTCAGCAAGGAGATCGTGAATAATCACTTGCAATTCCTGGACTTGGGTAATAACAGACTTGCTATCTACCATTTTGTAGTCCAAAAATTTAGCGGCAACGAATTTCTACAATCCAGCATCTTCAGTTTTTATATTTCTTTTCAAGCGATGTCCACAATTCTTTTGACGTCTCCACACCACTGTAGACATTATACAAATCGTCCTCCAGTCCGCTAAAAACATAATTCTTGCACCGAAAATCAGAATGCTTCCACGCTTCAATCACGAGAAAGCGTTCATTCTCTGGAGTTTCATCGGGTAGAACCGGAACATCTTCCTTGATGAACTTCTGCAGACTTAAAGTAGTCAAGTACAAGAACATCTTCTGCTGCCACCGCTTGGAATCTAACCCGGAAAATTTACCGGGTTTCTCCGCCGGTGCCAATGCCGGTGTTCGGCTTATTGATGCATTGGCAGTCACCATTGGAACAGCCTGGTTCCCGTTATCATTAGTCATTTCTGTAAACAAATGACACAAACAAACGATAAAATCACGTGGATTTTAATCTCCAACGGAGTAAAAAAACCACAAAGGTTTTAAACTCCAAAACAGTGAATATAACACAAATATAGAATACGATATATTAAATTCCTTAAGCTTATTAGCAAACTGTATTTGTAAAATAATTCTGGAGAAAATAAAATAACATAAACAGAAATAAAAAACAGAAACAGAATTTAATCCGAGCCCACTGAATTCATAGTATTTCCTTAAGGAATTTAATCTCCTCCTAGTACCCAAGATTATGGATTATTTCCTCCCAGGATAGAACGAATTACACACTTGTGTAGTGGTACTTCAAACCCCAGTGTTTCAGCGAACACAAAGTTAGGTAGCTAATCACACTTACTGTTGCTTTCTTTGAAGTTAAAACGATGCAGAAAAAGGAGGAGAAACTCAGAAAATCGTATGAAAAATTCTGAGCAGAATGGACTTGTCTTTATAGCCAATGTTGGGCTGAAATCTGAAGAGGTGCAACTCTTCAGAATGGTTGTTTATGCAAACGGCCACAACATAAATGCCATAACATAAATGGCTATTTACTCAACAATAAAGAGGCAAAATAAAGAGGGAAAATTAAAGAGGGTAGTTTAATTTTCAGTTACACAACTGAAAACGGAAAACTGATTGGATTTAATATTAATATTTATTTTAATATTAATATTCTGTTATTAAAACAAATATTTAATAACATTTCTGTTAATATTTTACTATTAACAAATAAATTTGGTCCAAAATATTAATCAATCAATTGATCATTTGACCAAATCCAAATTCGAATCCGAATCCGAAGCCGAAGCCGAATCCGAAGCCGAAGTCGAAGCCGAGACCGAAGCCGAGCCGAGCGAGCGACGACGACGACGGCGCGAGGTTTGCCTTCTTCTCAACTCTTTAATAGCTACAAGAAGAGCAACTGCTTATATACCCATAAAAAACCTCTTCCTCTTCCAATATGGGACAATGTTCCTTCATCAAGAGAGGAAACTTAAAATTTCACTTAAAATTTTCATTTCCCTCCATTTCCCATTCACCCTCTTTTAAGCCATATTAAATGCTTAAAACCCAACAATCTCCCACATGAATGAGGAATGGCTATATCACGGAAATATGCATGAAAAGTGTGTGATTCGCAAGCAAGGATTAATTGCATCTGGATAAGTAGGTTTCCCTTTGAACTTTCCGTAGTGAACTTATGTCGGATATACTCGGTCAATTGGTAGATTTGATATCTTTGAACCGTCGAACTTTGGTGTATACCTAGACAACCATAAGTCACACAACCAACCCTTAAGCGTCTTTGGTTCTCATTGTTGTGTTTGTTTCAGCCATGAACACCGCCTAGTTTTATAAGTGCGTAGAGAACTGGCCTTACAAAGTTCTCCTTGAAGCGGCTAACACTTTACATTTACATAGGTGATTCCTAAACGTGTCATCCCCTAGATACACTATTTGATATACCCCGTATCAAATTTAGAAATCATTAAAAAGCCTTAATGCTTTATCCTTGGTACTGAACATCGTCTCATCACGAGAATGGACCAAAAGTTTAGTTGACAATGTTGAACCGTCATTAATGACTTTGTTTGATCTCCTTGAACCTAGATCTTGGGATCTCCAGTCTTCTAGGTAGAGTTACCGCCACAATGACTTGTTCTCGGCCATAGTCCCATTCCCCTTGATGATTTCTCAACTACCTCTCTAGTTAGGCTTTTTGTAAGTGAATCCGACACATTATCACTTGACTTTACATAGTCAATCGTGATAACTCCTCTAGAGAGTAATTGCCTAACGATTTTATGTCTTCGTCGTATGACGAGATTTACCGTTATACATAACGCTCCCAGCCCTTCCAATTGCCGCTTGACTATCGCAATGTATGCATATTGGTGCCAATGGTTTGGGCCAAAGTGGAATGTCTTCCATGAAATTCCGGAGCCATTCAGCTTCTTCACCGGCTTTATCTAAGGCTGTGAACTCAGCTTCCATTGTAGAGCGGGCAATACAAGTTTGTTTGGACGACTTTCAAGATACCGCTCCTCCACCAATAGTGAATACATATCCACTTGTGGACTTAGAATCAGCTGAACCGGGGATCCAATTTCCATCACAGTATCCCTCAATCACCGAGGATATTTACTGTAGTGCAAAGCAAAGCCCTGGGTATGTTCTAAATATCCCAAAACTCGTTTCATTGCCATCCAATGAGATTGACCTGGATTGCTCGTGTATCGACTCAATTTACTTATAGCACAAGCTATATCTGGTCGTGTACAATTCATGATGTACATTAAGCATCCCAACACACGAGCATAATCCAATTGTGATATGCTTTGGCCTTTGTTCTTTGCTAATGCAAGATTCACGTCATTTGGAGTCTTTCCAACTTTAAACCCTAAGTGCTTGAATTTTTCAAGTACTGTCTTAATATAATGAGATTGTGACAATGCCAGACCTTGAGGAGTCTTATGGATCTTAATTCCCAGAATTAACTCACCAACTCCCAAGTCCTTCATATCAAACTTGCTAGTTAGCATACGCTTAGTAGCATTTATGTTGGCAATATCATTACTCATTATCAGCATATCGTCCACATATAAACAAACAATGACTATGTGATTTGGAACATTTTTAATGTACACACATTTATCATATTCATTTATCTTAAAACCATTTGACAACATTATTTGGTCAAATTTCGCATGCCATTGTTTGGGTGCTTGTTTTAGTCCGTAAAAGGACTTAACAAGTCTGCAGACCTTCTTTTCTTTACCTGGAACCACAAACCCTTCAGGTTGTTCCATGTAGATTTCTTCCTCCAAATCTCCATTCAAGAAGGCCGTCTTAACGTCCATTTGATGAATTTCAAGACCATACACCGCAGCTAATACTACTAACATCCGTATGGACGTAATTCTTGTAACTGGAGGGTATGTGTCAAAGTAGTCAAGACCTTCTCGTTGTCTATACCCTTTGACTACAAGTTTTGCCTGAAATTTATCAATAGTGCCATCATCCTTCATTTTCCTCTTAAAGATCCATTTAGAACCCAAAGGTTTATTTCCAGGAGGAAGATCAACCAATTCCCATGTATGGTAGTTCAATATGGATTCTATTTCACTATTGACTGCCTCTTTCCAAAACAAGGATTCCGAAGAAGACAGCTTCTTTAAATGTTCGAGGCTCATTTTCCAACAAGAAAGTCACAAAATCTGGTCCAAATGAAGTAAACGTTCTTTGACGTTACTACGGCTTGGATCCTCCTGATTAAATGTACTTTCTTTTTTTTCTTCCCGAGGTCGTTTAGATCCTTCACCAATCGACCCTTTTTATACGGATATATATTTTCAAAGAACTCAGCATTATCTCATTCTATAACCGTATTATTATGAATGTCGGGATTTTCTGATTTATGAACCAGAAATCGATATGCTTTACTATTGGTCGCATATCCTATGAAAACACAATCAACGGTTTCCGGTCCTATTTTTACCCTTTTGGTTTAGGAACTTGTACTTTTGCCAAACACCCCCACACTTTAAAATAATTCAAGTTGGGCTTCCTTTCCATTTTTCATATGGAATGGATTGTGTTTTTCTATGGGGTACTCGATTTAGTATTCGGTTAGCTGTAAGAACAACTTCCCCCCACAAGTTCTTTGGCGAACCAGAACTTATCAATAGTGCGTTCATTATCTCCTTTAATGAACGATTCTTTCTTTCTGCAATCCCATTGGAGTGGGGCGTGTAAGGGGCCGTTGTTTGATGAATAATTCCATATTCTAAACATATTTATTCAAAAGGGGATACATATTCACCACCCCTATCACTTCTTATCATTTTGATTTTCTTGTTAAGTTGCGTTTCAACTTCATTTTTGTATTGCTTGAATGCGTCTATTGCTTCATCTTTACTATTAAGTAAGTAAATATAGCAATATCTAGTACTATCGTCAATAAAAGTTATGAAATACTTCTTTCCACCGCGAGATGGTATTGACTTCATATCGCAAATATCTGTGTGAATTAAGTCTAAAGGATCTGAATTCCTTTCAACTGACTTATAAGGATGTTTAACATACTTAGATTCCACACATATTTGACATTTTGATTTATCGCACTCAAACTTAGGCAATACTACCAAGTTAATCATTTTCCGCAAGGTTTTATAAGTGACATGACCCAAACGTATATGCCATAATTCATTTGACTCAAGTAAGTAAGACGAAACTGAATTTTTATTATTATTTTCAACAACCATTACATTCATCTTGAAAAGGCCCTTAGTGAGGTAACCTTTTCCTACAAACATTTCGTTCTTACTTATTACAACCTTATCGGAAACAAAAATACATTTAAAATCATTCTTAACAAGAAGTCCAGGGAGGAAACTTAAAATTTCACTTAAAATTTTTATTTCCCTCCATTTCCCATTCACCCTCTTTTAAGCCATATTAAATGCTTAAAACCCAACAACCACCATCATATGTATTATCTTCTTTTGCATATGATTGCTTGTGGATTATGAATTAGAGAAAGTGAATTTATGTACAAGGTTTCGCTTTAATAATATTATCTTATCTACCTAAATATTAAGAAGATACACATAACAATTATAACAATAACAGTCTACATTTCATCAAGTTAGGTATGTAACTACCAATGTTGGACTATTAATCTGATAACATGTTTGATCAAGTTTCTAAAATCTGTTTATTTAAAAAGTATTTTTCTAAAGTAATTTTAGAGAGGAGTAGTTTGTGTTTGGCTAATCAATTTGAAAAGTAACTGTATACGGGTCAAACCGAGCTCGCCGAACACCCCTGTTTCTCGGTGAGGCAAGCGAAGCTGGGATCTGATCGTAAGGAATCAGAATCAGAGCGAGGAGCCCCTCGTATCGAGGCTCGGGCAAAACACATTCCCTCGGGGACATCGGGGACACGTCCTCCGGTTTAGGTTCGAGCCACAAGACCTTGGAGAGCATTACCAAACAACCACACTCGACTAACAAAGGGCCGTGATGTCCGCGCCCAACCGGATATCACAGCGTGAATCTCGTCCGTATCAGCAGAAAATCAATGATGAGCGAAGAGGAAGATTTTTACCTTTCTTAGAATTGTACTTAGAATAAAACTCCCCTGCTATATAAAGGAAAAAAATATTATTCATTAGGGGTAGTGTAATACGAATATCAAGGCAATATACTTCTATTTCTGAAAGCTATTCAAAGTTCTTGCTATTATTCATAAGTTCTTCACAGGTACAAGCTCGGAACCAAAGGCAGGTCCCTCATTAAGCCTTTAACCGAGATCTGATTCATTCTTATCATTAGTTTGGTCATTTGTCACTTCTTTTATTTGCTTAATCTAACGTCATTGATCACTTGTATTGAATTAACCTACATATCCTTAAAACTACGTATAAATTTAATTGTTATCCGTTTTTAAGGGTAAATAATAATATTTAAGCAAAAATTAGTGTGTGGCCAAACTTTTAAAAGTACTTTTGAGTCTATTTTCTTAACGAGGATTATCAAAAGAGCTTCTACTTTTGATGAAAAACTACATTTTTCAACTTTTTCAAAAGCACTTTAGTGCCCGTTTGGACATAAAATTTGATGGAAGATTTTTCCAAAAAAAATTTACTTTTTTTCAAAATCAGTATTTATTCATAAAATTTCCAATTTTCACTTGAAGATGCATTTTAGAAATTTTCGAAAATTTGAAAAACTGTAAAAAGCTGTTTTTCAAAATTTTCACTCAAATCACTTACAAAACTTCAAAAACAACCCAAACTGAAATTTATGTCCAAACACAATTCTAAATTTCAAATACCATTTTCACTTGAAAATCTTTTTCGCTATTTTTTCGAATTTTACAATTCTTATGTCCAAACGCCTACTAAATGCTGACTTTAATGTGGTGTTCAATTTAAACTTTTAATAAACTAAGAATATATATCACTTTATCACGAGTGTTTGAATAATTGGTTCAAGTTTGAAAAATAGTAATAATATTAATATTTAGATGTTAGACATATTCACTGGAATTTTTTTTAGATCTTTTAGTATAAATCAGATTTCATTAAAAATGCTACTGAAATTAATTTTTCAAATTTCAAAATCTCTTTAAATGATAGATCAAATTGTACAATAAACAATTATTTGAAAAACAAATTTCAAATATTTGAGTATCATACTCATGTCTAAACGTTATGTACTGGGAATTTAGGACAGGGAAGCGTCGTGTTTCATTCATCAAAAACCTTCCCCCCCTCTTTCACCTCTGCACAAATTTCTCACCTCTCCATTTCAACAAAAAACCTCCGCCCTTTCATCAATCAATGGCAGGACGCAAACGAGGAAGAAAGCCCAAATCAGATCCCCTTTCACCAGAAGCAGACATCCCAACATCAACTTCACCCCACATTGACGACGACGACGACGTCGTTTTCTCCGTCAGCAATGTTGAGCTCATCGACCCACCTCCTTCCACTTCCCGTCCCCGCCGTGGTCGGCCCCGCAAAATCCTTAAATTACCCGAAAACTCTAACCCTGAAAATGGAAAAACCCTAAAAAAAGCAACACGACGCGTGATTGATAAACCCAACGGGGTAGGGGTAGCCTCTCTTGAGGGTACTACTGTAAATAATGCGGATGTTGCTAGGGTGGTGCCGGCGATGGATGCTGTAGTGAAGGTGTTTTGCGTTCACACAGAACCGAATTATTCACTACCGTGGCAGCGGAAGCGACAATACAGTTCGAGCAGTAGTGGATTTGTTATCAAAGGAAGAAGGGTTCTGACAAATGCACACTCTGTGGAGCATTACACGCAGGTTAAGTTGAAGAAGAGAGGGTCCGACACCAAGTATGTTGCCACTGTGCTTGCTATTGGGACTGAATGTGATATTGGTGAGGCTTTTTCTTTTTCATTTGAATCTTAACTATTGTGTTATATGGAATTTAGAATTCGAATCATATGTTTTTCTCCCTTTGTATGTTATGCATGGAGTTAGGGTGTAACATTGGTGTATATGCTCCATCCGTCCCAGTTTATATGTAATGTTTGATTGAGCTCAAAGTTTAACAAATTAAAGAAGACTCTTGACATGTACCAAATTTATTCCTCTAAATGAGTTGTGATGAGAAACTACATGTTTTTTCATTTCTCCCCTCTTCATAAAAGAATGAACTTCTATATCAAGTGGATCTCAGCAAGTCACCTTTTTGAGGTTAAAATGAGGATGCTAAGATTAAATAGTTTTCAAAAGTAGAAATGTATCTTTTTTTGGCACAGACTGAAAAGAAAAGTGTGTTACATAGAATGGGATAGCGGGAGATTATACTAGTGATGGTTGAAGAAAATATTAGAGTAATGGTTGAAAAGTTATTTTGACTAACAGATGTTTTGAAGGAAACTCTACTCCTATTCATCTTCTGAAATTTAGACTTTATCTAGCAGCTTCTGGTAGTGGTTCATTCTTGTCAACAGTCTTTGACACTGTTAATTTGGATTTTCTGATGCTGCAGCTTTGCTTACCGTGGATGATGATGAGTTCTGGGAGGGAGTCTCAGCTGTAGAATTTGGGGATTTGCCAGCGCTTCAAGATGCTGTGACAGTAGTAGGTTATCCAATTGGGGGTGACACAATCTCCGTGACCAGTGGTGTTGTTTCACGCATAGAGATATTATCTTATGTTCATGGGTCTACTGAACTTTTGGGCCTCCAGGTATTCACTTTTCACTGATGGAATGTTCGAATGTTCTTTTCTTATTTGATGATCTAATTGCTCTGGTATCTGACAAATGTTGTTAGTTTACAGATTGATGCAGCTATAAATTCTGGAAATTCTGGTGGGCCTGCTTTTAATGATAAAGGAAATTGTGTAGGTATCGCATTTCAGTCTCTTAAACATGAAGATGTGGAGAACATTGGTTATGTCATCCCAACACCTGTAATCATGCACTTCATTCAAGACTATGAGAAGAATGGAGCATATACTGGTAAGGCTATTGGAACTTGTAGTTTTTTTTTTCAATAAAAAAAGGGCTTATATTGTGCTTGGTGTTTGTCAAGAGTCTTTTGCTCTTGTAAGATACTTGTTGCTCTTGCTGAGATAATTGTGGGATTTAGAAACATCAAGTTTTAGGGAACTCCTTGATTTGCCTTTATAAGATAAATAATATAGTATTCTTCATCAAAAGATAAATAATATGGTATTGTAGTGAAATGGACCCGATAGAGTGGACTGGATATAAATGATCCATGTGACCAATTTCAGCTGCTTTTGTTGAGGTGTAGTTAATTGATACAGATTATGGGGTCTCTGGGGTCTCTGGGAAATGATTTGTGCCCAATTTTCTTTGATAAAGTTATAATTTTACTACTAATTTTTTTTGCTTATATATATAAAAAAATACTTACAGTGTACAAATTGTAACAAAATTAGAGAACATACATGTTTTGATGTATCTCTACCACCTTTTGTATACCACTTCTATACTGGAGTTTTCTCAACTTTATCAATGAATCCATTACTTTATTTGAAAAAAGGAGTAAAGAACCTACTCAAAGATATGGTTCTTTAGAAATTACAAATGAGCTATATAACAGTAGCCTCGTGCATCAACGAAAGCTTCTCATTCGTACAAAATCATTTTGCACATTTACAAAAAGTCACGTGTTCCTTTCCCTCTAGAGAACCACATGATATCCAAAGGGGATATATTCCATGCTATACAACTTTTTCACCTTGTTGACAGTAGCAGGCAATCAGACATTGACGACACTATTCCAAACAGATTCAATACCTTTCATCACAATTCACGACTAGCAACTTTGTAGTGTGAACAAGTGGTCCACGTTTTCCTTCAAGTGTTTGCTCATTGAACACCAGCTAATATATGTGATCTTTTCTTTCCTCAAAATATCAGCTGTAAGAATGGCACAAAGTGCTGGCAGTCTAATGAGAACGTGTACCTTTCCGACAGTTTTGGTAATTCATACTCAGAGGTATGGAACACTGTATCCTCTCTCCTTCATAATACGTGGTTAAGGATTTCACTGCAAATATTTCACTTTCACCTCCCATTCCTTTTCCAAGAGTCCTGGTCCGACTGTGTGATGTTCTGTTTGTAAAGAAATTCCATGAGGTTTTTGAACCCTTATATCACCCAATCTGTAGGTTTATCCCGAATCTCATATAATTTGTCGTATGGACACTGACTAGGCTATGATCTAACTGAGTTTTTTCAGTTGATTCTCTTGGTTGCTAAGAGGTCAGAATTCTCAAGCTCTTTTTAGTTTTGCTTTAATCTTCTGATATTATTGGGGTTAACAATTTGAGATCAGTGGATGCAACTTCCCTTTTTTCTTGGAGTATGTCTTGTAGTTAATTCTACTCCTAAATTGTGCTACTAATGTAGCTCAAAAAAGTATAATCTCATGTTAGTGCTTTGAAGTTTATGCCAATATAGCTGTTAAAATGGTGTCTTCCAAATGACCGACAATTTTGTATTGGTAAATATCCTCTTGTGTTGGTGGATTACTGTTAATTTTATTGCACATCAGAGTGTTCAATTGATCTTCAGAAAGGTCTTTTGCCATTTTTATCTTTCTAAGATACTGATAAATGGTTGACATTATTATTGAATACTGGCACTTGCAGGTGCTCATGGATACATTTGTGGTGCACGTAGTTCCTAGACCTTTTCTCTAGATGATACCTTTCTCGGCCTTTTGGCTAAGATCAAGTGTAGTATCTGTTCTTATCAGTTTAATATCTGATATGTGGGCCATCAGCTCATACGATATTAACTCAATTTTCTCTAGATTTTCTTTTTACTATCTTATTCATGCTGGAATTCATCCGACATCAGTGTTCAACCTCTGAACATGCAAATGTAAACTTTGCTGATGGGTGACAGAAGTGTCAGATCAAATTTCCCTAGTATTGGATTAAAAAAAGAAGCTAAATGTTATGGAAGAAATATTAGAAGCTACAAGTTTGTAGTCTACTAGTTGTCATGTCTTGCATTTCTCGAGTAATTTCAAATATTCAATAAGGTGCATGTGTCTGTGCATTTGAGCTACACTAATTTTAGATTTATACACTAGGGGCTTCTTTTTATAACCAGAAATTACAGTTTTCTTTATCATCACAATTCTACCATAACTTCGAAAATTTCCTGAATTGTGGATCTTGTGGGAGATTTTTACATGTCTTCTTGGACAGGAGAGAAATTTAAGATTATATTTAGGTGGGGTTAGAAGTTGCTTTGAAGTTGAACTGATGTTTCCTGAGTGTCTGCAAATAATGAGGATTATCTGCTGATCTGCACATTCAACAAGGCTATGATGCTTTCAAAATGAGTGGCTGAGTGATCTTTTTGGTCTCAGCAAAAGTTGATACAATGAGACATGGTTAAGTCATGTATATTAACTATAAGAAAAATTAAATATAAGAAAAAAATGGATCGAATGCATGCCCTAATCTGCTAGCTACTGATGTCACATCAATGTGATACAACAGAACACGTTTGTGCTTGATGCATGAGAGTCAGCTCCTTTTACTGTCTCATGATGTAGCTTGAATTTGTACCCACTTTGGCAAAAGTGGATACAACAATTAATGCCTGTTTGAAAGTTGAATTTGGTACTGTCTTTTTGGCATATTATCATTATTTTCATTTTGCACCAGGGTTTCCCATTCTGGGAATTGAGTGGCAGAAGATGGAAAATCCAGATCTTCGGTTATCAATGGGAATGAAACCTGACCAGAAAGGTGTCCGTATAAGAAGAATTGACCCTACTGCACCAGAGTCTATGTTGTTGATGCCATCCGATGTACTCCTAAGCTTTGACGAGGTTGACATTGCCAATGATGGAACAGGTTGAAATGCTAATTGTGCTTGCTTCCATTTGCTCTTTGTAGTTAACTTATCTCACCGTAGCTTAGATATTAAACTTTAGTATTGAAATGCATAAAAAAATTATTACCTTATCACCCAAAAAAGTTGATCTGCTTGTAATTTTCCAACCTAAGTCCCTGTTTCTGCAAATAATAGGAAAAGCTTGGTTACTGGTTGCTAGATGTACTGTCAACTTACTGGTAATTCTTACTCCCTCCGTTCCTATATATGTGAACCTATTTCCTTTTTAGTTTGTGCCAAAAAGAATGACTCCTTTCCATATTTGGAAACAATTTACCTTTATGCAATGATTTATAACCATACAAAATATGTGCCTCATTTTACTTCACAAGTTCAAAAGTTTTCTATTTTTTCTTAAACTCCGTGCCCAATCAAATAGGTTCACATAAATTGAAACGGAGGGAGTATTTTTTTTTTCCTAATGTTATGTTTACGTTATCATCTCTTCTAAGCAGTAACAACATCCACGTTGACGGTCTGACTAAGTCTGATGCTGCATTAAGGAGCTAAGTTGCTCGGACACGCGTGCGGATCTAGAGATAGGATCCTTCGAGATGTAAATCTAAGATTCGGGGATACGGATCCTAGTACGGATACGGGTGCGGGGATCCAGCTAAAAATAATTCAAAAACATAAAATATAAAAATATCTCTAAATTATGAGAAATTGTGTGGAATACTTACGTATAGTTTGTAAAGTGTGGATTTCTTTTTTATTCTCAAGTTGTAGATAAGTAAAGGATTGATTTCCTAGATAAAGTGTGCTATTTTCTTCAAATTTACCCTAGTTTTGGTTCTGATTTCGGGAATCAAATTGTATCTCGTCTTGAATTTTTCCATCCGTCGTGGTCAAAGTACGCAAAATTGTTTGACCAGATCCGGTAGGGATCCCATACCCACACCTATATTAGTGTCGCGTTCACAAGGGTGCGGCAGCTAAATTGCCGTATCGGAGCAACTTAGTTAAGGAGACCTTCATATTAGATGAGGTATTTAAAGGAGAACTTGTCAGCTTTCATGGTATGTGTTTGCACTTCTTGGAATGTTTATCAGTTGTACAAATTTGATTTTCCAATGACGCAGTGAATATCTTACCTGACATTTGCAAGTATAATTTATGTCCTCTTTGATATGGTTTCAAATGGTTCAACCAATTTGGAAGAACAAATTTTGTCGGTCGGAGCTGCATGATATTTATTTATTGACTCTTTTTTTGATAAGCTTTATGTGCTGACACTCAAATAAAGTTAGATATGTTATCTTTAGGTTTTATCTTCTATTGACAGGTCACATGATTTCCTTTGATTATTTTCAGTTCCATTTCGGCATGGAGAGCGTATAGGTTTTAGTTATCTTGTATCCCAAAAATATTCCGGCGACAGTGCTGCAGTTAAAGTTCTTCGTCGTAATTCTGAGATATTGAATTTCAAGATCAAACTTGCAACTCAGATGAGGCTTGTTCCAGCTCACAACAAGGGGAGACCTCCATCGTATTATATTATAGCTGGATTTGTTTTTACCACTGTATCTGTTCCATATCTTCGTTCCGAGGTACCCAATTTGCTTTGCATATATGTCATTGTGCATAATTCATATCCCTCATTTCCTGTCAAGCTGCACAAATTTCATTCTAAGATCCATGTTACTTATTCTTGTGTATTAATTGTCATGATCAATGTTTGTGATAAAGATGAGTTTCCTTCAATTTCTTTGCCTGCAACCTTTGGTGTTTAGGTGGCATATTGCCACTTGTAGGGGATATCATGGGTATAGGGAGGTTTATTGTACCTTGTTGAGTTGGTTTGATGGCATCATGAGTATTCTTGGTGCTATTATCAGAGTTTATTGACGAGGAAGTAACATTATTACCTTCTAACTATTGGGAGACTAGGATTCAAATCCTAGGAGCGGGTGATTTATTCCCATCCTCTACTTGGTGGGTAGAATTACTGGCCCTGTGTTGATGGAGGATGGGAGAATGCAGGTACACGGTGGAATAGTCGAGGTGCGCATAAGTTTGTCTTGACACCACCATTATTTTAAAAAAAAATCTCTTAAGCTCATAAGTTGAATAATATTTCTGGAAATTCCCTAATTCCAATGTACAGCCCGTCAGAAGCAACCTCAGTAGAAAGCGACTCTTCCAGAGTCTCGTCCATCGTTTGCTTAGGCGAGAGTCCTTATCATATTATTGATTTCTGTTTTTTCGTTACTTTTTTTTTGGCTAATGCATAGATTCTATCTTTACCTTTTACACTACCAATATACAGAAAACAACATACTTTACATGGTCATTTGAGCCACTTTTTCCAGTGTTGTACTTAATGGTGATGCTTGGGGCGCACAAATTGCCTTATTTTTATTGCAATTGTTCTGTTTTCTAACTTATCCTATGCTCATAACCAGTATGGAAAGGATTACGAGTATGAAGCTCCTGTAAAGCTGTTGGACAAACTCTTGCATGAATTTCGACAATCACCCGATGAACAGATTGTTGTGGTTTCTCAGGTTATTCCTCTCTTTCCTAATTCATCCTTAAGAAGCTGCAGGATTATCATATTGAGTAGGATCTAATATTCTATCTGCTCTTTTGCTTTGTGAAAATTCTAAAGGTGCTTGTTGCTGACATTAACATCGGATATGAGGAAATAGTTAACACTCAGGTTGGTGGCAGATGACTCTAATATTGATATCATTGTTTCTTACTTGGGATGTCAAAATGAGACTTCCACTTACACCTTCTTCCTGTATCGGCTTTCTGGGCATGTTCTAGGTTCTTGCTTTTAATGGTAAGCCTGTGAAAAATTTGAAGAGCTTGGCAAGCATGGTAGAGAACTGCAATGATGAGTTTTTAAAGTTGGATTTGGAATATCAGCAGGTATACTCTTTCTGCTGCTCTAGGTTTTCTGAGAGATCTGCGACAAGATGTTGTAATCTAGTTTGTTTTGTGCAGGTGGTAGTCCTTCAGACAAAGACTGCAAAATCTGCGACATCAGACATCCTTACTACACATTGTATTCCTTCTGCCATGTCCGAGGATCTCAGGATGTAAATGATATGATTTCAGCTGGGATATATCAAAATTCCTCTTGCCAGCATGACAGTATTCATCTTTTCCTTTTCGTCCACCATCTTTATCTTTTCCTCAGTTTGGTTTCATAATTGATCTGTACCCAAGCTGGCGATTTTTGGTATGCTTGTATTTCACTACTAATGGATGGTAAATAAACCCGAGTTATTGGTGGTATCTAATAAAAGGGTCGGATACTCTCTTTTTTTTGTTGTTTCTTTTTTCTTTTTCGTCGTGGGGAGGGGTCATTTCTCGTTTGGTGCAGTTTGGTATTTGTACTTTTTAAAATTTTCGAATCATCTGCAATTTCTCCATTTCTACTTTTAATTTGTCTAACTGTTACACCTTTGTCTCAATTTTTGATGTCTTTGTTATAGCTCTTTCTAGAGGACTGTCGCACGTTGGCTCAGCTAGTGGATTCAAGGATTTTTGGCTTATGCACCTGTTTGTGCACAGATTGTGATCACATTCTCAGATGGAGCGGGAAAGAGACGCATTCCTTTTAATTGTTAAACCAACTTTGTGTTTCGAGATGGGCAGAGCTCTCTTTTGGGTGCTCAACCAATATTCGTGGCAGATGATTTCAATGTCAGGCTATAGTAGCTTGGCATCGAAATTATATGCAAAGATGCAGGGTGTATGCTTCCAATCAAGGGATGACAGTAATTTGACTTCCTGAGCTTGTCATGATTTCTATCCTCCTATTATATATAAGCACACAGAACATAACATTAATTGCGAGTATCATTCTTTACATCAGACTTATTCACCAGCCAAAAAGAATATTATACCAACTTCACCTCTTGGTTTAACTATGTATGATTCCGCTGACAATTACTGCATTTAATAAGAGTGAAGAATAGTTGTAACATAAATCATTTAACACACAACTTAGCTATAAATTAATCCTGTATTATCTCCAGTTTTGGGCTTAAGAACACTTATGGATCTAAAGAAAGTAAACCAAAAACTTTGTAGTCCATGAATAGTGGTAGCAAAATGGGGTTTTGACACAGTTCCCATAAAAACAAAACTATTTATCCTTGTCTATCCATATGTTTTTCTACCCATAAACTAATTACATTTCCTACCCATAGTAGTTTTTGTGGGAAATTTTTTCTTTATTCTCCAATTCTTTTTTATTTATATGCTTCTTTTTTTCTTTTTCTTTTCTTTTCTCCTTTTCTTTTTTCTCGTTTTCTTCTTATTTTTTTCTTTTTCCTTTTCTAATTTCATTTAACTTCTTTTTTTTATATTCCTTTTCTCTTCATAATCTAATTTCATTTACTGTTTTCACTATTTTTTATTATTCTTATTTTTATACAATAAAAAAATAATTGATATAGTAAATATTTATTCACCTTTTTTTAATATAACTAGTATAATATACCTTTTGTCTTTTTTTTTTTTCTTAATTCAATTATTAAACTGAAATAATATGAGTTGTCACTTCATCTAATTCACTGAATATCACACTGACTGCTACTAAGCACCATAAATTACATAATCAGATTCTAAGAATCAACACGTGATTGCCATGCAAACCTTGATCTCCTTCCCTACAAATATCAGTACACACTCTACCATTAGCAGTAACACAACCAGTTATGGAGCAAGAAAGCATAATCTACGACCACCAAATCTCTATATATACTAGTTAGAATATAAATGATAATAAAATATTAAAAAATACAATAAAAGTATAAGTAGCAAAAAGACTTGTAGTACCTACCATATGATACTAATATGGTATACATGTATACCAACAGAGTATATGATTGCTCTAGAATATTGCAACAATTATCTGAGACTATACTATTGTACCAAAACATTAAAAGATGCAATATAAGTATGAGAAAATTACATGCTCGCATTGCAAGCTAAATATTCGCAAAGCAACTTTCTCATTCTGTATACTAACAGGTATATAGTTGTATGGGGTCATTCCAACAATTTCCTATAACTATAAAAACTATTACATAATACACATAATCTATGTCTATCGGCATAAAACAATTCCAGTACTGCAAATCATGTTCATATAANAACATAGACTCATATTTTCAAAATTTAAGATGGGTTTCAGATATTTCGTTCCAGATTCGAAGTCAAGAGCAATAGCAAGAATTAAATTTTACTCAATTCTTAATTTCAACACTCGAGAACGAAGTGCATAACAAAGCACTCGACCAGATTTTTAGTTGTTGAAATTTTTGTATAATTAATTTAAATCTTTTAATTTTCTAATTTGAGTACTGAAAAAAATACTCACGCGCTCAAAATGTTGTTAGTAAACACGCATATGCCACATAAGCAACATGTGTTTACCTGACACACTTAGTAGCCTATTTGAATTATCTAAACGGTAAAGGGGCCAGTTAAAGTGTTTGTCTGATCGTTGCGTACAACTTAAAGAGGCCGTTTATGTATTTCGCCTTTTCTTCATGCTTTGTGGCCTAGCTACTAGGACTACAATTTCAGCCGTGCATACAAGTTTTATAAGTAGGCCTAGCATTGGATAAAGGGGTTTTGACACAGTTACCCACAAAAACAAAACTATTTACCCTTGTCTACCCATTTGTTTTTCTACCCATAAATAAATTATATTTCCTACCCATAGTAGTTTTTGTGGGAATTTTTTTTTTATTCTCCAATTCTTTTTTATTTATATGCTTCTTTTTTTTTCTCCTTTTCTTTTTTCTCGTTTTCTTCTTATTTTTTCCTTTTTTCCTTTTCTAATTTCATTTAACTTCTTTTTTTATATTCCTTTTCTCTTCATAATCTAATTTCATTTACTGTTTTCACTATTTTTTATTATTCTTTTTTTTATACAATAAAAAAATAACTGATTTAGTAAATATTTATTCACCTTTTTTTAAATATAACTAGTATAATATACCTTTTGTCTTTTTTTTTTTTTCTTAACTCAATTATTAAACTGAAATAATATGAGTTGTCATTTCATCTAATTCACTGAATATCACACTGACTGCTACTAAGCACCATAAATTNTATACCAATTAAATGCAGCTAATACAACCAAAAAATGATTCAACTAGCATATGATACCAATATGACATATAATTATACCAATAGGGTATATGGTTCTACTAGTTAATTCCAGGCAACTATATATGACTATACTACTATTACATAATACACATGCATAAAGAGAAAAATCAAAAAATAGTGCACCACATATTAATACAATAATGTCTTTCGAGATATTGTACTGTAATACTATTACATAAAACAAATGCATAAAGAAAAAATTAAAATGATTACATAATAAACATGCATAAAGGAAAATTTAAAAAATTTAAAATACTGTACTATTCTACTATTACTAAAGAAAAGTCAAATAGTGTACCAATTAAATATAACTAATACAACCAAAAAAGGTTCCAATTAACATATGATACCAGTATAGTATATAGATATATCAACATGATATACAGTTGTACGCGAAGAGTTTAAAAAAGATTTTTTAATTCTATTATTAAACTGAAATAATATCAGTTATCATATAATCTAATTAACTCATTTTTCTGCATCATAATCTAATATCAGTCAACTTGGAAAATCCTCTAAACCTAAATTGCCAACTTTCGGCAAAACAATACAAATCAACCTCCGAACCTCCGAATTCGACTCCGGGCAAATACTGTTCCAAGGTTATTTTCACAAAAATTAAACTTCGGTCAACATTTCCAACTTAGGCTTCTAAACCAAGAACCAAAGGGACCAAAATAACCCGAAACCTTTTCAGAACGAAAATAAACCTCGCAAGTTATAAAGCCAAAATTACACATGTGCAAAGCATCAAAAGGGGAAAGAAGGCGCAAATACATAAAATGATCAGTTGGGTCGTTACAAATGATGACTACCTATATAACCTTACAATTTTGTGGCAAACTAAAACCTTAAAAAATTTTATTCTTTTTTTGATAGATTTTTTTTGTTAGCCTTTTTTTTCCCCTGGGATGGATGATAAAGACATGAAAGGAAAGGTGGATAGATCATACATCTACTTAGAAAATATATGGATATTGGCAATGTCAAAAAGAGAAGAAAGAGAGAGAGGAAAAAAGGATAGGGGATGAAAGAAAAAGGGAGGAGAAAAGTTAGTTGCAGAAAAAACAAAAATAGGAAGATAGATGGCCGGGTTATTATTTTTGATTGCATAGGTATGTACTGTAATTATTTCTTGAATAGGTAAAGCCGGGTAATATTTTTGGGTAGAATAGGTATATAACATAATTTGCTCTAGCAAAACGGATAACAAAAAGAGTTATCCATATATTATCCTAAAAAAGGGTTGGATAATGAACATTTTAAAAGTGGGTCAAATATGGATAAGGTTCATATTATCCACTTAAAAAATGGATAACCAATGAGTTTGATTTTTACATTTGCAAAGACTCAAATTTGAGATTTCTTAAGTTTGGAAGACTAGGAATTCTCCAAAAGTGATCATATTTAAGAATTCATGGATGATATGGATATTCATATTATTTTGTTGGTTAATTCAGTTTTTTATCCATATTAAATATAGACCGGGTTGGATATTTTATCCGTTTTTGCATTGCACGTTTTCAATCCGTCCATATACTCGCCCGTTTGCCACCCCTATCCGTGATCAAGCTGAGGATGAGCTTCTTGCAGAGGAGACGATTTCTGGTAAACGTTGTGAATCTGTTACAAATAAGAGGCAAGTAGCTTCTTTTTCCTCGTACCACAATGTCGGGCTCATACACTAATCAAGGAGGAGATACTTGCTTAAGGTGTTTCTTTTTCTTATTATTTTTTGTCTTCTCTTGTGCTTTTTATCTTTTCGTTAATTTGCTCTCTCTTCTTTTTAAAAAAAAATGTTTTGGAGAATAGATGGTCCTTAAAATTCCAAATAAATATGGAGAAGAGTGGATTTGAATCTTGTATAACTTGGATGCAAAGTTAATTAAAACGTCAAGGTACAATTACAAGAGGGTCATTTGCACAAATGGCGTTTTAAAGGGGTTTTTTCCCCTTCCTATAAAACAACAACAACAACAACCCAGAAGAATCCCACTAGTGGGGTCTAGGGAGGGTAAAATGTAAGCAGACCATACTCCTACACAGAAGGAATAGAGAGGCTGTTTCCGGGAGACCCTCGGCTCAGAGACAATAGATCCGTAACCACAATAGAAACCAGAAAAATAGTATCAGCATCGTAAAATACAACAAATAAGTGGAAAGGCCAAAATGTGACAGACAGCAACAAAAAAAAAAGAAAGTGAAACACAACAATAACCGCTAGCAGTCCTAGACGAAACACTATCAGACTAGCCGGCGCAGTGAGGAGAAACGCTCGACTACCCCCTAACCTACAACCCTAATGCTCGACCTCCACACCTTCCTATCAAAGGCCATGTCCTCGAAAATTTGAAGCTGCGCCATATCCTGCTTGATCACCTCACCCCAGTACTTCTTAGGCCGCTTTCTACCTCTTCTCGTAACTGCCTGAGCCAAGCGCTCACACCTCCTAACCGGAGCACCTAGGCTCCTCCACCGCAATTTTAATTCTAACAATCGAGCAAGATAATTAATATTCATCTGCTGCTAACCCGCCATCGAAATGCCAACAAGAAAAGGGGAAACCCAGAAAAGATCCAAACTCCACCAATGACAAAATTCAGATTGATAAAAAAAATTCTCTTTCTTCGCCATTGTTAGAGAAAATTATGAGCTTTAGAAGAAAGAATCTTGTGGAATCGATGTAGAAAGATGGTTGATTTCAAAGAGAGAAATAGGAAACAAAGTATTATGATTGGGGGATTTACTAAATTAAAAGGCTACAATCAAGGGATACTATGCAAAACTAATTTGTGTATAGTTGGTAAAATATATATAATCATGTAATTAAGTTAATATTTAATTAGAAAGGGTAAATAAGTTTCATATGTAATTGTTTACTCTAAAATCCGAGTAACAATTAAACTTGTTTTGTGGTTTTAAAGATATGTGATTTAATCCAGTACTAATTGATAAACTAGGAATCAAACGTATAAGCTAAAGAAATAAGTTAAATCAAACCAGTTGTGTAAGCAGACCTCGACCTCGAGCAAGGGCGGCCTCGAGGTTAGTGAACAAGAACAATTAAACAATAAGATGATTCAGATGAACAACAAGAAAGCGAAAGTGTATATTCTTTTCTCAATGATTGAATAATGCGTTAAAAATGATTGGTGTCCCCTTTATATAGTAGGGGAACCCTAAATAAGGTACATTTCCATTTTCAGCAAGGAATCTTATTGGGAAAGCTCTCTAACCGCCTAGTATAAATTCGCACTAACTCGTACAAATCTATTCCGGAATTTACGCCAAGATCTTAGAGCCATCGCGGGAATTTCGCTCTTTCTGTTGTAAGACCATAACGGTACCATCCCAAGGTTGGTCGTACTCGGCCCCGGTAAAATACAACAAATAAATGGAAAGGCCAAAATGTGACAGACAGCAACAACAACAAAAAAAAGAAGTGAAACACAACAAAAACCGCTAGCAGTCCTAGACGAAACACTATCAGACTAGCCGGCGCAGCGAGGAGAAACGCTCGACTACCCCCTAACCTACGACCCTAATGCTCGACCTCCACACCTTTCTATCAAAGGCCATGTCCTCGAAAATTTGAAGCTGCGCCATATCCTGCCTGATCACCTCGCCCCAGTACTTCTTAGGCCGCTTTCTACCTCTTCTCGTAACTGCCTGAGCCAAGCGCTCACACCTCCTAACGGGAGCACCTAGGCTCCTCCTCCGCACGTGCCCGAATCACCTAAGCTTCGCTTCCCGCATGTTCCTTCCTATACAATATTTAAAATTTATTTACTAAAATTGTTCAAATTTTGTATATTAACCGCTCTAAACAAGTTTTTCTTATAATTTATATACAATCCATTATTAATACATTAAATTAGGACTTTTTTTGCTTGGAAAAGGGCGTAACTGAAGGGAACAAAATCTAAATTGTTGTTCCATCTAAATAAGACTCCTTCCAGTTCTGTGTTACCTATTTAAAGCCATAATTAGTGCAACTCTTCCCTCTTTTCCGCCTCCCTCCTAAACAAAAACCAATATCAATTCTTGCATACAAAATAAAAATAAATTTCATACAAATTTGATATACCTACAACGACATACATACTAAAAATAAATTTCATAAAACTAATTATACAATATACAAGTTACTTACAACATATCTACAACTTTCATACATCATCCTTACCTGGTTAAATACAACTACAATATCATACAACTTAAATATAATTTTTATACAAATTTTATACAATATGTCTTTGTATGTATTTTGTATATAATTTATATATATTTTGTATGTGGTGTGTTCTTCTTCCTCCCTGAAATTCCAATTAACACTTCCTATCTTAATATAATTTTGATACATATCAATAACTTTATGTAAAAAGATAGTATTTATGGCTTAAATATAATTTCATACAATGACTCATACAGTATACAACTGATTTTCAATTTTCATACGACATTCAAAAAGCAAAATACAACTACAAATAAAATACAACCAAATACAGTTTTCATACAAATTGCATACAATTATTATACAACTTTAATACAATCTTATATGTATATTGTATGTCATATGTTCTTCTTCTGCTTCTTCTTCTACAAATTTCAATATGAAAATCCAGCCAAAATCAAATCTAATCTTCACCAAATACACTCAAAATCGAGATATAAACTCTATAGAATATTTTCAATCGTTTGCAATAACACCCAATCCAAACAAATAATATTTTTTGAAAAACCCGAATTCGAATTCAAAGCTTCGAAGCTTTTTAATGGCAATCAATGGTGGAGAGTCAAACACCTTCAAAACGTATTGATTGACAATTTTAATTCTAACAATCGAGCAAGATAATTAATATTCATCTGCTGCTAACCCGCCATCGAAATGCCAACAAGAAAAGGGGAAACCCAGAAAAGATCCAAACTCCACCAATGACAAAATTCAGATTGATAAAAAAATATTCTCTTTCTTCGCCATTGTTAGAGAAAATTATGAGCTTTAGAAGAAAGAATCTTGTGGAATCGATGTAGAAAGATGGTTGATTTCAAAGAGAGAAATAGGAAACAAAGTATTATGATTGGGGGATTTACTAAATTAAAAGGCTACAATCAAGGGATACTATGTAAAACTAATTTGTGTATAGTTGGTAAAATATATATAATCATGTAATTAAGTTAATATTTAATTAGAAAGGGTAAATAAGTTTCATATGTAATTGTTTACTCTAAAATCCGAGTAACAATTAAACTTGTTTTGTGGTTTTAAAGATATGTGATTTAATCCAGTACTAATTGATAAACTAGGAATCAAACGTATAAGCTAAAGAAATAAGTTAAATCAAACCAATTGTGTAAGCAGACCTCGACCTCGAGCAAGGGCGGTTAGTGAACAAGAACAATAAAATAATAAGATGATTCAAATGAACAACAAGAAAGCGAAAGTGTATATTCTTTTCTCAATGATTGAATAATGCGTTACAAATGATTGGTGTCCCCTTTATATAGTAGGGGAACCCTAAATAAGGTACATTTCCATTTTCAGCAAGGAATCTTATTGGGAAAGCTCTCTAACCGCCTAGTACAAATTCGCACTAACTCGTACAAATCTATTCCGAAATTTACGCCATGATCTTTGGGCCATCGCGGGAATTTCGCTCTTTCTGTTATAAGACCATAAGGGTACCATCCCGAGGTTGCTCGTACTCGGCCCCGATATTTATTGAGCATTCCAATCTTCGAGTATAATATTCTGTCATCGGGCTCGAGCCCGGGCCATATCGAGTTTGTTCCTCGATGCGACCCCTCGAGACTACAATATCGGGGACACATGATTTTACCGTATACAGATAGTCCCCGCGTTTCTTAGAATAAAGTGACAAGAAACGACTTGAGCCTCGATTTTCCGGGGTCCTCGATGATGATGTCATTCCCATGATGTAGGCGCTCGAAGTGACCGAAACGTCCCGTCAGTTCGCTTCCCCAAAACATTAATTGCTTCTCCAGTGGTGGTCGGCCACTAGCGCCGTTGAATCGTCGCCGCTTGCTTATAAATACAAGGTTGGATTTCGGAAAAAACTTATCTTCAATCTTCAGACCGCCTTCAAACTCCTTTTACCTCTCCCTCTCTTCATCTCTTTTCTTCATTATCCGTTACCTGATTCCTTTTAGCGCCGAAAAAATACCAAGTTCCGCCTACTTCCGCCTCTACTAATTCAAATCAATGGCGAAAAACTTCCAAAACAGTTCCTCAAAAAGAGAAAGCTTCCTCCTCCTCTTCCCGGCCGGCCAAACTCGTGGCGGCGACCCTTCACGAGATTATTCCCGACCCCTGCGTAATAAAGAAAGACTTTATCGTTGACTATCCCCCCACAATCCCTGGCCGATGCGAGCATGTATCCCGGTATATCAGCTCGATAATGAAGAAGTTCCTCAAGGTCGTGAAAAAAGACTGTGGTTGGGGGGACGAGGTCGTGGTACAGATCCCCGACCCCGAGGGGAGCATTACCACTAATGTGGAGGGGTTCCTAAGTGTTTACACATACCCCTTGACACTGAGTCCCCTTGATCCAATTGTGATCGACTTCTGTAAAAGATATCATGTCACCTTCGTCCAGATCCACCCTTCTTTCTGGCGTATAGTGATTATGCTTCGCTACTTCTTTAGCAAGGCCGAGGGATTAGAGTTTACCCTCAATCACCTCATCCGATTGTATCGGCCTCAGCTTTTCCGAGGATTGATCAAGCTCCAATGCCAATCGAGCAAAGCCTTCTTCGCTAGCAATGACAAGGATAAGGACCGAGGCTGGATGAGCCGGTTCGTCCAAGTAAGGACCTTGGACATCATCCCCGAGGGGAAAATGCCGATCCCAGAAAAGTGGAATCCCGATCGTAAGTGAAGTCCTTTTCCCAGTATCCTCTTATATTTCATTTTGGCACCGTGTGATGCCTTTACCTTTTTCGCAGCGGTTGCTTGGATGCCCCATGCGATCCTCGACCTCGAAGACTGGGTCGGAAATTAGCTGCAACCTTCTCGTATGACGAGAAAAAATGGCGTGGCTTGTCGAGGGGCAAATGGGAGGCCAAACACCACGGTTAGTTCTTCTTCCAAGTTTTTGATGCTTTTCCTTCTATCGGAGATGCCATTTTACTTATGCCTAATTTTCATTCATGCAGGCACTAGGGATGTCTCTGAAATGAGGCCGGCCCCGTCCGGGGAAGAGACCGAGTCCCCGATTCCAAAATTGGGGAAATATAACAAGAGAAAAGGGCTTCGAAACCCGAAGACCCCCAAGATAAGAGGGCCCCTGCTCTAAGGCAAAGGAGGAAGCTCATTCACGTGGATGTAGACTCAGTCATCAACTGAATGATGAAGAAGAAGACGAGGGTGAAGAATCGGCGCTGGTGACCCGAGTCAGGAAGCCAGTTGAAGCCGTCAAGCCCTCCGAACCGGAGACCCTACCTCGTGGTGAGGAGGCTCCGAAGAAAGACGCAGGCAAAGCCCCTAAATCACCCGAGGTCGACATTGTTCCCCCTCCTTCAACAAGTACACCAAAAGGGACAAGTACCGAGATACCTCGATCTGAATAGAGCCCCGAGCGACATACTCGGGGCCAAGACAATAGGTCACTCTCCTCCTTTACCAACTTATTCTGAGGAGGCAATAAGGGAAGCTCAAGCTCTGCAAACGCCTGACCCGAGCGGGGTCATCGGTGAAAAAGATCCTTTCTGGGATAACTTTACTGGGGTCGATTATGCCGCCGATCTCAACGACGTATCTTCCCTCTTTAAGGAGGCTCACCGTCTTTTCTCTCGGGTAATTATTAACTCCTATCGCTGTAATTTCTTCTTCTCCTCTTACATCTCTTTTACTGTGTAGGACATTACCAGGTTTAGGGCCGAGCTGAGACAATGTGAGGCCGAGCTCAATAATTCCTCAGATAAAGGAAAGGCCCTAAGACTCCTTTGCAGCCAAAAGGAGGAGGAGCTCAAGGACCTTCGAGCTGACTTGGCCAAAGCTCGTCAAAATGAGGCCGAGCTAGACAAGCAGGTAACCATCGTTTTGCAAGAGTATGGTCTACTTGACCCAACTGTGGAGGCTAACACTTCAGTGTCTCAGCTGCAGCAAAAATTGGAGATGATCGGGCAGCTTCGAGGAGAGGTCGATCAAGTTAAGGCCGACTGCAACCAGTGGAAGGAAAATATGGATCGGCTTGCTGCTGAGAAAGAGGCTGCTCTAGCCAAACTGTCCTCGACTGAGACCCAGCTCCGGGGTGCTAAAGTGAAAAACCTGGCCCAGGCCAAGAAGATCGATGAGCTCGAGGCCAAACTTGCCGCGACCGGGGCTGAGGTTGTCGAAGCCAGGGCCGAGGTCGAAAAGACGAAGGCCACGACTGATAAAACCGTTGCTGTGTATCTAAGAGATACTGAAGCCGCTCAAATGGAACTAAGGGAAGCCTCCAACCGGGAGAAACGGAGCAGTGATTTGGCCAAGTGGCCATGCTCGAGGTTTTGACCTCACTGAGGAGATAGCCCAAGCAAAAGCGCTCGAAGCCGATGCCAAGTTTCTCGTCTCCTCCTCTTCCGACGATGATGCCGAAGGCAGCTAAACTGGGTCCGATAATGAAGTTAGGCCCGAAGAGGAAGCTGCTCCCGAGGGAGAGACCAGCCTTGGGCTTAGATAGGATTTTCCTTTCTCTTTTTGTATTGTTCTTTTTGTAAGTCCTTTTATCGGTCTCTTGTGTATATATTTTCTAAGTATATAAAAGATGAATTTCCTTGAATGTTTTCTCGATGTTTCCTGCTTTACAAAAACTTTAAAGTAATTTCATTCTTTGAACGGTGTGTTCGAGATTTTATCTCAGACGGTTTCTTTGAAATTACCGTGGTCGAGTTCGAATAAGGTTTGAACTTTGGGGCATAGATCTTTACGAGCTCGTGCCGGATAATGGTGAGTCCCTGAGCCACAATCAAGTTATTATTTACTTAGGCTTGGGATAATCGAACCCTTGGATTTGGATCGGGCGAGAACAAGATCTCGAACCCTAAATGTATCGGCCCTTAGGCTCTTTTAGGTCGGGCCATTATGGCCTCTAAGAGATGGCTATTATTTTCCCTTTTCAGCTTAGAAGACTTAGTAAAATTTTATGCCTCGCATGCATTTTTTACCCATTTGGTTTTTTGAGGGTTCAGTGTCGATCGGAATCCTTTTTTTTAGTGCCTTAGCACAAGTTTGTATTTGAATAATTCGATACCTCTTAAGGTTTTTTGAGGGTTGATTTTATCGAAGCCCTTTGATTATTTTACCGAAGGTGGCCTTTATTTAATTGGTTTTTTGAGAATTCGAAGGCCTGTTTTTATTACGGAATTGGGACGTCTCCGAGCCGCGTTATTTCGGCCGTAGCCTTTAATATGGCCGTAGCCTTCGGGTGTGTCTCTTGGACTTGTTTCCCGATAACCTTTCGAACTTGTCCGAAATGTTAGTCCCCCAGCATGATGGCCTTGGCCTTTGTGTCGAGGGATGCCTCTTTGAGGTCTTATAAATTCGAGTTTAGATAACTCGACTGTGTTGATTGTCGATGACGGTCCTCGAGTATTCGAGGTGTATTTGTGTTTTGGCCCTTGATCCGTTTCTCGCAGAATCATAAGTATGGAGCTCGTATAGTAGAAAATTTCTTTGGGGCACAAAGTGTTTGATATAGAAAGAATACTTCTTTGAATAATTCATACATGCGTACATGTTTTTCCATCGGGGCTCGACTATTCTATATGGACACGATTCATCTGACTGTTTGGCCCATTACAAGGTTTTCCTATCGGGATCCTCTTTGGCGTGAAGTATTTTCTCGAAAATATAACATCCGAGGGTGATGCCCCCCAGTATTCGAGGTTGATTGAAAAGAAGCCTTGGATACTGTTGAATTCTCCTTAGGTAGCACATAGTTGTTGCCTCGTTAAAAACCTTTCCAGAAAAACCCATTTGGGATAAAACCCATTCTAAGGGAAAAAGAGTGCAACGCGTGCTTTAATACCTAAGGTCTTCGTGTATAAGGGAGCCCTTGACGCCTTCGATCGAACATCTGCAATGAGTTAGTCTTAAATACAAATGGAAAAAGGAGAAGGTCATACCTTAACAATAATACCGTTTGAGTAGTGATACATTCCAATTGTTTGGCAATTGTTCGCCTTCCATCGTGCCAAGTTTGTAAGATCCTTTTCCAATAACTACGATAACTCGGTACGGTCCTTCCCAATTCGGGCCTAGTTTCCCTTCATTTGGGTCTCGAGTATTGAGGGTGACTTTTCTTATAACTAAGTCCCCAATTTCGAAGTGTCGAATGTTGGTCCTTCTATTATAATATCTCTCGATTCTTTGCTTTTGCGCCGCCATCTGAACAAGTGCAGCTTCTCATTTTTCATCTAATAGCTCTAGGCTAGAATTCATAGCCTCGTGATTTGACTCCTCCGATGCATGTCGAAATCTGATGCTGGGTCCTCCAACCTCGACTGGAATTAAGTCCTCGGAGCCATATACTAAAAAGAACGGGGTTGCCCCCGTGCTGGACTTCGATGTAGTTCGATATGCCCAAAGAAACTCGGGTAGAACTTCTCTCCATTGTCCTTTAGCGTCGTTCAACCTTTTCTTCAAGTTTTGTATGATAGTCTTGTTTGTCGATTCGGCCTGCCCGTTTCTGCTTGGGTGGTACAGTGTTGATAAGATCCTTTTTATTTTGTGCGCTTCAAGGCACTCCGTTACCTTGTTGCTGACGAATTGCTTCCCGGTATCGCATACGATTTCGGCAGGTATCCCGAATCGACCCAGATATGGTCCCAGATGAAGTCTATAACTTCTTTTTCTCTGACCTTCTCAAAGGCCTATGCTTCCACCCATTTAGAAAAGTAGTCAATCATAAAAAAATGAATTTAGCTTTACCTCGGGCCGTTGGTAGAGGGTCAACGATGTCCATTCCCCATTTCATGAAAGGCCATTGGGACAGGACAGAGTGAAGTTGCTCTCCGGGCTGATGAATCATCGGTGCAAACCTTTGACATTTATCACATTTTTTAACAAAATCCTTAGTGTCTTTTTCCATGCTATCCCATTAATACCCTACTCTAATAGTTTTGCGAATCAAAGACTCGACGCCGGAGTGGTTTCCATAAGTGCCTTTGTGAATTTCTCGTAAAACATAACCGGTGTCCCCCGACCCTAAACATACCGCCAATGGCCCATCGAAGGTCCTTCTGTATAATGTTCCATCTTCATCCAATGTGAACCTAGCAGCCTTGGTTCATAGAGCCCTCGATTCTTTATGATCTGATGGGGGCTTTCCATTTCTCAAATATTCGATATACTTATTCCTCCAATCCCAAGTCAAAATTATAGAATTATCTCGGCATGATCTTCCTCGATACAAATCTTGATAATTGGACGACAGCCCCCGGGATAATATCATCTTCCTCGACTAATGACCCCAGGTTTTCAAGTGCATCTGCCTCACTGTTCTGCTCTCGTGGTACATGGCCTAGAGTCCATTCCTTGAAGCGGTGCAAGGTCACATGTAGCTTGTCCAAGTATCTCTGCATCCTATCCTCTCGAACTTCGAAGCTTTTGTTTACTTGGTTCACTACCAATAGGGAATCACACTTGGCTTCAACGACTTCTACCCCCAAGCTTTTAGCTAGCTCGAGACCTGCAATCATGGCCTCATACTCGGCCTCATTATTAGTCAACCTAGAAGTTTTAATACATTGTCTAATAGTATTACTTGTAGGTGGCTTCAAAACAGTGCCAAGCCCGGACCCTTTCACATTCGAGGCAACCTCCATGAAGAGGGTCCATATCCCCGATGACGTACCTGATTTTAGCAGAAGTTCTTTCTCCACTTCGGGTACAAGGGTCGGCGTAAAATCGGCCACGAAGTCAGCTAGGATTTGAGACTTGATGGCCATTCGAGGGTTATTTTCGATATCGTACCCGCCAAGTTCGACGGACCATTTGGCCAATCGACCCGATAGCTCGGGCTTATGCAAAACATTTCAAAGAGGATAAGTGGTTAACACACTATGGGGTGACATTGAAAATATGGCTTTATCTTTATAGATGCGCTTATTAATGCAAGTGCCAATTTTTCTAAGTGTGGATATCTAGTTTCAGCATCTCCTAAAGTTTGACTTACGTAATAAATAGGGAACTGCGTACCTTGCTCTTCTCGAACCAGTACACCACTTACCGTTATTTCTGACACTGCTAAATATAAGTACAACTTCTCATCTACCTTCGGAGTGTGAAGTAGAGGTAGGCTCGATTAGTATCGTTTCAATTCCTCCAATGCTTGCTGGCATTCCGGGGTCCATGCGAAATCATTTTTCTTTTTGAGTAAGGAAAAGAACCTGTGGCTACCATCTGATGACCTCAAAATGAATCGGCCCAAGGCGACTATCCATCCTGTTAGCCTCTGTACGGCCTTCACACTATCTATGACAGTGATATCCTCAATGGCCTTGATCTTGTTGGGATTGATTTCGATTACCCGATTTGATACCATAAAGTCGAGGAACTTGCCCGAACTGACTCCGAAGGCACATTTTTCTGGGTTAAGCTTCATGTTGTACTTCCTCAAGATTTTGAATGTCTCCTGCAAATGAGTTAAATGGTCCTCTATGCGCAGGGACTTAACCAACATATTGTCAATGTAAACTTCCATTGATTTACCTATCTGTTCCTCGAACATTTTGTTAACTAGGTGTTGGTATATAGTTCCAGCATTTTTTAGCCCGAAGGGCATTACATTGTAACAGTATATTCCAAACTTGGTGATAAACGAGGTCTTCTCCTGGTCCTCCGGGTTCATCTGAATTTGATTATACCCGGAATAGGCATCGAGAAAGGTAAGGATCTCGTGGCCAGCCGTGGCGTCGATCATGCGATCGATGTTAGGCAGTGGAAAAGAGTCTTTAGGGCATGCCTTGTTTAAATCCTTATAATCTACGCACATTCTAAGTTTGTTCCCTTTTTTAGGGACTACAACTACATTTGCTAACCACTCGGGGTATTTTACCTCCCGAATGGATCCTATTTTAAGAAGTTTAGTTACTAATCCTTTATAAATGACTGCTTCATCTCAGACTAGGGCCTTCTCTTCTGCTTTACCGGTTTGAATTTGAGGTCGAGGCTTAGCCGGTGAGTTGTAATTTCTGGTGGGATCCCTGTCATGTATAAATGAGACCAAGCAAAACAATCCATGTTTTCGATAAGAAATTGAATGAGTTTTTTCCTGAGTTCGGGGGTTAACCCATCCCAGGTATACCTTTCGCTCGGGCATGCACTCGATCAGTATGACTTGTTCATGCTCCTCGACCGTTGACTTGGTTGCATCTGACTGTTCGGGAACAATGAAAGTTTGAGGAGTAAGGAAATCCTCCTCTTCTTCTTCGATTACCTATTTCTCCCATTCGGCCGAGGCTGGGGACGGTGATTTCTATTTGGCCGTCTGCTTATCTTTGGCTCTCGATTTTTGTGAGGTCGAAGGCGCTGGTATCGGCGTCACCTCTTGGACTGCAAACATTTCTTTTGCAGCATGTTGTTCCTCGTAAACTATTTTCATGCCATCTATTGTTGGGAATTTCATCATCTGATAAATGGTCGATGGTACTACCCTCGTGTTGTTGATCCATGGCCTCCCGAGTAGTGTATTATATCTCATGTCACCTTCGATGACATGTAATTTTGTAACTTGGATGTCTCGGCCACATTCACTAGTAGGATTATCTCCCCTTTCATTGTTTCACTTACCATGTTGAAGCCGTTTAGAACTCGAGATGCAGGTACAATTTGGTTCTGTAGGACGAGCTACTCTACGACCCTTGATCTGATTATGTTCGGTGAGCTACCTGGATCCACTAGAACACGTTTAACTTGAATTTTATTTAACAAAATAGAAATTAACAGGGCGTCATTTTGCGGCTAAAAAACGCCTTCTGCTTCCTCGTCATTGAAAGATAGGATACCCTCGGGCACATAACTCCGAGTCCATTTTTCTCTGGTAATTAACACCTTGGTACGTTTGAATTTGGGCCCTTGTGGAACATCAACCCCACCAACGATCATATGGATTACATGCTGTGGCTCTTCCTGCTCATTCTTTCTGTTGGCGTCTCTTTATGTGAAGTGATTCTTAGCTCGATCACTAAGAAACTCTCGAAGATGACCATCGTTGAATAATCGAGCTACCTCCTCCCTCACCTGTCTGCAGTCTTCAGTCCTATGGCCATGCGTGCCATGATATTTACACATCAAGTTTGGATTTCTATGAGAAGGATTGATTTGTATAGTTCTGGGCCACCTGGTGTCTTTGATCCTTCTGATAACCGATACAATCCCCGATGCATCGACATTTAAATTATACTTCGATAACCGAGGTGCTTTCGCAGGATCGGTATGTTTATCAAAACCACTCTTACTCATAAGTCCCTGAGAATTTTTCCCTCGATCATTTCTTTGATCGCTCCGAGAAGGATTACGCCCCGAATTGTTGTTTCTTCAATCTACGACATATGGCTGATACTGTTCCCTATTTGATCTCGGTTCCCTGTCGGTGTCCCTCGGGGCTTTAACTGCCAATCTATTTGGATGAACTGAACCCGAAGGGGCCCCGAACTGGTCGTCTTCGACCCTGATCTTCGATTGGTAACGATTATGTACATCTGCCCAAGTCACGGATGGATTAGATATTCGATCAGGTTTTTCTTCAACTGTCATGACGCGATCGAATTCCGCTCGTTCAACCCCTGTGTAAAATCATGCACGGCCCAATCATCTGAGACCGGTGGTAATTCCATTCGCTCCATTTGAAATCATGATACGAACTCTCTTAGCATTTCATCGCCCTCTGTCTTATCTTAAAAATATCCGATTTCCTTGTTACAACCTTTATAGCCCCGACGTGTGCCTTCACGAAAGCATCTGCTAACATAGGGAACGAATCGATGGAATTCGGTGGCAAGTTGTGCAAATCATTGCTCCTTTTGACAAAGTTTCCCCAAACTTTTTCAACAAACCGACTCGATCTCGTCATCATTTAAGTCGTTTTCTTTAATCCCGCATGTGTACGAGGTGATGTGTTCATTAGGATCGCTCGTCCCGTTGTACTTAGGTATATCTGGCATACGGAACTTCTTGGGAATGAGCTTCGGAGCCGCACTCGGAGGGAATGGCTTTTGTACGAACTTTTTGGCACCAAACCCTTTAAGATCGGGGGTGCTCCCGGTATTTGATCAACACGGGAGTTATACGTCTCCACCTTTTTGTCAGTATCCTCAATCTTTTTCTCACCCGACTCAATTCTTTTGGTGAGTTCCTCAAGCATCCTCATAATCGTGGGATCAGTCCCCGAGCCATTACCGTTTGATCTTTCTGGTATTGGCTCAGTTCGGCGAGTAATTTCTGGTTCGACCGCACATGGGGTCTTATGATGACTTTGAAGCTGAGCGATAGCAACCTGTTGAGCTTGTAGCATCTCGAATATTACTTGGAGGCTAAATCCTCCATCTCCTATACCCTGTGTTCCTTGGCCGCCAGATCGGACTTCCCTGCGTACACTACCTCCGGGGTCTGTGCCTAAGTCCGCATTCAAAGCAATGTGTGAACTGACATCGACTAGTTCTACAATCGGCACTTCCCTAGGGTTAATCGGTGGTACACCGGCTCCCGGAGCAACTCCATTGTTATTTTCCCCATAAAATCCAAGACCATCATCGCCATGTGCGGGTGCGTTTTGTGAGTTTGGCATGTTTTAACCTGAGAACAAAAATTCTTGACAAGAACAAGTGTGAAAATAACGCGTGTTATCAGAATTAGTACTGAAATCACTATTACCTTTAGCCCCACGGTGGGCGCCAAACTGTTTACTCTAAAATTCGAATAACAATTAAACTTGTTTTGTGGTTTTAAAGATATGTGATTTAATCCAATACTAATTGATAAACTAGGAATCAAAAGTATAAGCAAAAGAAATAAGTTAAATCAAACCAGTTGTGTAAGCAGACCTCGACCTCGAGCAAGGGCGGCCTCGAGGTTAGTGAACTAGAACAACAAGAATAATAAAATAATAAGATGATTCAGATGAACAACAAGAAAGCGAAAGTGTATATTCTTTTCTCAATGACTAAATAATGCGTTACAAATGATTGGTGTCCCCTATATATTGTAGGGGAACCCTAAATAAGGTACATTTCCATTTTCAGCAACGAATCTTATTGGGACAGCTGTCTAACCACCTAGTACAAATCCGTACTAACTCGTACAAATCTATTCCGGAATTTATGCCAAGATCTTAGGGCCATCGCGGGAATTTTGCTCTGTCTGTTATAAGACCATAACGGTACCATCCCGGGGTTGGTCGTACTCGGCCTCGATGTTCATTGAGCATTCCGATCTTCGAGTATAATATTCTGTCATCGGGCTCGAGCCTGGCTCATATCGAGTTTGTTCCTCGATGCGACCCCTCGAGCCTACAAAATCGGGGACACATGATTTTACCGTATACAGTAGTATAAATAGGTCCACATTAGCCTAATGGGCTAAATTTGGCAAAAAGTAATCATTTCTAGGTGGGTGATTGATAAGGAATTTTCCCGTAAGGGTTGGTCTTAGCCGAATATCCCTAAATTAGTGGTATTTAAAAACCAACCCCGGCTTCTACATGGTTATTGTTCTTCAGATTTACTCTACCTATTTGTTAAGTTGTTCATCAAGTCTACCAGGTTGGCATGATTTTACTCCTTAGGAATTTCTTTATTGGATTGGTAGAGTTTATGCTATACTTATTAGGATTTTGCCCGGAATTTTTAATCTATTAGGGCTCTCTTTCTTGAAGGAAGGGAAAAAGACTCCTAAAAGAAATGAACTCCTTCATATGCCTTATCCTTTTCTTGGAGGAGAAGTTTTGCACTTCTATAAATTGACGTTTTCCTCACAACAAGAACAACAACCTCCACAATGTAGTCTTTACGAGAATCATGTTTAGGGAAGATTTTCTCTCAATATTTATTATATTTTTATACTAGTTTTTATGTGCAGGTCCACCGACCAAACCCCATCATAATGTGTTATTCTTCAGTATATTTTTTTTCTTGCCTAATTTATCGTCCACCAGTTTTGCATTGTTAGCTTCCACATGTCACAATCCCAATTTTTCATCTATGGATGTCGTGATGGCACTTTGCATCTAAGACTAGGTAAGCCTGACATATATTGAGAAATAGAAGAAATAATAACTTAAACATCAAACTAAACTGTTAAACTGTCATAATAAAACTCAAACAGTATAGCTGTCAATAACTCCCCAAAACTTGGTGGAACGAGTCATAAGCTCTACAAGAGTGCACTAATAGTCTCGAAATACAATATTATTTTGGAACATAAAATAAACTGTAATACAACTAAAGGTAGAAGGTGACTTCGAGGCCTGCGGACGTCGAGCAACTGTGCCTTGAAGTCCCTGGAGGTAGCTGATCAATCACTGGCATCCGGCGCGAGCAGATGTACCTGGATCTGCATAAAAATATACAAAAGCGTAGCATAAGTACACTACAACGGTACCCAATAAGTATCAAGCCTATCCTCGGTAGAGTAGTGACGAGGCCAGGTCAAGACCCCTACTAGGACAAGATAAACTAAACAAAGGATAATATAGACCAATAACAGAAAATGAGGAATGAATGATAACAAGCAGTACAATAATGTAGACTAATTATAGAATTTAAGGCAAGAAAGGCAACTAGAAGTGAACACATGACGAGAACAATAAGTAATCAAATACAGATAAATACAAGTAGGACAATCAAGAAAATAACACGAACTATTCAACCAACAAGCCTTTTTAGTATATAAAGTACAACAAGTATCACAACTAAGGTACCACACCTCATAACCTCATTTCACAAATCACAATCACAATCTTTCCTTATATCAGTGCGTGAGTCTTGCATTAATATTTTTAGAAAAACATTTTTTCGAAATAGCTACATGCGTTTTATCCTCTTTATCTTACCGCGTGGCTTCAAGTAATTCCCTTACTATCAACACACATCTAAATCCCACCTTATCTCATCGCATCCGTATCAATCCCTATCCTTATACCACCGCATACGTATCAATATCACAATATAACAATCAACTCGCACCACATGTACCCATATGAGACAACACTTGCCAAAGTCAACATTACCAATGTTACCACAACGTATAGCCCATCGCTCAACCAAATGTGTACAAGAGTCTCAATAACAACAAAATAGATGAGGAATACTCAAAAAGGAAAGATATCTCAATAATAAACAATTTCAACCTCAATATGACAATGGATTTCATAACTTCAACATCAGTAACCCAACAAGAAGATATTCCCACGAAATAACGATCTTAAGTAAGAGTAATTCAACAATAAAAGAGGTAAAAAGATAATAAGAGAGGTAGTAACTCCAACTAGAGCATATGAGAGCAATTACAACAATAAAAATTAAAACAAAAGCTAACAGCGTTAGAGCATGTGAGAGTAAATTTAACAATGAAATATGCAACATGTTATAACTATTTCAATTAAATACATGGAAGAAGTCTAAAAGTCTAAAACATTCAAAATACAAGACATAGCCCGTGTACACACTTGTCATCTCGTGCACACGTCTTCCATATAGTACAAATAACACAATTATTCCAAGTCCTAAGGGGTAGTTTCCCCACACAAAGTTAGGCAAGATACTTACCTCAACTTGGCCAAATCAACCCTCGAAAATAGCTTTTCCCCTAAAATTCACCTCCACGCGGCTCCAACCCTGAAAGTCACAAAACTATAAATACATATGTGTGAAGCAACAAAAAGGGAAATAGGGGTCAAATAAACCAAATGACCGGTCGGGTCATTACATTCTCTCCCTCTTAAAACAAACGTTAGTCCTTAAACATGCATAGAAACATACCTAAAGTGACGAAAAGGTGAGGATAACGACTTCGCATTTCGTGCTCGGTCTCCCAGGTCTCCTCCTCGAGCGGATGACCCCTCCACCATTGAAACTTCACTGAAGAAATGTTTTTTGACCTTAACTTTCGGACTTGCCTATCCAAAGTAGCCACCGGCTCCTCAACATAAGTCAAATCCTTGTCCAATTGGACTGCGCTGAAATCTAATACATGTGATGGATCACCATAATACTTCTGGAGCATGGAAACATGGAACACTGAGTGGACTACCGATAAGCTGGGTGGCAATGCAAGTTTGTAGGCCACCCCACCAACTCTCTCAAGGATCTCAAAAGGAGCAATATACCTAGGGCTCAACTTGACCTTCTTCCCGAACCTCATCATACCCTTCATGGGTGAAACCTGGAGCAAAACTCTCTCTCCCACCATAATTTCTACATCACGAGTCCTCCGATCAGCTTTACTTTTCTGTCTAGACTGTGTTGTACGAAGCCGATCCTGAATCAACTTGACTTTCTCCAAGTCATCCCGAAAAATTGGTGCCCAACAACCTAGACTCAGCCGGCTCAAACCAACCAACTGGAGAATGGCACTGTCTCCCATATAGGGCCTCATAAGGAGCCATCCGAATACTTGATTGGCAGCATTTACTGTAGGCAAACTCTGCAAGCGGTAAGAACTGATCCTATGAACCACGGAAATCCATAACACAAGCATGTAGCAGATCCTCTATGATTTGAATGGTGCATTCGGGCTGCCCGTCCATCTAAGGGTGAAATGTTGTACTCAACACAACCCGCGTGCCTAAATCACGCTAAACGGCTCTCCAGAAATACAATGTAAACTGCGTGCCTCGATTGGAGATAGCGGACGCCGTCACACCGTGGAGATGAAAAATCTCACGGATATAGATCTGAGCTAGTTGCTCTGAGGAATAGGTAGTCACCCCCGGAATGAAATATGCCGATTTCTTATCCACAATAATCGACACTACGTCTAATTTCTTCAAAGTCCATGGGAGCCCAACACGAAATCCATGGTAATACGCTCCCAATTCCACTCAGGAATCTAAAGTCTCTGAATCAAACCGCTCGACCTCTGATGCTCGTATTTCACCTGCTGAGAGTTCAAGTACCAAGCCACATACTCTACTATATCTTTCTTTATTCTCCTCCACCAATATTGTTGCCTCAAATACTGGCACATCTTAGCGGCACTCGAATGAATGGAGTACCGCGAACTGTGGGCCTCCTCAAGGATTAACTCACGTAACCCATCCACATTGGACACACATATATGGCCCTGCATTCGCAACCCTACCCCATCATCTCCGATAGAAACCTCCTTGGCATCGCCGTGCTGTATCGTGTCCTTAAAGACAAACAAATGGGGGTCGTCATATTGACGCTCTTGCGCTCATACAAGGAAGATCGAGAAACTACGCAAGCAATAACCCGGCTAGGCTCCAAAACAAATAGTCTCACAAACTAACTGGCCAAATCCTGAACATCCATGGCTAGTGGCCTCTTTTCTGCCGATAAGTATGTCAAGCTACCCATACTCTCCATTCTACTAAAGGCATCGGCCACCACATTGGCCTTCCCTGGATGATACAGAATAGTGATACTATAGTCTTTTAGCAACTCCAACCATCTCCGCTGCCACAAGTTAAGATCCTTCAGCTTGAACAGATGTTGGAGACTTTGATGGTCGGTATAGACCTCACATGGAATGCCGTACAAATAGTTCCTCCAAATATTCAATGTGTGAACAATAACTACCAATTCCAAGTCATGCACCGGATAATTCTTCTCACGAATCTTCAGCTGCCAAGACACGTAGGCTATTACACTACCGTTTTGCTTCAAAATTGTGCCAAGACCAACATGCGACGTATCACAATACATAGTGTAAGACTCTGAACTTGTGGGCAACACCAACACTGGGGCTATATTCAATATAGTCTTGATCTTTTGAAAGCTCACCTCATACTCCTCGGACTATCTGAAAGGAGCACCCTTCTGGGTCAATCTAGTTAAGGGTGCAACAATAGATGAGAAACCCTCTACGAAACGACGATAATATCCGGCCAACCCAAGGAAAATCCGAATCTCAGTAGCTGAAGACAGTCTGGGCCAACTCTGAACTTCCTCAATTTTCTTCGGATCTATCTTGATCCCCTCACTAGACACCACATGATCCAAAAATGCCACTGAATCAAGCCAGAACTCATACTTGGAAGATTTTGCATATAAGTTCTTCTCCCTCAAGATTTGGAGCACGATCCTCAAATGTTGCTCATGGTCCTCCCGGCTGCGAGAATATACCATGATTTCATCAATTAATACGATGACGAATGAGTCAAGATATGGCTAGAAAATACTATTCATTAGGTGCGTAAATATTGCTGGGGCGTTGGTCAACCCAAATGACATCACTAGGAACTCGTAGTGACCATACCGAGTCCTAAAAGCAGTCTTCGGGATATCCGAGTCTCGAATCTTCAGCTGATGATACCCTAACCTCAAATTAATTTTTGAAAACACTATAGCACCCTGTAGCTAGTCAAATAAGTCATCAATGCGCGGTAATTGGTACTTGTTCTTGGCTGTAACTTTGTTTAGCTTCCTATAATCAATACACATCTGCATGGGGCCATCTTTCTTCTTCACGAACAAAACTGGAGCACCCCAAGGCGAGACACTCGACCGAATGAAACCTTTATCAAGCAACTCCTGAAGCTACTCTTTCAATTCCTTCGACTTTACAGGTTCCGTACGATATGGTGGAATAAAAATGGGCTGAGTGCCCGGCACCAAGTCAATACCAAAATCGATATCCCTATCGGGTGGCATACCGATAGATCTATTAGGAATACATCTGGAAAATCCCTCACTACCGGAACTGACTCAACGCTAGGAGTATCGGCACTAGCATCTCTCACAAAGTCTAGGTATGCATCACACCCTTCCCAACTATTCGCTTCCTTTAGAAAGGACACAACCCTGCTAGGAAAATAATCCAATATACCCCTCCAATCCAATTGCGACAAACCTGGCATAGCCAATGTCACGATCTTGGCGTGACAGTCCAAAATAGCATGATAGGATAACAACCAATCCATACCCAAGATCACATCAAAGTCTACCATATTGAGTTGCAGTAGATCAACTCCGGTTTCATAACCACTAATAGTGACTAAAAACAACTGATAAACGCGGTTTATGATAATAGAATCTCCCACAAGCGTGGACAGATATACAGGAGCACTCAAGGAATCACGTGATATATCCAAATACGGAGCAAAGTGATATGACATATATGAATAAGTGAAGCCTGGATCAAGTAAAACCGAGGCATCCCTATAACAAACCGGAACTATACTTGTGATGACTGCATCTAATGCGACCGCCTCCATCCTACTAGGAAAGGCATCAAATCTGGCCTGGCCTTCCCCTCTAGGACAACCTCTACCTTCCTGGCTTCCACCCCTGGCTGGCGATGCAGGTGGAGCGACAACTGGAGTTGCAACCATGGCCTGCGAACCCTGTGGACCTTGTGGAATCCGTGGAGCCCATGCAGTCTGTGGAGGTGCACCCCTCCTATGTCTGGGTTAGTCCCTCACTATATGTCTAGTGTCACCACACTCAAAGCAAGCTCTCAGTGGCCGCAAATACTGAAACTGACTTTGGCCTGGTCAGCTGGACTGACCGCTGAAGGCACCTCATGCAGGAGGTGCACTGGATAGTGGCTGAGCAAAATGGGTAACCTGAGACCTTGGAATAGTCGGAGCACCGCTAGAAGCTGGAAGTGCTGAATGAATTGGGTGGCTCACATAGCCTCTGCCATGACATACTACAATCGAAACGCAGGCACCATTATATCTTCCAGAATCTCGAGGCCTCTTGGCCTCCCTGTCCTCTCTCTCATGGCCTCGCATGCCCTCCAACCTCCACGCGATCTCTACCACCTGCTAAACAGGGTATTTGTCTCTAACTCGCGATCCATGCTAAATCTATGACCATAGTTGAGCCCCTCGATGAATCTGCGAACTCGCTCTCTGACTGTAGAAACGAAGGCAGGTGCATGTCGAGACAACTCACCAAATCTAATAGTATACTCTAACACCGGCATAGCCCTCTGACACAAATGCTCAAACTATATGCGCCATGCATCCCGAAGGGTTTGGGGAACAAACTCTCTCAAGAACATCTCTAAAAACTGAGTCCAAGTGAGGGGCTACATCAGTTGGCCTACCCTCCTCATAAGCTTGCCACCACTGATACGCTGCTCCTGATAGCTGGAATGTAGTGAAGGCAATGCCGCTCACCTCCAAAATACCCATGGTGCAGAGAATACGGTGGCACTTCTGTTGAAAACCCTGCATATTCTCGATAGCTGTGCCACTGAAAGCAGGAGAATCATACTTGTTGAACCTCTCAAGTTTCCTCTACTCCTCCTCAGATGCACCTCAAGCTGACCGGAATAACATGATGTGCTGGCATGAAACTCGGAACCTAATCAACAGGGACCCGCTGCTCTGGTGTATGGTCCGTGGGATTCTAAGCTCCTCCCCCATCCTGAGATGTAGCCGGTTCAAGGGGAACTAATCTCGTTTGAGCTAGAATGCCGAACATGCTTAAAAACTGTGCTAAGGTCTCCTGAAGTACATGGGTGACAACAAGCGCCTTGGGTGCCTGTCCCCCAACCGGAGCTACTGGTGGCTCCTTAGTCGCTGCTCGGGCAGGTGTTCTAGCTAGAGCACGTGCCCCTCCTCGGCCTCTGCCCCGTCCCCAGCCTCGTGTGGTTTTAGTAGGGGCGCGGATGTCTGATCATCAAATCCAACAGTATGAGTCCTTACCATTTGTTAGAGAATTGAAAGACAAGGCTCAGACTTCGAAATCAACAAATTCGCACGATAATGAATCAAAGAAGTGGAATTTCCTAACAATTCCGTAGCCTCTCTAAGATAAGTACAGATATCTCGTACCAACCTGCAAGACTCTACTAAACTTGCTTGTGACTCGTAACACCTATGAATCTAGAGCTCTGATACCAACTTTTCACAATCCCAATTTTCCACCTTAGGATGTCGTGATGGCACGTACTCTCTATGACTAGGTATGCATAACATGCATTGAGAAATAGTAGAAATAATAACTTAAACATCAAATTTAACTGTTAAACTGTCATAATAAAACTCAAACGATACAGGTGTCAACAACTCCCCAAAACCCGGTAGAACCGATTCATAATCTACAAGAGTGACTAATAGTCTTGAAATACAATACTATTTTGGAACATGAAATAAACAGTAATACAACTAAAAGCAGAAGGTGACTTCGAGGCGTGCGAACATCGAGCAGGTGTACCTTGAATTTCCCGGAGGTAACTGATCTATCACTGGCGTCCCCGACGCGAGAAGATTTACCTGGATCTGCACAAAAATGTGCAGAAGCTTACCATGAGTACACCAGAATGGTACCCAGTAAGTATCAAGCCTAACCTCGGTAGAGTAGTGATGAGGCCATGTCAAGAAACCTACTAGGACAAGATAAACTAAACAGAGGATAATGTAGACCAATAACAAAAAATGAGGAATCAATGATAATAAGCAGTACAATAATGTAGACTAATAACAGAATATAAGGCAAGAGAGACAACGAGAAGTGAACACATCATCAGAACAACAAGTGATCAAATACGGGCAAATACAAGTAGGACAATGAAGAAAACAACAAGAACTATTCAACCAACAAGACTTTTTAGCATAGAAAGTACAATAAATATAACAACCTAGGTACCATACCTCATAACTTATTTCACGAATCACAATCACAATCTTTTCTTATATCACTGCGTGAGCCTTGTATTTATTTTTTTAAAACATTTTTTCGAAATAGCTACACGCGTTTTAGCCCCCTTATCTCACCGCATGGCTTCAAGCAATTCCCTTACTAGCAACACGCGTATAAACCCCACCTTAATTCACTGCATGTGTAACAACCCTGTCCTTATACAGGCCCATGCGTATAAGTATCACAACACAACAATCAACTCGCACCACATGTGCCCATATGCCACAATACTTCTCAAAGTCAACAATACCAATGTTACCACAACATATAGCCCATGGCTCAACCATAATGTGTACAAGAATATCAATAACAACAAAATAAATGAGGAATACTCAAATAGGAAACATATCTCAACAATCAATTATTTCAACCTCAATACGATAATGACTTTCACAACTTCAACATCAATAACCCAACAAGAAGATATTCCCACAAAATGATGACTTCAAGTAAGAGTAATTCAACAATAAAGAGGTAACAAGATAATAAAAGAGGTAGTAACTCCAACTAGAGCATAAAAGAGCAATTACAACAATAGAAGTTAAAACAAATGCTAACAACGTCAATTAGAGCATGGGAGAGTATATTTAACAATGAAGATGTAACATGTTATAACAATTTCAATTAAACAAATGGAAGAAGTCTAAAAGTCTAAAACGGTCAAAATATCACATAGACACTCGTCTTTATGTACACGTCTTTCACATAGTACAAATAACACAATCAACCCAAATCCTAAGGGGTAGTTCCCCCCCACAAAGTTAGGCATACATACCTCAACTAGGCTAAATCAACCCTCGAAAATAGCTTTTCCCCTAAAATTCGCCTCCACATGGCTCAAATCTAACAAAATATTACTTAATATCATCAAACAATGCAAGAGAAACTAATTATAATAGTTAAAGCTATGATCTTTACACAATTTTCCAAAAGTCAACCCTGGGCTCGCCCGGTCAAAACCCAGGTCCAAGGGTCGATTTCGACTATTCATAACCCCACGAGTCCATGTATATATATTGTTTTAAAATCCGAGTCCAAATCGACTCTCAAAACTCAAATTTTCATTTTGCAACACTTGAAAACAATTCCCAAATTTCCTCTTTGATTCTCATAAATTTGATTTTAAATCTTGTATATAATCATGAAATATAGTTGAAAATTGATTAGAATCACTTACCCAATGATTGTAGATGAAAATCCCCTCTCCCAGTCGCCTCCTACCGAGTCTAGGGTTCTAAAATGAGAGAAAATGAGATGAAATCCCGACTTCCAGCCCTTTTGTTTAGTTGCAAGTATCGCAATTGTGACATAGAGTTTGCAATTGCGAACCTTTGGAATCGCAAATGTCTCGCAATTGCAGCTACCGGCAAACCCAGGAGATGTCGCAACCGCGACACAGACTTCGCAAATGCGATGTCTACCCTACTCGCAAATGCGGCCTATTTATCGCAAATAAGAACTATCCCACCTAGCCTAATATTCGCAAATGCGAACTAGGTATCGCAATTGCGATATCTGTTTCCCCCTTGTCGTGTTCGCAATGGCAACAACTGCTGTGATGAACCGATAGGTCATCTTATGAATTAAAACCAAATTCTGTGTTTCGAGGCCTTAAAAACCTCATTTTATTCCTCCTCGGTTTGTGTGCACAGTCCGTGTGTGTTTCCGGAAAGCTTTTATGTTGAAAGTTGATAAAAATAAGAAATTTTGATTAAAAACTTTATTTGAGTTGACTTCGGTCAACATTTTTGGTAAACGGACCCGAATTTGTGTTTTGACAGTCTCGATGGGTCCATATAGAAATATGGGACCTGGGCGTATGCCCGGAATCGGAATTGGAGGTCCCTAGCTCGAGTTACAAATTTTTATTGAAAATTGAGAGTCTGAAAATTCAATGGTTTTTAAGAAATTCTTAATATTTGATCTTGTTGGTATCGGGTCTGTAATCTGTATTTTGGTTTCGGAGCCCGGTACTGGTTAAATATAATATTTAGGACTTGTCTGTGAAATTTGATGAAAAACGGAAGTGGTTTGACGTGATTCAGACGTCCGGTTGAGAAAATAGAAATTTCAAAGTGTTCTTGAGAATTTCATTTGATTTGGTGCTAAATTCATGGTTCTAGGTGTTATTTTGGCAATTTGATCACGCGAACAAGTTCGTATGATGTTTTAAGACCTGTATGCATGTTTTGTTTGGAACTCCGAGGGCTCTGGTGAGTTTCGGATAGGCCACAGAGCGTTTTGAACTTAGAAATTTGCTGGTGTGCTTCAGTTCTTGTTGCAGAGCCTCTGGTCTTGCAATTGCGAGATAAAGCATCGCATTTGCGACCACTGCTGGGTTCGCATTTGCAACCTACTGATTGCATTTGCGAAGAGTAGCTGTGGAGGCCAATATTCGCAATTGCGAACAATCCTTCGCATTTGCGAAGCGAGTCTGGGAATGGCAGGGATCGCAATTGCGATCACTTGGTCGCAATTGCGGAAGGTTAGGCTCGCATTTGCGAGACTTTCTTCGCAATTGCGAAGGAAGCAAAAACGGGGAGACCTTTGCAATTGCGATAGGTTCTTCGCATTTGCGAGCTGTGCTATTGCGAAGCTCAGGTCGCAAATGCGACACTTGCAACTGATCAAAATGACCTTTGGACGGGATTTTTCATTCATTCTCCAAATTTTCAAAATCTAGAACATGAGAGGCGATTTTCCAAAGACTTCTTTTTCCCTAAATCATAGGTAAATGATTCTTAACTAGTTTCTTTCAATCTTTCACTTTATTTTACAAGATTTCAACCTAGAATCTAAGGTTTTCATGGTGGAATTGGAGATTTTTGGGTAGAATTAGGGATTTCAAAATTTGGGGATTTAGACCTCAAATTGAGGTCGGATTCCGAAACCAATTGTATATCCAGACTCGGGGGTGAATGGGTATTTGATTTTTGTAAAATTTGTCGGGTTCCGAGGTACGGGCTTGGGGGTCGACTTTTGGACCGATTGTTGGATTTGTTAAAGATTGAGACTTTATGATCTGGAATAGTTTCTTATGAGTTTTAGTTGTGCTTTGAAGTTATTTTGGTTAGGTTTGCTCCGCTCGGAGGTCAATTCACCCGAGAAGTTCATTTTAGAGTATCAGTTTGTCTTCTTTGAGGTAAGTATCTTGCCTAACCTTGTGTGGGGGTGGGGGATTTCTCCTTAGGATTTGAGTCTTCTATGTTGATTGTAGTTCGTGTACGCGAGGTGAAAAGTGCGTTCTCGGACTTATTTATGGAAAGTTGGCCTTTCGAGTTCTTAGGTCCTTATATTCACTGAGTATGAAGTTGTTCGTGATACGTTTGAGTTCCTATTTGCTGGTTTCACTTCAACATGCTTTAATTAGAATTAGTTGCTTTAGGATTTACTCTTATTGCCTATTTGACTCTTATTTGACTTAACTGAAGATTTTTCCTCTTCTATCATCATGCTATCTTTTCATAACTGCTTACTCTTAATTGAAATTATTGTTATCTCATCCTATAATTGTTTACTCTCAGTTAGAGTTATGATTATCTTCTGCTGCTTACCATTATTTGAATTGTTGAACATCCTTCGCAGTTGCTCAACCTTAAAAGGAGTTTAGATAACCTATATCTTAGTTGACTTGCCTTTATTTGGAACTATTTGACTGTTGGCTTCCTTATTTCTAACTTGTGTATTGTGGGATTGTTGCTACATATTAGTTTTCCCTTGTTGAACTGTCCCCTTTATGCCTAGCATTTTTTATTGTGGTTACTCCTTGTGAACTGGTTCTACCGTTTCTTTGTGATTTAAAGTTCTTGATTTGATTTACTTGTTGTACTTTGTATTATTGTCATTTTTGCTATTGTACTTGTTGTAGTGATATACGAGGTTTTGTCGTGATGTAGTTGTTATCTCTATTGGTTGCGCTGCATACTTACTTTTGGACTACGGAACGCTATTCCGGTAGATCCCCCTGTTCTGCATATTTTTTTTGGGACTACGGAACGGTATTCCGGTAGATCCCCATGTCCTGTATATTTACTTTGGGACTACGAAATGGTATTCTGGTAGATCCCCTTGAACATTTACTTTGGGACTACGGAACGGTATTCCGGTAGATCCCCTGCACATTTACTTTGGGACTACGAGACGGTATCTCAGTAGATCCCCTGTTGTTATCATTGTGTTCTGAGCTGTTGCTTTTCATTGATTCTATTCCTGTATAAACATTCGATGTGCTGTCTGTTCTTTTCCTTATGCTTATTAGCTGGTATGAACTATGTTAAGACACTTGCACAAGTATACACATGGCTAAGCACCCTTGTTGGATAAGAGGTTTCCTTGATATTGTTGAGTATAGATGCAGACCCTTGTTTGCTTGCCTCCTATGCGAGAGTGGCTCTTTTTGGCACGTGAGTTGTTACCATGATTATGAGGTGTGATGAGGGCACAGGATGCCAAGTGTTAGGGTTCAGGTATTGAGACCCGTATTGTATGATTATGAGATGAGGTGTCACAAGGTGACTTATATTTGAAGGATATTTATTTGAAAAGATTATATTGAAAGAACTATGTTTGAAAGATATTTATTTGAACGAACTATATTTCAAAATACTTTTATTAGGAAGGATTGTATTCTAAAGATTTCCATTTGAAAACTTATGGGTGAAAGATTTATATTTGAAGGGTTTGACTAATTGATTGGAGTTTGTTGGCTAAGGTCTGATGTGAAAACTACCGCAGTTGCTGAAGTATTATTTGTCTTTACTGTATTTGTGATTATCGGATTTGGGTTGTGTTTCCATTAACTCTTCTGTGTCCTTATTATGATGTTCCGCTATTACTTGTTGTTTCCTTCCTTATGGTAACTTTCTGTATTGTTAGCCATATCGCGTAGTCTTTATATAGATATCATTGCTGTTGTTCCTATACTTATACTTGTCAGTTTATTAGACCAGTAGGTGTCTTGACTGTTCCTCGTCACTACTCCACCGAGGTTAGTCTTGATACTTACTGTGCACTGCTGTGATGTGCTCATTCTACACTTTTGTACATTTTTTTTGTACAGATCTAGGTATTGATCGTTAGTAGCTGTTGGATTCTTGCCGAGGAGACTCAAGGTAAACCTGCTGTTGCGTTCGCAGGCTTCAGAGTCACCTTCTTATTTTGTATTTACACTGTTCACTCTTATTTCGAGATAGTTGTATTTTAGCGATATAGAATTCTTTATAGAATTTACAATTTTCCAAAACCGGTAGTACAAGTCATAAGCTCTACAGAGTTGCTAGAGACTGTTAGACTTTCTTTATTATTGTTGATATTCAGCAAATGTTAGGCTTACCTAGTCTCTAAGACTAGGTGCCATCACGAAACCCAACAGAGGGAAAATTAGGTCGTGACAACATCAGCACCAGCACACCAACAACCTGTATTTGAGTCCAAACTTTTCTGAAACTCGTCCAAAACACACCCGAGGCCTCGGGGCTCCAAACCAAACATCCACACGAGTCTAAAACTGCCTTACGAGCTCACTCGCACGATCAAAACACCAAAATAATATTTAGAAATACAAATCTGATATCAAAATGCATGAATTTCAAAGAAAAGTTCAAGAACCTCTATAATTGCAACCAAGTGTCCCAATCCTATCAAACCAACTCCGATTGACATCAAATTTTGCAGACAAGTTTCAAATAGAAAAACAGACTTGGTCCAAGTCCCAAAACCAAATTCAAAACCTGATAGCAAAAACTCAACCTGCAGTCAAACTTGGGAAAACTTTTAAACCTCAAATTGCCAACTTTCGGCAAAACAAGTCAAATCAGCCTAGGGACATCCGAATTCGATTCCGAGCATATGCCTAAGTCCAAAATCATGATAAGAACCTATCGGAGCCATCAGAACATCGTTTCGGAGTCTTTTTCACAAAAGTCATATATTAGTTAATATTTGTAACTTAGGCCTCCAAGCCAATAACCAAAGGGTCCAAATCAACCCAAAACCTTTCCGGAACAAAACTAACCAACCCCGCAAGTCATAAAATCACAAATATACATGTGTGAAGCATCAAAAGGAAAAATGTGCCTCAAATACACAAAACGACCGGTCGGGTCATTACATGCATGCATCATGTTATTTCGATCCCAAAAGGTGGTATCCGAGCTAATGAAGCGAGATCGAAGACAGATTCAGGCGGGTTCAAATCAAGCCGCAACTAATTTGACGATAATGAAGATTTATCCTAATTTTTTGAACGTAATGCTACATTTGGAGATAAATAACAATAAAAAATATTCAAAACCCCTGCTGTTGCATCTTTATAGAAATAAAAACTCTTTTTAACCTACGTTTGGGCCACTTTTAACCAATGTTAGTTTTAAGCCATGCCTACTTGTAACACAGCTCCAATGCTAGTTTTAACTCTTACTTTTTTTAATGCCTGAGCTCTTTTTTAACCTCTGTCAGTTTAACCTGTGTTTATTCTTAATGCGTAGGCTCCATTTAACCCATTTTTGGGTTTCTTTCAACAATACCAATTTTTTTTTCAACTTATACCTATTTTTAGTCATGACAAGAAGCAGTGGTGAAGATTATGTGAAGAAGACGAATCACGTTTTGTGAAGAAAATTAAGGCCAAGGGGAGAATTGTTAGGATTTTGCCCTTAATTTGTAATATATTAGGACTCTCTTTCTTGAAGGAAGGGAAAAAGACTCCTAAAGGAATAAATCCCCTTCATATGCCTTATCCTTTTCTTGGAGGAGAAGTTTTGTACTTCTATAAATTGACGTTTTCTTCTTACAACATGAACAAGAGTTTTTGACCAATATTGTCCCTTATCTTTGAGAGTAGGTCTATTTTGGTCCCTCAAATATAACCTTGAATATATTTAGTCCCTAGTATATTAAAGTGGAGCATCTTTAGTCTCACTAACACGATGTGTTAAAAAACTAACGGCGTTACCAACTCTGATTTATGAAACAAATCTTCTCCTCTGAACCAAAATATTTCCTCTCCTTTTATTGGATAACGCAAATTATCACTCTAATTCCTCATTTTTAGATAATGTCTTCTAAAATTTTGACATTGAAAATGTCCCCTTCTGTGCCAGTTTTCAATAAGAAAATGAAACCGCAGTAAAAATAATAGCCGAAAGAATAATATATATATATATATATATATATATATATATAAAATGCATGCTAATCGTCACGACTCGAATTTCCCACCGTTGGGACCATGATGTCGCCTAACATCACACTTGCTAGGCAAGCCAACGTTAGAGGTTATTTAGCCATTTCTTTGCAGTTTTAGTAATCATCAGTAAACATGCAAAATGAAGAAAAATAAATGCATGATGCATAGATATCGGTTTCGTTTACATAATACTCCTACCTAGAGATCCGATGTCACAATTCACAAACACACTATGATTTTCTACAAACATCAGTGTGAAAGAAATTAAAATTGTTTTGGAAATAAAGAAAACGGTAATATAGAGATGTAGAAGGGGACGCCAGGGCCTGCGAACGCCATCAGGACTACCCTGGGTCTCCTAGCTGAAAATATCTGCAACCGACCTCTCGATCAGCCACTACCCGCTCTGATATCTGCACAGAAAGTGCAGAGGCAGTGTAAGTTCAACCGCTCCCATATACTGGTAAGTGCCGAGCCTAACCTCGACGAGGTAGTGACGAGGCTACGGCGGGGTATTTACAATATAACCTACATACAATGTATAATTAAAACAGAAAGAAGGACAGGATAATATAAAGCAGTAACTTGCAAGAAATGAACACAGAACACAAGTGTCTTATCAGTACTCCGGCTATAACCAATCCTTAAGTGAAATGAAAAGCTACCGAATAACTTACACAGTAGAAGAAAGAAACATAAACACATAAACTGATGCGGCGCGCGTCCCGATCCCACCATATATCAATATCAATATGAATATTCACCCTTATTACTCCAAATCAATCCACCCTTATTCCTCCTGTTGCAGCGTGCAACCCGATCCCACCGTATAATAGCAATTCACCCTTATTCCTCCTCAATATATATCACCCTTATTCCTCCTCAATATATATCACCCTCATTCCTCCTGTTGCGGCGTGCAACCGATCCTACCATATAATAGCAGTTCACCCTTATTGCTCCTCAATATATCAACCTTATTCCTCCTGTTGCAGCGTGTAACCCGATCCCACAATATCAGCATAAATTACTCAACAAGTACAGAAAATTCACAAATTAACTAAAACTCTTCAACAATATTTAAACCTCAAACCAAAGCAAACGGAAAGCGTGTACATTATGAAATATCACACAAACAATGCTACTCAGCGAAATCAATCCAAAATATACCATAAAACACCGATAAATCAGCTTAAGCCAATAATATGAGACAATGAAACTACGAGGTAGCTAATACCTTCAACAATGAAAAACAATGTTTGACAAGTAGCAATTAATCATGGAAACACCAGTAAAGCATGTAGCAGTTAAGGCAGGCAAGACACTATAATAAGAATGGGAAGAAAACAGGCAAAACAGATAAATTGGTGGCGCATAGGTACTCGTCACCTCACCTATACACCACTCACATGGATTTCCACATAGCAATTAAGTCAAGGATTCCTAATCCCTCGAGTCAAAGTTAGACACAACACTTACCTCGATCCACATGCCACTCACTGCTCAATTACCGCTTTTCCTCAAGATTCCACCTCCAAACCACTCGTATCTAGCCATAATTAACTTAATAACATCAAATATTGCTAAAGGAATCAATTTCAATACATAAATTTAGGTTTCACAACATTTTCCCCAAAAAGTCAAAATTCGACCCCGAGCCCGCTTGGTCAAAACTCAAGGTTTGGACCAAAACCCATTTACCCATTCACCAACGACCCCGAATATGTTATTAGTTCCGGAATCCGACCCCAAATCAAGGTCTAAATCCCCAATTTGCAAAAACCCTAATTCTTTAGAGAATCCCTAATTCTACCATGAAAGAGCAAGGTTTAGGACTAGGAATCTAATGGGTGATGATGGAAATTGAAGGAAATGAGTTAAAGAGTACAAATCTATGATTTGGTGTTGAAATACCCCTTCAATAATCGCCCTAGGCCAAGTTCTAGTGAAAGAGATATGAAATTTTGAAGAAACTCCCGTTTCAGGTCTGTTTTAAAATCACTAGAAAGGCCTTCTTCACATTCGCGAAGGGCATGTCGCGATCGCGAAGCTACGGCTCTATTAGCCTACGCGTTCGTGAAATACTTTTCGTGTTCGCGAAGGCTTACTCCCACCATCCTACGCGTTCGCGAGCCACTTGCCGCGTTCACAAAGAGTATACTTCCCCTCCCCCAGGTCCCAATGCTTCGCGTTCACGATGGCCTAGTCGTGTTCGCGAAGGGTAATGCCCACAACGCTCTACGTTCGCGACCAGTCCTTCATGTTCGCGTAGAGGAAAATCTTCTTCAGACAAGCTTGCTCTTCGCGTTCGCGAGAGTCCCTTCGCGAATGCAAAGAAGAAAGCACCAGATGACAGCTGAAGCGAGAAACACTAGATTTCCCAAGTCTAAAACATCCCGTAGCCTATCCGAAACTCACCCGAGCCCTCGGGCCCCCAAACCAAACTTGCACACCAGTCTTAAAACATCATACGAACTTGTTCGTGTGATCAAATCGCCAATAACACCTAGAACTACAAATTTAGCACCAAATCACATAAAATTCTTAAGAACACTTTGAAATTCTTACTTTCACAACCGGACGTCCGAATCATGTCAAATCAGTTCTGTTTCTCAGCAAATTTTGCAGATAAGGTATAAATATTATTTTGGACTTATGCCAAACTTCAGAACCAAAATACGAGCCCGATGCCAACATGATCAAACATTAACCAAATTCTTAAAACCATTTAATTTTCAGTCTTTCAATTTTCATCAAAAATTCATTTCTTGAGCTAGGGACCTCGGAATTCGATTCCGAGCATACATGTAAGGCCCCAAAAAATTTCGCTAAGTAACCTGGGATCTCGTGGTTCCACGTAGGCTTATTATAATATTTGTATGTGCTATTAACATGGTGTACATCAATTGGATTTGGTAAATATGTGTATAAGTCTTATGGTAAGTAATTTGGGGTCCAAGGAAAGGCCTAAGTCTAAGAAAAATTGGAAAAGTTCATAATAGGCTAAAATTCCAAATGAGCTTGCACTAGTCCATACTTTGAACGATCATATCTAAATATGTATTTTGTATGTTGGGCGATGTAAGTTGTAAACCTCATTAAGTAACCATGTATGTTATGTATGTTTTGTATAGGTGTTTTAATTATAAATGGCTAATTCCTTGATTAATGAGCAATGAAAATACGGGGTAACACGTGGGATAGGAAAGGCACCTAGGTCCGCTTGACTGGGGCTACCCGGTCGGGCGTCGGTCATGTCCCTGGTTTAGGGCGTGACAAACTTGGTATTAGAGCCTAAGGTTTTAAAGTGTCCTAGGATGTCTCGGAGCCGTGTCTAGTAGAGTCCTTCTTATCGGTGTGTTGTCGACCACATCTATAAGTTGGAGGCTATTCGGACATCTAGGAATTTTACCCTTCTTTGATACTCCAATAGTGCGATAGAGCTCAAGTTAGGGAGCTGATTTCCTCTCTAAGTCTTGTTATCAAGATTGGTAACTTGATACCATAATCCGCGAATTTGAAGCATGTAAGGAGGGATTGATCCCACCATTGAGTCCGAGTAGATTGCCCAAGGACTTGTTAGGAGAATGTATTGAGCTGTGGATGGATTGGTAAAACATATCGCTAAGAGGGGAGTGTCCTTGTCCCTATTGATGTCTCTGCACCACCAGATCATGTAGTATATCAGTATGTTACCTACGTACGTTAGGGATGTGGAGTCGAGGAGTATCGATTAGGCTATTGCCCTACCAACCTAAAGTCATTAAGTGAGTCAAATCAGAATTTCTACTCATTGTATATGTACATCCATATTGAAGAATTCTCATAAACGTGGTCTTAAAAAGATGTTGAATAACAAAACATGGCGTGTATCGACTCTTTGAACGAGACGCACTATTCGTGAATCTACTCTATTGTGAATTCTCTTGTTTACATTCTTGTGAAATTAAGTTCTATAATTATGCCCTTGAATTGAGTTATAACTCTAGGATGATACTTCCCACTTGCTTTTCCTAAATTCTCACCAAGGGACTATATCCGATGAATTTCTTACAGAATCTTTTTATTTAAATGGACAAAATCTACTCGCTTGTGCCTATACATGCACCGTCGTAAAGTTTACCTATGTGGTGTCAAGTTCCATGCAAAGCATCCCAGCGTTGCGATCCTTCTCGAGTCACTCTTTTACTCAATTGTGTATATGGCTTATATGGTTTGAACAATCAACCTACTCTCTTGCGAACATCATCATGAAATCTTCTCACTGCCTAGTAACATAAGAGCATACCATAACACCTCACATGAGTGCACGTCAATCGAAATGGTCACCGTGTGCATAAAGTCTCTCTGAAAATTGAGATCCTCACATCCACGTCATAGGAAGATCATGTGTCGCCATAACTTTCGTATCCACTTGGGACATCCCGCAGTAAGTAACTCACTTTGTCCTAGTATTGTGGTTGCTCGTGGCATGGTCGTGTATTGCAGTTGGGAGTTAATATAGCAGAAGCATGTCCAGCTCATAACAAATGTTTACTTTCTCTTTTCACCTTCATAGCATGTGTTCATTGTGTTCTTTAGTTAGTGAATTCATTGTGCTAGTTTCCCCACACTTGTTCGATAACTATGAGAGAACATATCCTTCTATGAGTCATTGTAACACTTTCTGTCTCGTAAGGACCCTTACTAGGCTCTCCGTCAAGACCAAGCACACCTTTGGGGGTTATTATAGCACAACGCCTGTTTCTCATATTTTTCTGTATTTCATTAGCATCTGGGTAGTTCTCAAGTTGAAATCCATGAAGAAACTCATTATGAACATCTGCAAACCCTCCATGATTATTCTATACTATCTATTGGGTTCCCATACCACTTCAAGTTCATCAAGGGTTGATAGCATGTCGCAATTGCTGAAGTTGAATGATCTCTTTCCGATAATTGGATTATTTAGAATTCTAGAGCTATACATCACGTGACTTCATACAGAGATCTTCTTTCAAAAATTTAGCTTCTCGTAATCGCTTTATATTACCACCCTTCCTAGTGGATACAATGTAAAGGTTACTTCCATAAGGCTCTTTCACTTTCTTTTCATTCGTTTTGCATGGTGTGTTGTTTACCAGTAATCTTCAATGCGATATTATCTCAATGTCTTGACTAGTCATCCAACTATACGCTCCAATTAAATTCACCTCATTTTTATACTCTACAAGTACCCTTTTCTAAAAGGACACTGAAAGTGGGTAAATCCCCCTTTACTATGGACTTCTAATATCTTCAACTTAGTTTAAGCTTGTTGGTTCCAAATGGTGCTCATTAGTTTTGCTACACTACTATCTATTTCATCTGATATCTCTCATTGTAAAATTCATTTACGTTTCATGGCATCAAAGAGGAAGTCTTGTAGCATTAAGGAAGGGGACATATTCCTTTAGTTGGAATAAATAAATATTGCTGGTACTCTTTGTAGATGTTCTTCTAACAACCATTTGCCTGCTCTGCTTATCCATGTGACTAGATAACCCAGGTTACTTCTCCTCGATAAATGCATTAAGACGTCTCATTCTTTCGAACTTATCCATGTGGGCACTTTGAGGTCTTGTTTTATACCAACTCGTAACGGTTTTAAGTACCTTATCGCCATTGTTATTGATTTTCTAGGACTACGAGGGCTTGTCTCATGGGTTTCAAAAGTAATGATTTTCCTTTAAGCTCAGGCTGAAATTGCCCTGATTTCAAACCAAAGTGCGTCCCCTTTTTCCAAAGTCTTAAATGGGTCGGATTGGATGGGTTACGTGGCTTTCTTCTCACTCGGCTTCTAGAATAATTGACTATATCATTGTCATGTGAGGGGAGTTTTGCTACCCTTGGTATTCCACCTCCTTTGGTGGGTAAGAGTGTCATTTGTCTTTCTCCCCGGAGCATCATATTAACCATTAGAATGCCTCTAACTAGTACATGATTTCATTCCAACATTTAGATGTCCGAGCTATGTGGCTTTACTCGTGAAAGGGGTGAGATTAGATGCCTTCGGATTTTTGCACATATCATGAGCATATTGATTTGGAAGACAAGTTGTCATACCTTTAGTTCTCTCATATAGGGTCAATTTGTCAGGGAGGGTTAAGCTGTTTGAGTTATGATAATCTCATAAGTGTTTTAACTTCATTTTCATTCTCATGGGCTTACAACATAGATTCCGTGTGTCAGCTAACGCCAGGAGTGTAATTCCACTTCATGTATTTTGAATCCCATATCGCATTCAAGGTACCAGAGCATGACTTGATTTTCCCTTCACTCTAGGAAACGACTGGGTCATGTACTTGAATATTCCTCCTTAATGATTCCTATTGCCAATGTACTACTTACCCCTATGACTCATTTGTGTAATAATTGACGTCGTCACAGTGATTAACCATGTCGGCATTGTTAGTTGTAACTTTCGTGTCCCTTAGCATATAACCTCAGAAAGTACTCTACTCAGCGCATTAATGGATTCCTGAATAGCTCCAACCTGATCTTGAGCTCTGTTGTTCCTCATTGTATTAGATCCATTGGGTATTGTAAGTTCAGACGAGTCAAAGATGAAGCTTCACAGTGTGATCACATGTATATTTGATAGGTAATTTTATGGTCAGTGTATGGTAGCACATCTTAGAGTAATTGTTGAAGGTCATCAAGGGTTTAGTGTGAGTGTTCGCCTAGAGATTTAGAGTTTGGAGGGTGAGCAGGCTATTCTCAATATTTTCCCCTGAAGATGTCATGTGAGTTGATAATAAAGGCTACATAAGTGTATTCCATATTAGGCCACACTAGGAGTATGAAGTGTCCCCATAGTTGTTCGCCATATATTTTGTGGATTCACATGTCTATGTCTAAGAAAGTAGGTGGATATCAATTGTGTATCATTCCGGTGGAAATTATTGAAGGTGAAGTTAGTGGATAGTAGCTTATGCGAGATATCTACTTGTTATCCTTGTTAAGTAAGTTTAGGGGTCGAAATTGCTCCCGTGAATGTGTTCTAGCGAAGTCTGTAGATATAAGAGGCCATTGAAGGTCGAGAGTGTTGTGGAAATAAAATATTTTCTCTTGATTGCATAGCAGTTGGTTTTGATTTGAAAGGTACCTCTAGGCGATATGATTTAAAAATGTGCAGTCCTTGCCCAGTTATCATCGTGATAAAGTAGTGTTTGTAATGCTGAGGTTCTTGTCATTGATATATAAATATTGTGGTGCTTTATCGAGTTGAAGAAGCCACATGGGAAGAGGAAGATGAAATGAAAGAAAAATATCCCCATCTGTTTGAACAAGTCTAGTAGTGATCGTGCGAACTCTTATCTCTAAGCAAACTAATGTTGTGTTCCATTTGGTGCAAAGACACCCCATATCTCCCCTAAATGCATTACTATTGTAACTCCTCAAGTTGTGCAAGAATTGTATGTGTTATGATTATTTGAGTCATGTGCAAACCCTTTTTGGTAAATGAAAGTTTTGTAAGAACTCTTGTGATAAGTGAATGATTAATTGAAATGCGTATAGTGTATTGGTTGAACTGTATGGGACTCATTGAAGTGACCAAACTATGTGCAAAAATGTGTCAAGTGATTGAATATGTGCAAGTGTTGAGGAAATGAATTGTATACCACTTGTAGGGATAATAGGAGTTGTGTAATGGTGCTTGGAAATAAGTTTCGGGGGCTCTCTGACAGGTAGATATGTCCAAATTACAAAGGAAACTCTGGCGAAATTTTCTAAAAATAGGGGAGTTAGTGAAAAATTTGTGAGCTTGCTCCTCATTCGAGGACGAATGATCCTAAGGGGGGGGGGGGAGAATGTAAGGCCCCGGAAAATTTCGCTAAGAACCTGGGATCTCGTGGTGCCACGTAGGCTTATTATAATATTTTTATGTGCTATTAACATGGTGTACATCAATTGAATTTGGTAAATATGTGTATAAGTCTTATGGTAAGTAATTTGGGATCCAAGAAAAGGCCTAAGTCTAAGAAAAATTGGAAAAGTTCATAATAGGCTAAAATTCCAAATGAGCTTGCACTAGTCCATACTTTGAACGATCATATCTAAATATGTATTTTGTATGTTAGGCGATGTAAGTTGTAAACCTCATTAAGTAACAATGTATGCTATGTATGTTTTGTAAAGGTGTTTTAATTATAAATGGCTAATTCCTTGATTAATGAGCAATGAAAATACGGGGTAACACGTGGGATAGGAAAGGCACCCAGGTCCGCTTGACTGGGGCTACCCGGTCGGGCGTCGGTCATGTCCCTCGGTTTGGGGCGTGACAATACACCCAGGTCCCATATTTTGATACGGACACACCGGGACTGTCAAAATACGAGTCTGGGTCCGTTTTCCCAAAACATTGACCGAAGTCAATTAAATAAACTTTTCAAGGCAAAAATTATTGTTTTTCTCAACTTTCAACATAAAAGCTTTCCGGAAATACGCCCGGACTGCGCATGCAAATTGAGGAGGAATAAAATGAGGTTTTGAAAGCCCCGGAACACGGAATCAATTTCTAAAACATAAGATGACCTTTTGGGTCATCACATTCTCCACCTCTAAAACAACCGTTCACCCTCGAACGAACATAGAAAAGTACCTGAGCTTGTGAAAAGGTGGGGATATCTGCTCTGCATATCGGAGTCGGACTCCCAGGTAGATGCCTTAACAGGATGACCTCTCCACTGTACTCGAACCGAAGGATAACTCTTCGATCTCAACTGACAAACCTGCCGGTCTAGAATAGCTAATGACTCCTCCTCATAGGTCAAATCCTTGTCCAACTGGACAGTGCTGAAATCTAACCATGGTATGGATCACCGTGATACTTCCGGAATATGGACACATGGAATACTGGATGTACCTTGATAAGCCTGGTGGCAATGCAAGTTTGTAGGCCACCTCTCCCACTCGCTCAAGGATCTCAAAAGGCCCGATATACCTAGGGATTAACTTGCCCTTCTTTGCAAACCTCATTACACCCTTCATGGGCAATACCCGAAGCAACACTCTCTCTCCGACCATGAATGCCATATCACGAACGTTACGGTCGGCATACCTCTTCTGCCTGGACTGAGCTGTACGAAGCCTATCCTGAATGATCTTAACCTTATCCAAGGCATCCTGCACAAAATCTGTACCGAATAACCGAGCCTCCCTCGGCTTAAACTATCCAACCAGCGATCGACACCGGCTACCATATAATGCCTCATAGGAAGCCATCTGGATGCTCGACTGATAGCTGTTATTGTAGGCAAACTCCGCTAACGGCAAGAACTGATCCCAAGAACCTCCAAAGTCAATAACACAGGCGTGGAGCATATCCTCTAAGATCAAAATAGTACGCTCGGACTGTCCGTCCGTCTGAGGATGAAATGCTATGCTCAACTCGACCCACGTACCCAACTCACGCTGTACTGCCCTCCAGAAGTGCGAGGTAAATTGTGTACCTCGATTAGAAATGATAGACACGGGCACGCCGTGAAGACGAACGATCTCACAGATATAAATCTCTGCCAATTGCTCCAAAGAATAGGAAACTACCACAGGAATGAAATGTGCTGACTTGGTCAGTTTATCCACAATAACCCAAACTGCATTGAACTTCCTCTGAGTCCGTGAGAGTCCAACAATGAAATCCATAGTGATACGCTCCCACTTCCACTCAGGAATCTCTATCTTCTGAAGCAAACCACCAGGTCTCTGATGCTTGTACATTACTTGCTAACAATTTAGACACCGAGATACATATACAATAATATCCTTCTTCATCCTCCTCCACCAATAATGCTGCCGCAAGTCCTGATACATCTTGGCGGGCCCGGATGAATAGAATACTTGGAACTGTGAGCCTCCTCTAGAATAAACTCATGAAGTCCATCCATATTAGGCACACAAACACGACCATGCATCCTCAAAACTCTATCATCCTGAACCATAACCTGTTTGGCATCACTGTGCTGCACTATGTCCCTAAGTACAAGCAAATGAGGGTCATCACACTTCCGCTCCCTGATACGCTGAAACAAGGAAGACCGAGCGACTGTGCAAGCTAAAACACGACTGGGCTCAGAAACATCCAACCTCACGAAGTGATTGGCTAAGGCCTGAACATCTAATAAAAACGGTCTCTCAACGACTGGAATGTATGCAAGGCTGCCCATACTAGCTGACTTCCTACTCAAAGCATCGGCCACCAGATGGTGATATCATAGTCTTTAAATAGTTCCAACCACCTTCTCTGCCTCAAATTGAGCTCCTTTTGCTTGAAAAAATATTGCAAACTCTTATGATCCCTGAATACCTCACACGACACGCTATATAGATAGTGCCTCCAAATCTTCAGCGCACGAACAATGGCTGCCAGCTCCAAGTCATGAACATGATAATTTGTCTCGTGAACCTTTAGGTGCCGTAAAGAATATGCAATAACTTTGACACCCTGCATCATTACCTCACCAAGTCCAATACGAGATGCGTCACAATATACTTTATAGGATCCTGAACCTGTGGGTAACACAAATATCGATGCCATAGTCAAAGCTGTCTTGAGCTTCTAAAAGCTCGCTTCACACTCATCTGACCATCTGAACGGGGCACCCTTCTGAGTCAACCTGGTCAACGGGGCTGCTATAGATGAAAACCCCTCCACAAACCGACGGTAATAACCCACCAAACCCAAGAAACTACGGATCTCCGTGGCTGAAGTAGGTCTAGGCCAATTCTGAACGGCCTCAATCTTCTTAGGATCCACCTGAATACCCTCTGCTGATACAACGTGACCCAAGAAAGCAACTGAACTCAACCAAAACTCACATTTTGAAAACTTAGCATATAACTCGCTGTCTCTCAGAGTTTGAAGAACGGTCTGAAGATGTTGCTCATGCTCCTCTCGACTGCGAGAGTAGATCAAGATATCATCAATAAAAACAATCACAAAGGAATCCAGATAGGGTTTGAACACCTGGTTCATAAAATCCATGAATGCTTTTAGGGCATTTGTTAGCCCGAATGATATCACTAGAAACTCATAATGCCCATCCCGAGTCCGAAAAGCTTTCTTAGGGACATCGGATGCCCTAATCCTCAACTGATGGTAGCCAGACCTCAAGTCGATCTTTGAAAACACCACCCTAAAGCTGATCAAATAAGTCATCAATCCTCGGCAATGGGTACTTTTTCTTGATGGTGACTTTGTTCAACTGCCGATAATCTATGCACATCCTCATCGATCCATCCTTCTTCTTTACAAACAATACGGGCATATCCCAAGGCGAGACACTAGGTCTAATAAATCCCTTATCAAGCAAATCTTGCAACTGCTCCTTCAACTCCTTCAACTCTGGCGGGGCCATGCGGTATGGCAGAGTAGAAATGGGCTGAGTGCCCGGAACCAAATCAATACAGAAGTTAATATCCCTATCGGGTGGCATCCCTGGCAGGTTGGCAGGAAATACCTCTGGAAACTCTCGAACAACTGGTACAGAATCCATGGAAGGAAACTCCGCTCTGGAATCACAAATATAAGCCAAATAAGCAAAACACCTCTTCTCGACCATACGCCGAGCCTTCATATAAAAGATAAACCTGCTGGTAGAATGACCATGAGTCCCTATCCACTCTAATCGAGGCAACACCGGCAAGGCTAAGGTCACAGTCTTGGCGTGATAGTCCAATTTAGCATGATAAGGTGACAACCAATCCATCCCCAAAATTACATCAAAATCGATCATATCGAGAAGTAGGAGATCTACGCTAGTCTCAAGACCTTCAATAATAACCACATATGAGCGATATACACGATCAACAAAAATAGAATCCCCTACCAGTGTGAACACATACACGGGAGCACTCAAATAATCACGAGGCACAACCAAATATGGAGCAAAGTAAGATGACACATATGAGTATGTAGACCCTAGATCAAATAGAACCGAAGCATCTTTACTACAAACTGAAATAGTACCTGCAATAACAGCATTGGATGACTCAACCTCAGGCCTGGCTGGGAAAGCATAACATCAGGGCTGAGCCCCACCACTCTGAACCATATCCCTTGGATGGTCTCTTGCTGGCTAGCCTCCACCTTTAGTGACCTAGCCTCCACCTCTAACGGCCTAACCTCCACCTCTAGCGGCCAGACCTCTACCTCTGGCTCCCTGACCCCTACCTCTAGCTGGCTGAGCGGGCGGTGGCGCGTCCGGTGCCGGAATCATGGCACGAGAACCCAGCTGCTGTGGCGGAACGCCCACTAATCTCGGACAGGTCCTCCAGATATGCCCATAATCATCACACTCGAAACATCCATCCTATATTGTGGCTGTGGATATTGAGATTGACCCAGACGAGCAGACTGATCGCGATAATAACTTTGAAGAGGAGGTGCTCTGATAGGAGCTGGTGGTGCACTATAAGCTGGCTGCCCCGAAGAAGGTACATAAGGACCACAATTCCCTGAAGCTCCGTGGGATGCCTGAAGTGCTGAATGAAATGGCCTGGGAGGATGGCCCCTACCAAAAGTACCTCTACCTTTAGATGAGGCTCCACCGAATCCACCGGAGTGACGCGGCCTCTTGTCAGAACCTTGACCACTCCCTTGAGCTAGAACAATCTCAACTCGTCTTGCAACATTGGCTGCATTCTGGAAGCAAAATCTCACTCCCAGTCTCCTTAGCCATCTACAATATGATAGGCTGAGCAAGTCCCTCAATAAACCTCCTTACCCTCTCTCTCTCTGTAGGAAGTATCAGAAGAGCATGACGGGCCAAATCAATAAAGCAGGTCTTGTTCTGAGTGACGGACATACTGCCCTGCTGGAGACGCTTGAACTGGCTGCGATAGTCCTCTCTCAGTGTAACAGGAAGAAACTTCTCAAGAAATATCTGAGAGAACTGGTCCCAAGTCAAAGCAGGCGACCCTGCTGGTCTAGTCAACACAAAATTATTCCACCATCTCTTGGCGCACCCTATCATCTGGAATGCAGCAAAATCGACCCCATTGGTCTCCACTATCCCCATGTTCCGCAGCACCTCATAGCAGCGGTCAAGATAGTCCTGTTGGTCCTCAGAAGCTGTCCCACTGTAATGAACTAGAAAGAGCTTGGTGAACTTGTCCAATCTCAAAAAGCCTCAGAAGACATAGCTGATCCGTCGTCGGTCTGTGCTGCAACACCCGGTGGAACTGCCCCAACTGGTTGAGCTGCTGGAGTCTGAAACTAAGGAGCCATCTGCTCCGGAGTGTGAGTAGCGGGAGTCTGAACTCCTCCCCCAGCCCGAGAGACGGCTGGTGCCACAAGAAATGTGTCGGTCTGAGCTACACTCTACATAAGGCCCACTAGACGGACCAAAGCATCTTGAAGTACCGGGGTAGCGATGAACCCCTCTAGAACCTGAGCTGGCCCTGCTGGAATGGTCTGGGCTAGAAACTCATCATCAAACTCCACCTGAGGCTCCGTTACTGGTGCTGCTGCTCGAGCTCTGCGCTGAGCCCTGCCTCTGCCCCAGCCTCTAGCCGGCCTCGGCCTCGTCCTCTTCCCTTCGTAGGAGTTGCCACTGGGGCTCTGGCTGCTGCTCAGCCGATGAAGCGGTGCGTGTTCTCGCCATCCGTGAAGGAACAAGTGTAGAGAGTTCAATTAGCATTGAGAGATCAGATCGCACGACAAAGAAGAATAGAAGTGAAATTGTTCCTAAACTCTGTAGCCTCTAGGGGATAAGCACAGACGTCTCCCTACCGATCCCTCAGACTCTACTAAGCTTGTTCGTGAATTATGAGACCTAGGCAACCTAGTGCTATGATACCAACTTGTCACGACCCGAATTTCCCACCGTTGGGTCCGTGATGGCGCCTAACATCACACTTGCTAGGCAAGCTAATGTTAGAGGTTATTTAGCCATATCTTTCCAGTTATAGCAATCATCAGTAAATAGGCAAAATTAAGCAAAATAAATGTAAGATGCATAGATATTGGTTTCGTTTACATAATACTCCTACCCAGAGATCCGGTGTCACAATTCACGAACACACTATGATTTTATACAAACATCAGTCTGAAAGAAATTACAACTCTTTTGGAAATAAAGAAAATAGTAATATAGAGATGTAGAAGGGGATGCCGCAGTGTGCGGATGCCAGCAAAACTACCTTGGGTCTCCTAGTTGAAAATATCTGCAACCCACATCTCGATCAACCACTACCTGCTCCAAAATCTGCACAGAAAGTGCAGAGTGTAGTATCAGTACAACCGACACCATGTACTGGTAAGTGCCGAGCCTAACCTCGACGAGGTAGTGACGAGGCTACGCGGGCAATTATAATATAACCTGCATACAGTGTGTAATGAAAATAGAAAGAAGGACATGATAATATAAAGCAGTAACTTGCAAGAATTGAACACAGAACTCAAGTGTCTTATCAGTATCCAGCTATAACCAATCCTTAAGTGAAATGCAAAGCTGCCGAATAACTTACACAGTAGAAGAAAGATACATAAACACATAAATTGATACAATGCGCATCCCGATCCCACCATATATCAATATCAATATGAATATTCACCCTTATTACTCCAAATCAATCCACCCTTATTCCTCCTGTTGCGGCGTGCAACCCGATCCCACCGTATAATAGCAATTCACCCATATTCCTCCTCAATATATATCACCCTTATTCCTCCTATTGCGGCGCGCAACCCGATCCCACTATATAATAGCTATTCACCCTTGTTTATCCTCAATATATCACCCTTATTCCTCATGTTGCGGCGTGCAACCCGATCCCATCATATCAGCATAAATTACTCAACAAAGACAGAAATTTCACAAATTAGCTCAAAACTCTTCACAATATTTAAACCTCAAACCAAAGCAAACGGAAAGCTTGTAAATTATGAAACTTCACACAAATAATGCTACTTAGCGAAACCAATCCAAAATATACCATAAAACACCGATAAACCAACTTAAGACAATAATATGAGACAATGAAACTGCGAGGTAGCTAATACCTTCAATAATGAAAAACAATGTTTGACAAGAAGCAATTAAGCATGGAAACACCAGTAAAGCATGTAGCAGTTAAGGCAGGGAAGACAATATAATAAGAACGGGAAGAAAATAGGCAAAACAGACAAATTGGCGGCGCATAGGTACTCGTCACTCACCTATACGCCACTCACATGGATTTCCACATAGCAATTAAGTCAAGGATTCCTAATCCCTCGAGTCAAAGTTAGACACAACACTTACCTTGATCCACAGGCCACTCACTGCTTAATTACCGCTTTTCCTCTAGATTCCACCTCAAAACCACTCGTATCTAGCCATAATTAACTTAATAACATCAAATATTGCTAAAGGAATCAATTTCAATACATAAATTTAGGTTTCCCAAAATTTTCCCTAAAAAGTAAAAAATCGATCTCGGGCCCGCTTGGTCAAAACTCGAGGTTCGGACCAAAACCAATTCACCCATTCACCGCCGAGCCCGATATGTAATTTGTTCCGGAATGCGACCCCAAATCGAGGTCTAAATCCCCAATTTGCAAAAGCCCCCAATTCTTCCAAAAATCCCTAATTCTACCATGAAAGAGCAAGGTTTAGGACTAGGAATCTAATGGGTGATGATGGAAATTGAAGTAAATGAGTCAAAGAGTACAAACCTATGATTTGGTGTTGAATTCCCCCTTCAAAAATCGCCCTAGGCCAAGTTCTAGTGAAAGAGATATGAAATTTTGAAGAAACACCCGTTTCAGGTCTATTTTAAAATCACTGGACAGGCCTTCTTCGCGGTCGCGAAGGGCCTGTCGCGATCGCGAAGCTACGGCTCTATCAGCCTACGCGTTCCCGAGATACTCTTCGCGTTCGCGAAGGCTTACTCCTACCAGCCTATGTGTTTGCGATCCACTTACCGCGTTCGCGAAGAGTATACTTCCCCTCCCCCAGGTCTCAATGCTTTGCGTTCGCGATGGCCTGGTCACGTTCGCGAAGGGTAATGCCCCCAACGCTCCGCGTTCGCAGCCAGTCCTTCGCGTTCGCGTAGAAGAAAATCTTCCTCAGACAAGCTTGCTCTTCGCGTTCGCGAGAGTCCCTTCGCGAATGTGAAGAAGAAAAAAAGAAGATGACAGCTGAAGCCAAAAATACCAGATTTTCCAAGTCTAAAACATCCCGTAGCCTATCCGAAACTCACTCGAGCCCTCAGGGCTCCAAAACAAACATGCACACCAGTCTTAAAAATCCATACGAACTTCTCGTGCGATCAAATCGCCAAAATAACACCTAGAACTACGAATTTAGCATCAAATCACATGAAATTCTTAAGAACACTTTGAAATTCCTATTTTCACAACCGGGCATCCGAATCATGTCAAATTAGTTCCGTTTCTCTCCAAATTTTGCAGATAAGGTATAAATATTATTTTGGACCTGTACCGGGCTCCGGACCAAAATACGGGCCCGATACCAACAAGATCAAACATTAACCAAATTCTTAAAACCATTTAATTTTCAGTCTTTCAATTTTTATCAAAAATTATTTCTCGCGCTAGGGACCTCGAAATTCGATTTCGGGCATACGCCTAGGCCCCATATTTCTATACGAACCCACCAGGACTGTCAAAATACGATTTCGGGTCCGTTTTCCCAAAACGTTGACCGAAGTCAACTAAATCAACTTTTAAAAGCAAAAATTATTATTTTTCTCCACTTTCAACATAAAAGCTTTCCGAAAATATGCCCGAACTGTGCACGCAAATCGAGGAGGAATAAAATGAGGTTTTAAAGGCCTCGGAACGGGGAATCGAGTTCTAAAACATAAGATGACCTTTTGGGTCATCACATTAATATACAAAAATAATACAAATTTTATATATTTTTTTGGCTACCGGTTGTAAATAGTTTCTAGCGCGGGCTAAGAGTGATAATACAACCTAGTTATTCACTTGCTTCAATAATATGCATAGAAGTGATCGTGGTAGCTCTATTTTTTTTTCAAATTTTAACTTTTCTTTTTGGAAAAATCAACCGAAATTTTTTAAAGTAAAAGTTTCAACGTTAAAATCTTTATTTATCAGCTCTATACTATTAGTGGATGTTGGTTTATATTTTTCAATAAGTAAATTAAAAAAACGGTGAGTGCTGAAACCAACCCCGAAATGGAAACGACTTTTTTCTTTTACTGTTGACCTTCTCCTTACAGTGTCACATGAGTAACACGAGATAATGCTATTAGTTTTTGAACACATTGTGTCAGTGAGACTAAAGGTGCTCCACTTTAGCATACTTAAATGACTAAATATGCTCAGGGTTATATTTGAGGGACCAAAATAGACCAACCTCAAAGATATTGGCCAAAAACTCACAAGAACAACAACCTCCACAATGTAGTCTTTACGAGAATCATATTTAGGGAAGATTTCTCTCTCAATATTTTTTATATCTTTATATTAGATTTTATATGTAGGTCAATTGACCAAACTCATTATAATATCTTGTTCTTTAGTATTTTCTTTCTTGTCTGATTTATCGTCCACCAGTTTTGCATTATTAGCTTCCGCATGCACCATATTATTTCGATCCCAACAATACTCACTCTACCAATCTGTTAAGTTGTTCATCAATGTCTACTTGAATGGCATAATGTTTCTGTGTTGTTTTAGCAAAATGTTCTCTGGAGTTACAAATTCAATTTCAATTAAATTATCCAAATCTGCTCCAAATGATCTCAAATTTAAAATAAAGGTTCTAAATACCAATACAAACAATCAGCAATACTTAATATAGCCACTTCTTTTCCACCTTTGGGATGACAAAATATCACGATGCAAAATCCAACTAGTCGTGATGGTACCTAACCCAACCCGCTAGGTAAGCCAGGTAACATTAAACACAAATCATATGAGACTAATAAGAGTAAGTGATCAAAAAGACTGAATTTTTATTCAAACTCCTAAGGATTGGTAGTACAAGTCACGAGCTTCTAATACTTAGAATTTATAAAGTTGGTACGAAATAAATACACAATCTATTCGAAATATACATAAATTGAATTTCAAAAATCTAAAGCTATCAAGGACAAATGGCAGCTATCATCGAATGTAGGTACATTTTCAATGCCAGCTCCCGCCATACACAGCAACATCAACTCCAAGATCTGCACGTAAGGTGCAGAAGTGTAGTATGAGTACATCCAACCCCATATTATACTCAATAAATAACAAATCTAACCTTGGGTTGAAAGTAGTGACGAGCTCGAAAGAAGGTCAATGTCCATCACCAATAGCCAATAACAATTCATAAGACAGTAAAGGTATATAACTCAAGAGATTTAATGCTTAGCTCCTTCACAGATACGGGAAAGTAGACATGTTTTCCAAGTCTAAATCTTACCACAGAAATCAATTAAACACGAGTTTATCAAAAGAACCATATTTTCCCCCAATTACAACATCATATAAGACTTTTCATTTACCAGTTAGCATGAGAAAAATGCATCTCTATGCCTATATGTCAAATATACATGTCAAGTTATCAAATATCATATCACTGTCTAGCATGAGGAAGGTACACCTTTATTCCTACATGTCAAATATACATGTCAAGTAATCAAATGTCATATCACTCTCTAGCATGAGGAAGGTACATCTCTATGCCTACATGTCAAATATATATGTCAAGTAATCAGTCTCACAAGGAAATCATTAACTTCATACAATCTTACCACACTCCAGGTGCCTGGCTTAAATGTCCCACTTGATCAGACACAATAAATATATGCCAAATCAATAGTATAACCATGGATCTATCAAATAATCACACTTAGCACTGTACGGGTGCCTGGAACTGCCCATCATCGAGCACTTATATATAACACTGTGCCTGTGCCCACTATTGGCATGTCAGACTCCGGAGCGGGATCCTACCCAAGCGCTAATCATAATCACATAGCCCAAATTGTGGGACCTGGTGAACGCATAGCCTCAAATCAGTACATGATAGCCCAATGTGGGGCTTGGAATACGCGTCACCTCAATATCTATATAACCGTTGCAGCGTGCAACCCGATCCATATATCCATATCAATACGGCTCTATGGCGCACATCAGTCTTCAATCCGCTCAAGTCTCAATATACAGACATCATTACAGAAACATAATCCAATAATATAACACGAAATATCACAATATGCCTCAATACAGTTCAAACGCGTGTCACGTACATGGACACCAATAACATGTGCGACAACATATAAAAAATTCACAGAGACAAAGATATAACATGCAGACGTGACCATCATGACTGTACAGTATGACTACGGCTAAGGCAAATAGCTCAACATGGCAAAAATAGCACTATCATTCCAAACAATTGAGCAGGTAGTCTAGGCATGATTTCTAGCATGAATAATATTCCACGTAGTCATATACATGGAGAAAATATGATATCAAAGAAGCATGATAGCGAAACAAGGCATATAATAACCTAAGAACTACCTGGATCATGAATACCTCGGTGCACGCACCCGAGCCTGTCACCTAGCACGCGCGTCACCCCCAGCCCATCTCAAATATTATAGTTCCCAGGGATATTTACCCTCAAATCCAAGTTTAGATATGTTACTTACCTCGAACAAGCCAAATTAAATACCGAGCAAGCCAAACAATACTCTTGAAACTGCATCCCACACGAATCAACCTCCGAACGGCTCGAAATTACCCAAAAGCAACTCAAAAGATCAAATAATGCCTTAGAAAACAAACCCAAGCGATAAAGGTCAAATCTATTATCAAAACTCAAAGTCAACCAAAAGGTCAACCACGGCCGCACCTCGGAACCCGACAAAGCTTATAAATTCCTACAACTCATTTGAATACGAGTCCAACCATACTAATTTCATCCGATGCTGACTCCGAATCGATGTTCAAAACTCAATTATTCTCTTTAAAAAAGTTTTTGATAAAACCCCCCAATTCTCCTATCAAAACATGGATTAATTCACAAATGAACTATTGTAATCTTGTTAAAATACAAACATTGAGGTTAGATACGAACCACCATGAAAAGACGAGGAGAATGCCATGAAAATCACCTCCATCGAAGCTCTAAAAATCAAGATATGCTCAATTATACCAAACGAACGCAGTATGGTATTTTATACACAGGGATTTCCATTTTTGCGCCCAAAAATCCGCACCTGCGGTTCTCCAGCTGTCATTTCCGCCTTTGTGGATCATTTTCACACCTGCGGGTTCGCAGATGCGGACCCAACTTTGCATCTGCGAAGCACCAGCACCAGCTTTCTTCTCCGACACTAAAATGAGCATAACTCCCTCATATGATGTCCAAATTCGACGATTCTTTTTGCTATGACTCCGTAATTACGATACGGATCTAGTGATTCATACTTTGGAGCTCATTTTTTTATGTGATATCAATTATGCATGAAGAAACAACGTCGAAACATAAAAATTCAAGTGCAACACAACCCAAATCTATCCGAAACTTACTTGAGCCCCTCGGGACCCCGTCCGAACATACAAATAAGTCCCAAAATATAATACAGACCTGATCGAGGCCTTAAATCCCACATAATAATATCAAAACCACGAATTGTCGACCAAGATCAATCTCTTAAGTTCATAAACTTCAAACTTCGAACCAAGCGTCCGATTCAAGCTTAACCAATTATGAATGAACTCAAATTTTGCATACAAGTTCCAAATGACATATCAAACCTATTCCAACACTCGGAATAATAATCCGAACCAGATAACATCAAAGTCAGATCTCGGTCAAACCTATGAACTTTCCAAACATTCAAATTGCCAACTTTCGCCAAATAGTGCCGAAACCTTCTTGAAACATCAAAATGCAAATTCGGGCATATGTCCAAGTCCAAAATCACCATCCAGACCTAATGGAACCATCAAAACTCCGATTCGGGGTCAAATATACAAATGTCAAACTTGACCAACTCTTCCAACTTATATTTCCTATTTAAGAATCTTCTTCCAAATCAATTCCAAACAATTCGAAGACCAAAACCGACAATACACGCAAGTTATAATACACCATATGAAACTACTCATAACCTTAAACCACCATATTGAATACAAATGCTCAAAATAACCGAACGGATCGATACACATAACAAAGTGGTGACGAGAGAGGAAAGCCCCCACAACACACGAGGATGAAGCCAAAATTCGGGGATTACGATGACATGCATATTGAAAGAGATAGTAAGTTGTTATGGAATGTTGAGGATCAAACAAAATCAAGTGGTTACTATGAACCTTGAAGAGCTGTCAAGCCATGTGCTTAGTCTCCATTGGCTTGAAACTTGGCTGTCCGCCAACACTGTTCTCCACAAACCACATATAATATATTATTTGCATCCAAATTTTATTTCCACCTATTATCACATGGCACATGACTTTGTGTTTGGAAAACTAAGAGATATTATCTACGACCTCCACTTTGTTTTTTAGTTTCCCGAAAAGATTTCGTTTTGATTAACTTTTTGAATATTATGATTTTAAATATGTTATGTCATTCTTTTAAGGGAGTGGCATGAAGGATAACTATGAATATTAGGAATCATTCCAACGCAAATCACCTTATATGAATATTAAATAATATTCATGTGATATCACTTAAAAATAGTTCTCCTTTCCCGATTTGTCATCAACTCGATCGTGTGTAAAAGATGTGGCCTTAAAGTTGTGGAGTGGTTTTGGTGATGAAGGTCGATGATGTTTTCCTGAAGAAACTATCAAGGAGGAGTTGGGGTAGAAAATGTGATTTGTGGTGGATAGAGAATTGGATTTCAGATACGATGAGATTAACGAAGAAGATAGGGGCGTGAGGTTGTATGGTATTTTCTTAGTGGAGAAACTCAGGGTGGAGAGTGGTAGATTTTGGCGGTGATAGTGTTTGCATGGTGGCTAACAGCTGATTAATTGATGGTGAAGAAGAGATGTAATGCTGGAATAAATGGTTAAGTTGAAGAAAGAATGTGCCGTGAAAATGAGTTGATTCTTTGGGTGTGTCTGGCATGATGCCGGAAAATATTTTTCAATTTTCTCATGTTTGGTTGGCTTAATAATTTCTCATGAACTTATTTTTTTCTAATTGAAAGAAAATATTTTTCAAAATTGCTTTATAGCCTTCTCCCGCCTATTCCCCATCTGCACTAACCCACCTCCACCCACCCCATTCATCCCACCCCCAAACCACCCCTACCCCACCCACCCCTACCCCACCCACCCCCACCCACCCAACTCCTGCCCCCACCATACCCCACCCACTCCAGTCCCGCGCGCCCATAACCGACTCTAAATAGAAACATTATTAAAAATACTTTCTTTTCATGTTGTAAATGAAGTACTTTTTTTTCTTATTTTAACAAAATGAGAATATTATTTTTATGATGTAGAAAAAGCATTTTTTTTCATTTCAACAAAACGAGTATTTTTTTTCATGATATGGGAAAAATATTTTCTTTCATTTCAACAAAACGAGTACTTTCTTTTCATGATATGAAAAAAGTATTTTCTTTCATTTCAACAAAACGAATACTTTGTTTTTATGATGTAAAAAAAGTATTTTCTTTCATTTCAACAAACTGATTATTCTCTTTTCATGATATAGAGCAAGTATTTTCTTTCATTCAATAAAATGAGTAAAAAGTATACTTTTTTTTTCAAATAAAAAGTATATTTTTTAGTTATCGAGCTCACATTTCAACGTTGTTCTTGTGTGAAAAAGTAAAGTAGCACATTAATTCCTTTGGATTTGTGTAATTTTCGAAAAGAATAATTAAATTGTTTAAGAAAATAGAATCCCGAAGGGTGAGGGGGTGGGGTGGGGAGGTGGGGGGGGGGAGTACAGGAAACATGAGGATTATAGAGAAGGTGGGTTATGGAGAGTAGCATAAAAATTTATTTTTCTAAGAGTATTTTTTACTCTCTAACCAAACACTAGAAAAAATTTTTCGGGAAAAAGTTTTTCACTCACCAACCAAACAAGAAAAATAATTAATAATATCACTCATTTTTCATGAAAACTTTTACTAGAAAATATTTTCCTTCGTACCAAACACACCATTTGTGTAATCCATTTTGCTAGTGGGTAAAGTTAGACCTTTCGCAAATAAATTTTGACCTTTCTCTATATAATATTAGTCTGTCACTGTTTAAGAAAAATTTCGAGCCGAAATTGTGACGAGGGGAGGACATGGATGAACTTGGCTTTTAACCAAGGGAAAAGTAAAACCATTTCAGATATATAGTTTAGGGACAAATTGGCCGTTTGCCGTTAAACTAAACAAGTTGCTCTTCAAGTAGGCCAGACATATATATGAGCCGACCTAAGTGTCAAATCAAAGCCATCACATGCATGCTCATGCATGCACCATAAATTAAATTAGCACATAATATGCCAGCAGCGCAATGGTTACTTGCGTCTATATATCCCATAGCTGGTTCTTTGGGTTTGCACAAAATCATGGCTTCTGAAAGAATGCAAAGGGTAGGAAGGGTATTCAGGAAAACAAATAGAGCTAACAAACGGAGGAGTTGGAGGAGAGGAAATGGAAGTGGTGATAATCTTCAATATCACCAAGACAAGGTGTTAAAGCTGAAGAGACTTATCCCAGGTGCCTGCCAACTGCATTCTCATCAATTACTTCTTTTTCAGACTGCCAAATACATCATTCATCTAAGGCTGAAAATCAACGTCATGCAAGCCCTTCTCTCCTCCTCCTCGCCAACATATGGAGGCGAATCCAATATTTAAAAATGCGCGATCTAATTATGTATTTCTTTTTAAAATGTTTTTATTTATTTATTTGACACATAGTTCGAGTTAAAAGCAAACACCTCTTAGATCTGCCTTTGCCAACCTATACCTCGCACATTTTTTCGTCCCTACAAGCCTGCACCTGGATATCTCTCTAGCTCTCTCTCTCCCTTTTCCTTTCATGATCTCCTACTTTTTCTTTTATTTTTGTAGGGCGTTAAGGGATGGGGGAGATAAAGGGATTGTGGATGAGCAACTGAATGTAATTTCAAGACTGGACCGAACCAAAGCAGACTAAACTCTAGTTTGTATTTAATTACTGGTATTTGGAGATTATATCTACTCTTTCGTTGTAAGTATTGTTTACTTGCAAAACGATATAGTTAAATTTGTTACGTGATTTATAGACAAGCAAACTGATTGGATCCAAAAATAATAAAGAAATAAAATTTAAAATAAGATTTAGTAATTGAAATTGAAGAAGATGACAAGCCTGGATTCGAGCGCAATGCCTCCGAGGACAAAAACAAAAGCCATGATAAAAAAACAAGTAAAGTTGTTTAATTGAGAGCAAAAGTAAAATAAAGCATATGTTTGCAAAGAATTTCGTGTCCCTTACAATGACTGTTGAGCCTACTATTTATAGCTTTACCTAGGATAACAAGATCCTATGATCAAGCTCATCTTAAATGATAATAAAAGAGCCACTGATGAGCATGTAACAACATACCATGAATACAAATATTCTCAGCAACGGTCGCTCATTTAATGTTAGAAAATATTCCCTTATTGAATGCTATCCGATGCAAATACTTGATCTTCTCCCGTCGACCATGCTCCCTTCGGGATTAACTCGATGTCGGTTGAATTTGTTGTATCGGTATTGGTCGTTACTTGACATGAATTTTACCTATCTTTGGTTCCACGTGTCATGCTACCATTCGACCATTTATTATAAATCAATTTTATCCCATACAGATAGTCCCCATGCTTTTCAGTGATATATCTTTGTGCTACTAGAAAGTTGGTGAAGATTCCTTTCTTGGCGGAAAAGTTCCTGAACAGTCTCTGATGCTTAAAAAGACGTAGGTCTTCTTGTATTTAATACCTCGAACACGTGTTGCCCCATGATTCAGCAAATATTTTTGCCGGTTTTTGAGGTTATCATGACCATGATTTTTGCCGTGTATAACTTTTCTTCTACTCATTATTTTCACTTTTTACTTCCATGCTTTTCATAAGCCTTTCTTCCTCTTTGCATCTTGCTTAGAAAATTTTTCATCTTCTTCAACTCTCTTAGCAAAATTTTTACTGAACCTTTATTACCATGGCTTTTTTTACCGCATTTTTTGAAAACTCTAGTCTTTTCTTCGGTGGAGGCCCAAGGAAAAAAGGACAAAGAAGTTGATGGTAATTTTGAACCTCTCATTGTAAGAACCATCATTTCAAAACATCTTAGTATTGCTAACGACTTTCAAGAGAAGGCAACCTCTACATCTTCGCGGACTTGGCCTATTAGTAGGTATCCCTCCTCCATTCGCCCTTTTAGTATCCCAACTGTGAAGGAGGGCAGCAAGTGCTCCGGTCCCCTAGCCGCAGGTGCGGTTATGACAGCAATGGAAAAGCTTCAGCTGCTAAACCAAATTCCTAACTCTTCCGTTAACCATCCGAAATCATCTCGAGGTCCCCGGGACCTCAACCAAAAGCACGAACAAGTCATATACCACTATCCAAACTTATACCAATCCTTAAAACACCTAAAACAATATCGAAACATCGAATCATCATCGAATTCAAGCCTAAGAATTCCAAAAACTTCCGAATTACGCTTTCGATCAAAAAGTCTATCAAACCTCGTCCAAATTGCCTGAAATTTTGCACACACGTCACATTTAACACTACGGAACTATTCCAACTTCCGGAATTCCATTCCGACTCTTAGATCAAAATCCCACTATCGAACCGGAAGCTTCAAAAATTCAACTTTCGGCAATTCAAGCCTAAATAAGCTACGAACCTCCAAAACACAATCCGAACACGCTCCTAAGCCCGAAATTACCCAACGGAGCTAACGGAACCAACATAATTCCATTCCGAGGCCGTCTTCACACTGTTCCAACTATGGTCCAAATTTTAAAACTTAAACTCTCATTTAGGGACTAAGTGTCCCAAAACTGTCCGAAACTCCAAATAAATCCCCCCGGCAACTCACAATAGTAGAAACAAACACGAGGAATGTAGTTAATAGGGGATCGGGGAGTTAATTCTTAAAACGGCCGTCCGGGTCGTTACATCCTCCCACACTTAAACATTCGTTTGTCCTCGAACGAGCATAGAGACATACGTGAAGTAGTGAAAAGATGAGGGGTAATGGCTGCGCATATCCTGCTCGGTCTCCCAAGTCGCCTCCTCGACCAGCTGACCCCGCCACTGAACCTTCATTGATGCAATGTTCTTTGATCTCAGCTTTCGAATCTGCCTGTCCAATATCGCCACTTGCTCCTCAACATAAGATAGATCCTTGTCCAACTGGACTGAACTGAAATCCAACACGTGCGACGGATCACCGTGATACCTCCGGAGCATCGAAACATGAAATACCGGATGAACTCCTGCCAAGCTGGGAGGTAAGGCAAGCTCATAGGCAACCTCCCCAACACGCCTCAGTATCTCAAAAGGGCCAATAAATCTCGGACTCAACTTCCATTTCTTCCCAAATATCATAACGCCCTTTATAGGCGAAACCCGAAGCAGAACCCGCTCTCCGACCATGTAGGAAACATCACGAACCTTCTGGTCCGCGTAACTTTTCTGTCTGTACTGGGCTGTGCGAAGTCTATCCTGAATCACCTTAACCTTCTCGAAAGCATCATGTACCAAGTCTGTGCCCAATAATCTAGCCTCACCCGGCTCGAACCAATCCACCGGAGATCTACGCCGCCTACCATATAAAGCCTCATACGGTGCCATCTGAGTGCTGGACTGATAGCTGTTGTTGTAGGCAAACTCCGCCAATGGCAAGAACTGATCCCAAGACCCTCCAAACTCAATCACACACGCACGGAGCATATCCTCAAGAATATGAATAGTGCGCTCCGACTGTCCGTCCGTCTGAGGGTGAAATGCTGTGCTCAACTCCACCCGAGTACCTAACTCATGCTGTACGGCCCTCCAGAATCGTGATGTGAACTGAGTACCTCTATCTGAAATGATGGAAACTGGAATACCATGCAGACAGACAATCTCCCGGATATAAATCTCCGCCAATCGCTCTGAAGAATAGGTAGTAGTCACAGGAATGAAATGCGCGGACTTGGTCAGCCAATCCACAATCACCCAAATGGCATCGAACTTCCTCGAAGTCCGTGGGAGACCAACTACGAAGTCCATGGTGATCCGCTCCCACTTCCACTCCGGAATCTCTATCTGCTGAAGCAATCCACCCGGTCTCTGGTGCTCATACTTCACCTGCTGACAATTAAGGCACCGAGCTACAAACCCAACTATATCTTTCTTCATCCGCCTCCACCAATAGTGCTGTCTCAAATCCCGGTACATCTTCGCGGCACCCGGATGGATGGAGTACCGCGAACTGTGGGCCTCCTCAGAATAACCTCTCGAAGCCCATCAACATTGGGTACACAAACTGCACCCTGCATCCTCAATACCCCGTCATCACCAATGGTCACATCTCTGGCATCGCCATGCAAAACCTTGTCCTAGAGGACAAGCAAATGAGGGTCATCAAACTGACGCTCCCGGATACGATCAAACAAGGAAGATCGAGAGACCACGCAAGCTAGAACCCGACTGGGCTCCGAAAGATCCAACCTCACAAACTGGCTGGCTAAGGCTTGAACATCCATCGCCATGGGCCTCTCTGCTGCTGGTAAATAAGCTAAACTCCCCAAACTCTCTGCCCGACAGCTCAATGCATCGGCTACCACATTGGTCTTGCCTGGGTGGTACTAAATAGTGATATCATAGTCCTTCAGCAGCTCTAGCCACCTCCTCTGGCGCAAATTAAGGTCCTTCTTCTTGAACAGATGCTACAAACTCCGGTGATCAGTATAAATCTCACAAGGCACACCGTACAAATAATGACGCCAGATCTTCAAGGCGTGAACAATGGCAGCTAACTCGAGATCGTGGACAGGATAATTCTTCTCATGTACCTTCAACTGTCTGGACGCGTAGGCAATCACCCTACGTCCTGCATCAATACCGCTCCAAGGCCAACCCTCGAGGCATCACAATAGACAATATAAGACCCCGAACCGGTAGGCAATATCAAAACTGGGGCCGTAGTCAAAGCTGTCTTGAGCTTCTGATAGCTCTCCTCAAACTCTTCCGTCCACTGGAATAGAGCACCCTTCTGGGTTAGTCTGGTCATAGGTGCTGCAATGGATGGAAACCCCTGAACAAATCGACGGTAATAACCCGCCAAGCCAAGAAAACTACGGATCTCTGTAGCTGAGGATGGTCTGGGCCAACTCTACACTGCTTCCACCTTTTTCGGATCCACCCTTACCCCTTCACTAGATACCACGTGACCCAAGAATGTCATGGAATCCAACCAGAACTCACATTTCGAGAACTTAGCATATAATTTCTTCTCCCTCAAAGTCTGGAGCACAGTCCTCAAGTGCTGCTCATGATCTTCCCGACTCCGGGAATATACCAGAATGTCATCAATAAAGACAATAACGAATGAGTCAAGATATGGCCGAAATACACTGTGCATCAAATGCATGAAGGCTGCTGGGGCATTAGTGAGCCCAAATGACATAACAAGGAACTCGTAATGACTATACCGAGTCCTGAAGGCAGTCTTCGGGATATCTGGCTCTCGAATCTTCAACTGATGATAGCCTGAACGCAAGTCAATCTTCGAAAACACACAAGTACCCTGTAACCTATCAAACATGACATTAATACGAGGCAAAGGATAACAGTTCTTCACTGTAACCTTGTTCAACTGGCAATAATCAATACACATACGCATAGAACCATCCTTCTTCTTCACAAATAAGACAGGAGCACCCCAAGGTGATACACTAGGCCGAATGAAACCCTTATCAAGCAATTCCCATAACTGCTCCTTCAACTCCTTCAACTCAGGAGGAGCTATATGGTACGGAGGAATAGAAATGGGCTGAGTGCCCGGCAACAAATCAATGCCAAAATCAATATCCCTATCGGGCGGCATGCCTAGAAGGTCAGCTGGAAACACATCAGGGAAATCCCATACTACTGGAACTGAATCAACTGTAGGGGTATCAATACTGACATCTCTCACATAAGCTAGATACGCGTCACACCCCTTCTCAACCATACGCTGAGCCTTAAGGAATGAAATAACTCTACTGGAAGTATGATCCAAAGTACCCCTCCACTCTACTCGCGGTACACCTGTCATAGCCAACGTCACGGTTTTTGTGTGACAATCAAGAATAGCATAATTGGGCGACAGCCAGTCCATGCCTAGAATAACATCAAAGTCTACCATGTTGAGCAATAACAAATTGGCTCTGGTCTCAAAACCACTAAGAGCAATAAAAAACGACCTATAAACGCGGTCCACAACAAGAGAATCTCCAACAGGAGTAGAAACATAAATAGGAGAACTCAAAGGATCCCGAGATACACCCAAATATGGGGTAAAATAAGAGGACACATAAGAATAAGTGGAGCCTGGATCGAATAGAACCGATGCATCTCTATGACAGACCAGGATAGTACCTGTGATGACAAAATCGGAGGCGACAACCTCAGTACGGGGAGGGAGGGCATAGTATCTGGCCTGGCCTCCCCCTCGAGGGCGGCCTCTACCTCCCCGACCTCCACCTCTAGCTGGCTGAGCAGGTAAGGTAGCAACTGGTGCTGTGATCATAGCCTGAGAACCCTGCGGGGCATGCTGTGGCTGAGAAGTCTGTGGAGGTGCACCCCTCCTAAGTCTGGGGCAATACCTCACCATATGGCGTGTGTCACCACACTCAAAACAAGCTCTGGGAGGACGTGGCGGCTGTGACTGGCTCGGGCCAGGTCTGCTGGACTGACCACTGGAAGCACCCCGTGCAGGAGGCGCACTAGATACTGGAGGTGCATAATAAGGCTCCTGAGGCCTAGGTGGAGCTGGAATTCACTGGCTGCTGGAAGAGCTGAATGAACCGGACGACTCATATAACCCCTACCATAATGACCTGCAGCTGGGGCACGGGCACCAGAAAAATGGCCCGACTCTCGAGACCTCTTGGCCTCCCTCTCCTCTCTATCCCTAGCATGCATACCTGCAATCCTCCTAGCAATGCTCACCACCTACTGATAAGGAATATCCATCTCCAACTCACGAGCCATGCTAGACCTGATGCTGGGAATAAGCCCCTCAATGAACCGGCGAACCTTCTCGCGAACTGTAGAAACCAAAGCTGGTACATGTCTAGCCAAGTCGGTGAAACAGACAGCATACTCCGAGACAGTCATAGTACCCTGGCACAAACGCTCAAACTCTATGCGCCAAGCGTCCCTGAGGCTCTGGGGAACATACTCTTTCGTGAACATATCTGAAAACTGAGCCCAAGTCAGGGAAGCTACCTGAACCGGACTGTCTAATCATAAGCGCGCCACCATTGATAGGCGGCTCCTCGAAGCTGGAAGGTAGTGAAGGAAACCCCGCTCGATCCTGATATACCCATGGTACGGATGATACGGTAGCACTCCTCGAGAAAGCCAAGAGCATCCTCTGAGGCTAGTCCGCTGAATGTAGGAGGCTTATACTTCTTGAACTTCTCAAGCCTCTTCTGCTCCTCCTCTGAAGCTACTGTCCTCTCCTCGGGCTGAGCTGGGGCAACCGGCAGCACAAGGATAATCTCTGGGACCTGATCAACATGCACTCGCTTCTCAGGAGTGCGGGCAACTGGAGTCTGTGCTCCTCCCCCGGCCTGGGATGTAGCTGCAGCAAGGTAAAACAACCCTGCCTGAGCTAGAGTAGTGTACATAGTCATAAACTGCGTCAGAGTCTCCTGGAGTGCTGGAGTAGTAGTAGCAGACGTATCAGGTGTCTGGACTCCGGCTGGAACTGCTGGTGGCACCTCGGTGGAAGCTCGCGCAGGTGCTCTGGCTGCACTACGAGCGCATCCTCGCCTCTTTCCCAGCCACGACCTCTGACGGCTCCAGTAGGGGGCGTGTGTGCCTGATCATCTCGAGTAGCACGTGTCCTCACCATCTATGAGAGAATAGAAGACATAAGTTTAGAATTGTGATATCAAAATCTCGCACGACAATGAAATCAATTGAAGTGTAATTTTCCTAACAGTTACGTAGCCTCTCGCAGATAAGTACAGACGTCTCCGTACCGATCCGTGAGACTCTAATATACCGGCTTGTGATTCATGACTCCTATGAACCTAGAGCTCTGATACCAACTTGTTACGACCCCAGTTTGCCCTCCGTGAACTATCGTGACGGCACCTAGTCTCTACGACTAGGTAAGCCTAACAAATGCGGAAAAAGAAACAATTTTGGAAAAGAAAGTAATTTAAAAACCGAGATGACAAAGTTAAACAATGTTTAAAATGCCGCCCGGCATATAACTGTACAAAATCTCAATCTAACACTCCCAAAATCCGGAACCCCATGAATCACAAGCTAAAGATTACATAATAACCTCTAACTCTAGAATGTCTACCAATAAGGAAAAATACAGAAAGGGCTTAATAGTACTGAGAGTAGAAAGGGACTCTTCGGTTTGCGGATGCGGCAGATATATCTCGGAGTCTCTACAAAGCGCCTCGCCTCAAGCGTGATAAGACTGAGTGGAAGAACCTGGATCTGCACATGAAAAATATGCACAGGAAGGGCATGAGTACACCACAGCGGTACTCAGTAAGTGCCAAGCCTAACCTCGGTCGGGTAGTGACGAGGAAAGTCAGGGCCCTACTGAGGTTAAATGAAATACAAGGTATAACACTATAGAATAAGACAGTATAGTTAAGTGCAAGAGTAAGAAGTAACACAAGATAGAAAGAACGACAACAACTATGATAGAGACAAAATAATTACAGAAAGGAATACAGCTCACACAGAGATAAAAACCGGGGATCTCCCAGGATACCGTCCTGTAGTCCCAAATATAAATATCCAGTGGATCTCCCGGGATACCGTCCCGTAGTCCAACTCATAGTGCACGAGGATATACCGGAATCCCGATCCGTAGTCCCAAATGTAAATACTCTGTACTGGGGGAATCTACCGGGTGCAGTCCCGTAGTTCCAATGTAAAAATGCAAGGGGAATCTCCCGGAATACAAATCCGTAGTCCCAAAGTAAACGTACAGGGGGATCTCCCGGGATACCGTCCCGTAGTCCCAAAGTAAATACACAGCAGCAACAAGAAGAATACTCAAATCAATCAAATCTCACACCAAGGTAAAGCAGGTATTCCTAACCTAGCATGCCGCACATACTTCAAATAAGGCAGTTGAACAAATAAGCAATTAGGTCAATTAGACATGCTTCTCTGAGCTAACAACAGGCTTAAATTGCAAGTAGTATAAACAGGAAAAGAAACACAATTCTAAGTACTTAATGAAAATCGGATTTTTCAACAATTAGCATAAGTACGCACTCGTCACCTCACGTACAAGGCATTTCAAACATAAATAATACCAAATCCTAAGGGGAGTTTCCCCCACAAAAAATCAACCCGAAACCTCGTTCTTGCCACGAGTATTCGACTCTAAATGGCCCAAATCTATTCAATTCAATTGCATAATGTAAATAACACTTCAAGTAACTGATTCTACAAATAAATTCTAAGCTAATACGCGAAATTAGGTAAAATAACCAAAACGCCCTCCGGGCCCATATCTCGGAATCGGGTAAAATTTACATTTTTAGAATCCTCATACTCTCACGGGTCTACCATACCAAAATTATCCAAATTCAATGTCAAATTCCCAATAAAAACTCAAAATTTAGGTCCAAGAACTTTCTCCAAAATTTTCCCCAATTTTCATCTCAAATCCGAAATTAAATGATAAAACTAACAATAGGTTAATGGAATACAACTAGAAAGGGATAAGGAATTGTTAACCACTGATTTCCCCTTCAAAAATCTCTCAAAATTGCCCTCTCTCGAGCTCCCAATCAGTTTTTCTAACTTTTGGATCAAACCCTCGTCTGCCCCTTTTTCTGACCAAGGATTTCGCACATGCGGTTCAATTTACGCATCTGCGAGACCGCTTCTGCGGTCAAAGGACCGCTTCTTCGATTTCCACTTAAATTCCCTTGGGCCGTACCTGCGCTTCTTCTACCGCACCTGTGGAAACTGGCCTTCCCTCACGTGGCCGCATCTACGGTCTCTCAGTCGCTTCTGCGACGCCGCACCTGCGGTCCCCTAGCCGCAGGTGCGGTTATGACAGCAATGGAAAAGATTCAGCTGCCAGACCAAATTCCTAACTATTCTGTTAACCATCCGAAATCATCCCGAGGCCCCCGGGACCTCAACCAAAAGCACGAACAAGTCATATACCACTATCCAAACTTATACCAATCCTTAAAACACCTAAAACAACATCGAAACATCGAATCATCATCGAATTCAAGCCTAAGAATTCCAAAAACTTCCGAATTACGCTTTCGATCAAAAAGTCTATCAAACCTCGTCCAAATGGCCTGAAACTTTGCACACACGTCACATTCAACACTACGGAGCTACTCCAACTTCTGGAATTCCATTCCGACTCTTAGATCAAAATCTCACTATCGAACCGGAAGCTTCAAAAATTCAACTTTCGGCAATTCAAGCCTAAATAAGCTACGGACCTCCAAAACACAATCCGAACACGCTCCTAAGCCTGAAGTCACCCAACGGAGCTAACGGAACCAACGGAATTCCATTCCGAGGTCGTCTTCACACTGTTCCGACTACGGTCTAAATTCTAAAACTTAAACTCTCATTTAGGGACTAAGTGTCCCAAAACTCTCCGAAACTCCAAATAAATCCCCCGGGCAACTCACAATAGCAGAAACAAACGCGGGGAATGCAGTTAATAGGGGATCGGGGCGTTAATTCTTAAAATGACCGGCCGAGTCGTTACAAATAACCTGCCCTGATCAACTTTAGACCTAACAAATCTGTACCAGAGTGATTCCCGCAGACTCCTTCATGGACTTCCCTCAACACGTAGTCAACCTACGACCCCCCCTCCCCCGACACCAGGCCAATGGTCCTTGGTATGACCTTTTGTATAACTGCCCATCTACCAGGTTGTAGCGAGCTGCTTTGGTTCATAATGCCCAGGATGTTTATGGGTCTTCGAGTAACTTGCCATGCCGAAGGTATTCGACGAACTCATTCCTCCAGTCCCAGACTAAGTTGGTTGAATTGAACTCGAAGTAATCATCCACATCCAACGCCGAGTGCAGATGTTGAACAACTATACCGGAGTCAGATCCTTTTATCTTCGTGGATGACCCCAAATTAGCCAATGCATCTGCTTCTACATTTTCTTCCCTTGGAATGTGTAAATTTACCATTCCCTAAAATGTGCAAAAAATGCTTGAACCTTGCTCAAATTTTGTTGCATGCGCTCTTCCTTTGCACCAAAAATCCCATACACTTGGTTTACTACTAGTTGGGAGTCACATTTTACTTCGATGACCTCGGAGACTAGTCCCCGAGTTAATTCAAGTCATGCAACCAAAGCCTCATACTCGGATTCATTGTTAGTTAACGGAACAATTTTAATGGTTTGCCCTAGGGTTTTTCTCGAGGTTGTGACTAGAACTATCCCGAGATCGGACCCTATTATATTGGAGGATCCATCCGTAAACAAGGTCCAAACTCCTAATGTCATTTCTGACACCCACACTGCTTCCTTAGCAGCAAAGGGCATTAACCCAACACTGAAATCGGTAACAACGTCGGCTAAAACTTGCGACTTGAATGCAGTGCTGGGTTTGTACTTGATGTCGAACTCACTTATTATGACCGTCCATTTAGCCAAACGGCCTGACAACACATGCTTTTGAAGGACATTCCTTAAATTAAAGGTTGTCATATCGGTTATCGGGTGGCACTGACAATAGGGCCTAAGATTTTGAGAGGCGACTACGAGAGCTAAGGCCAAATTTTTGTGGTGCGAATATCGTGTCTCTACTCCCTACAGTATTTTGCTAACGTAATAAACGGGAACTTGCGTACCTTCTTCCTCTCTAAAACGACACATACCGCCACTTTTGAGACCTCTAGGTATATTACCAACTGATCGCCTTCCCCCGGTTATGACAGTAATGGGGGTCTTGATAAGTATCTTTTTAGGTCTTTCAATGCCTGTTGGCATTTCGGAGTCTACTCGAAATTATTCTTCTTTTTGAGAAGTGAGAAGAAGTGATTACACTTTTTTGAGGATCTTGGGATGAACCTACTTAAGGCAGCTAACCTTCCGGTTAATCCATGCAACTCATTCACGCTCGTCAGCTGATTCGGGATGTCTTCGATGACTTTGATTTTGTCACGGTTTACGTTGATCCCTCTTTGAGAGACCAGGAACCCCAAGAATTTTCCGAAGCCAACTCCGAACATACATTTTTCTGGGTTGATTTTCATGTTATGTTTTCTTAGGATGTCGAAAGTCTCTTGGAGATGTTTCAAATGATCTCCAGTATTCAATGACTTGAGTAACATGTCATCAATGTATACCTTCATTGTTTTGCCTATTTGACTTTCAAACATTTTGATCAATGTTGGCAATGGGAACGAGTCTTTAGGGCACGCCTTATTTAAATCCTTATAATCTACGCATATTCTAAACTTGTTATTCTTCTTCGGAACTACAACTATATTGGCTAACCATTCTGGATATTTTACCTCCCGTATGGAACCAATATTGCGTAGTCGGGTTGCCTCTTCTTTAACAAACAAGTTCCTGGCCTCCGCTATTGGACGTTTCTTTTGCCTTACCGGTGGGAAGTTTGAATCTAGACTTAGCTTGTGCACGACCACCTCTAATGGGATCCCTGTCATATCCGAGTGAGACCATGCAAAGCAATCTATGTTAGCTTTAAGAAAATTTATAAATCCTAACCTGAGTTCGGGGTTGATTCATGTTCCAAAGTGAAACTTCCTTTCCAAAAATTCATCGAACAAGGCCACTTACTCAAGTTCTTCCGCGGTTGACTTGGTCGCATCCATCTCCTCCGGTACCTGAAAATATTTCAGCACCTGGTGGGATTCTGATGACTCTCGCCTTTGTCATCTTCATTCGAAAAGAGAGACGTCATTGGTTCCTTAATTGCTTGTTGGATTCTTTGTCCTTGCTGCTGCAAATAGTTATCGCATTCATTTCCCTTGCCGCCGGTTGGTCTCCTCTTATCTGGGTGATCCCTTCCAGTGTTGGAAATTTATAACTGGTGATATGTCAAAGTTACAACCTTTATCTAGTGTATCCACGTCCTCCCGTGGATTACATTGTAGCCCATGTCACCATCTACCACTTCGAATAAGGTGGCCTTGGTTACCCCTTCGGCGTTCGTGGGCGGCAGGATCTCTCCTCGGGTTGTCACACTTGTCAAGTTGAATCCATCTAAGAGTTTTGTCGCCAGAATGATGCTCCCTGTAAGTTTTGGTTGCTCCAGCACTCTCTATTGGATGATGTTGGCTGAGCTTCCTGGGTCAACCAAAACACGTTTAATTTTGAAATCTAAAACATTAAGAGAAATTACCATAGCGTCATTATGTGGCCTCCTTATCCACCCTCTCCTGAACACGAATACACTCTAACCTCCTAGCAATCTCCACAACTTGATGAAATGGAGTATCAGTCTCCAACTTCCGTGCCATCCCTATGCTGAGACCATAATCGAGTCCCTCAATAAATCTGCGGACTCTCTCCCTAACAGTGGAAACAAAAGCAGATGCCTGACGAGATAACTCAGCCAATGTCATAGCATACTCAGACACTATCATAGTCCCCTGGTGTAACTACTCGAGCTCAGTGCACAACGCATCCCTGAGGGTCTGTGGAACAAACTCCCTCAGTAATAGATTAGTGAACTGAGCCTAAGTGGCGATGCATCAACTGCCCTACTCTCCTCATAAGCCTGCCAGTATCTATATGCTGGCTCTATTAGCTGGAAAGTAGTAAGGTCAACCCCGCTCACCTCAACTATGCTCATATTGCACAGAATATGGAGAACTGGTCCAGAAAACCCTATGTATCCTCAAAAGTTGTGCCATTGAAAGTAAGAGGATTATACTTCTTGAACCTCTATAACCTCTTTTGCTCATCCTCTGACGCTGCTAGCCTGACCTTAAGCTGAACCGCAATCATGGGCTGTACCGGAATACCCGGAACCTGATCAATATGAGCCCGCTGCTCTGGAATACGGGCAGCGGGAGTTTGAGATCCTCTCCCAACCTATGAAATAGCTGGTGCAACTGGGATTAATCCCGCTTGGGCCAATGTACCAAACATGCTCAGGAAGTGCGCTAAAGTCTCCTGAAGTCCATAGGTAGCAACAAGCGCCTTGGGTGCCAGCTCCCTAATCGGAGCTACTGGTGGCTCCTCAACTGCTCCTTTGGCATATACTCTAGTTGTAGCACATGCCTTTCCTCGGCCCCAGCCTCTCATAGCTCTAGAAAAGGGAGCGGGTGTCGACTCAGCAAATCCAGTAGTGCGTGTCGTCACCATCTGTGAGAGAATTGACATGCTAAGGCTCAAACTCCGAAATCAATAAATCTGCATGATAGGAATGAAAGGAGTGGAATTTTCCTAATAGTTCTGTAGCCTCTCGAAGATAAGTACAGACTTCTCTGTACCGATCCAGAATACTCTACTAAACTTGTTCGTGACTCGTAGAACCTATGAACCTTGAGCTCTGATACCAACCTTTCATGACCCAAAATCCCAACTTGAGGATCATGATGGCACCTACTCTCTAGAACTAGGTAATCCGATTACTTATCAATTTTTAAATCATTAAAAACTTGATACACTGAATAGAGTTAAACATAAATTCAAAAATAACTGTGATACAAGCCAACATGGCGATAGTTACTATATATCCCAGAACTAGGTAGTATAGAGTCACGAATGCTAACTGAATACATAAAAATAACTCAAACAATAATGTTCGGATAGAGAATTGATAGCATAAACGTAAGGAAAGGACTCCAAGAGATTGCGACGATCAAAGCAGCTCTACCTTGAATCCTCACGATCAAAGAACTTTCACAGCCACGATCAAAGAACTTTCACAGCCTGGATCTGCTATCTTCAGCACCTAGATTAGCACAAAAAATATGTAGAAGTGTAGTATGAGTACACTAAGGTTGGTACCCAGTAAGCATCATGACTATCCTCGGTGGAGTAGTGACGAGGTTCAAGTCAAGACACTCACTAGTCAAATAACCTGTGCAATAATATCAAAGACGAGCAACATGGAGAATAATAGGATACAATAGATGAGATCATATCAGAACAAGTGAAAGCAATTTAATACAGTTAAAGTCAGTTCCAACAATGAGTTATCAAGTAGAATAGTACTCATTTGGAACCTCGTGCCCACATTATGAATAACCCTCGCACGACAAAGACCTCGTGCCACATCATAAGTCACACCCCGCATGGAAAAGACCTCGTGCCATAATATAAGTCACACTCGCACGGAAAAGACCTCGTGCGACAATATAAGTCACACTCGCACGGCAAAGACCTTGTGCCTCGACATATACCATAATCGCACGGCAAAGACCTCGTGCCAATTACCAATAACATGTTCAAGAGAAATTCATCAAGAATCAAATGAAGTAAAGCATGATAACAACTCCCTTTTATTTCAATCCGTTATGTTACCAACAACTCAACAGAATATGAGATAGTAATTCTACGTAGGTAAATCCATCTTGGCAGCCAAAGCATCAAATAATAGCAGAGACATAGAGTAGCACATTGGGAACAACACAACAAATCACGTGTGATGCATAACACACACAAGGAAGTCATAAGAACAAGCAAGAATACCTCTTTTTCATCAAAAACACGCCCTCAAGCCATCATATATCATACCCATATATCCACCCTTTCTCACTATGTTGACAATATCATAATAGCCGCTCGTATCGCTCCGCCCAGACAATATATCAATAGCCACCCATATCGCTTCGCCCAGACAATACATTAATAGCCACCCGTATCGCTCCGCGTTGGAAATAATACAATAGCCACCCGTATTATTATGCCCAGATAGTAACACAATAGCCACTCGTATCACTCCGCCCAGACAGTAACACAATGGCCACCCGTATCAATCTCTCCAGACAGTATATCAATATCCACTTGTATCACTCTGCCTTGGCAATAACACAATAGCTACCCGTATCACCCCTCCCAGACATCAACATAATAGCCACATGTATCACTCTGCCTAGACAGTAAGACGTTAGTCACCCATATCACTCTGCCTATATAGTATATAAATAGCCACGCGTATCGCTTCGCACAATTAGCAATAGTGAAATGGCACCGTTATGCTCCGCACCACAATAATCAATCCACAAAACATATCTATATATGCCACCACAAGAGAGTATTTTTCATGATATAAGCTTACAACCTATCAAAAAAGTGCACAAGAACATGTCAATAATATAGAAGTGCAGAGAGGTGTTAACATAAAAGCATGAAAGCTAACTCAAATTAGCAAGAATCTCACAACTTGGCCAAATAAGAAATTAAAATCCTAAAACATGATCTCTATCATTGAATACAAACTCAAGTAAACGACCAAAGTGACATCACATAGAACAAAGACTTCTCAATCAAGACAAAGCGATAAAAGCAACAAGGGTAAAATACAATCATAACCAACACATATGCCTGTGCACACATTCGTCATCTTATGTCCACATCGTTCACATAGTACACATTGCAATTAAACTAAATCCTTAGGAATTTTCCCCCACACGAGGCTAGGAAAGATAATTACCTAAAATGAACCAAATCAGTACTCTAAAGGTCCCTTTCCGCGTGAATCAACCTCCAAACGGCTCGAATCTAGCCAAAATAACTTAGTAATATCAATAAAAGCCATATTAAACAAGCCCAAATGATAAAGCTACGATCATGGTTCAATTATGCAAAGTCAACCTTGAGCTTGCACCATGGAAGCCGACAAAACTCACAAATTCCGAACACCCATTCAAATACAAGTCTAACCATACCAATTTCATCCAATTTCGACATGAAATCGGCCTTCAAATCATCAAATTATGTTTTAGAAACTTTTTTACTAAAATTCGCAATTTCTTCAATTCAAATCATCAAACAATCACTAGATTCAAAGTTGGAATCATGAAATATAAAAAAATTCGAGTAAAAAAACTTACCCAATCCAAATCGTGTAAATCCTACCCAAAATTGCCATAAATCGAGCTCTCTTACTAACTTTTTTATAAAATGTCAAAAGTCCTCGAAAAATAGTATTAAATAGGTCTTCCCAGGTATACACATCGCAATCGTGGAAATACCTTTGCAATCGGGAAGAACAAACTCACCCAACTACCAAAGACTTCTAAACGAATGCGATATCCTAGTCGCGAACGCGATGCCAACCCCCCCCCCCCCCCGCGTGCCTACATGAACGTGTTGTGACACCCGAAGGCCAAAAGCCTAATGACCCTTCCCGTTTATCCTTCTATGTGAACGTGTCTCCTAGCTCGCAATCGCGATGCACTGCCTCCGGAAAGCTTCGCGAACGCGTCCCCTTCTTCATTAACGCAAAGGAAAAACCTTCCAAACACCAAAATGACCTCTACGAATGTGACTCCTTAGTCGCGATAGTGATGAAGGAAACACCAGACATCAGAAACAGTAGTTCAACACTTGAGGAAATGGATCGTAGCCCTTCCGAAATACACTAGAGGCACCCGGGGCCTTGTCCAAACACAATCCCAAAACATAACACAAACCTACTATAGGCTTCAAATCACACCAAACAACATCAAAAGTATGAAGCGCACCTCAATTCAAGCCTAATGAACTTATGAACTTTCAACTTCTAAAACCCATGCAGAACTATGCCAAATCAACTCGAAATAACCTCAAAATTTGCATACAAGTACCATATGATACGACAGGCCTATACCAACTCTCACCACAATCTAAACCCGATATCATCAAAGTCAACCTTTGGTCAAATCTATCAACCTTCCAAACCTTGAACTTCCCAACTTTTGCCAATCAAACCAAAACAACCTAGAAACCTCCAAATCCAAATTTGGGCATATGCCTGAGTCAAAAATCACCATACAGACCTAACAGAACCATCAAAACTCCGATCTGAGATTAATTATGTAAAAGTCAAACTTGGTCTACTCTTCCAACTTAAAGCTTCTAAAATGAGAATCATTCTTCAAAATCAATCCTGTATCACTCGAAAATTAAAGTGGATCATACACGCAAGCCACAATATCACATGAATCTACTAATGATGTCAAACCACCGAACGAAATGCTAAAGCTCAAAATAATCGGTCGGATCGTGACAAGTTGGTATCAGAGCTCTAGGTTCATTGGTTCTATGAGTCATGAGCAAGTGTCTGGTAGAGTATTGGGGATCGGTATGACTACATCCAAACCTATCTTGAAGAGGCTGCAGGGCATGTAGGAACTTCCCATCTTTCTTTCCTATCGTGCAGCATTGATTCAGCATAACGCGTATCTCTTGATTTTTTTTTCCATCTACTCGTATGTTATATTGAGCACTCGCTATCAATTGGGTATTGACAGCTTGTGATATTATGGATGAGGTGTGAGATGTGTTATTTGTGTTGTGGAGATAGGACAACATAAAGGACTTCAGGTTAGGTTCAGACCGCAGATTGAGCTTCGTGGTTTCAGTTGTGTGAGTATGTACTTTTGGATCCGGTAGTGACCTACGAGTGGGACTGATGGTTTAGTGAGTGGTTGGATAACTATATGATGAATGTTAAGTGATTGAGGATTATGCTTAGATGGTTTGGATGCGACGAGAAGAATTTTTCTTTTGATGCCAAAGGACTATGGCTGCCTGGTTTCTGTGTTGATATGTCATACAGTGTTAGGGTGTGGATATTTTAGTGAGTCTTTTAGTTGTATATTTGTGGAATGAAGTAGATTCTTGTGTCTTATTGACGAGTTTAGCCTAGTGAAGATTAAATGATTGTATAGGGGGTGTGATCGTGATAGGGATTATAGAAAGATGGCAGTTTGAGGCTAAGCAGGTGGGCTATCTCCTGTGGGGCAGTCTATGGATGTGTATCCTTACGGTGTTATGTGAAGAATTTTCTTTCTACCCGTGGGATGTGTATGTGATACAATATCAGTTTGGATCGCTTGAGGATGTTCACACGACTATGATGAGAATTTATATGCGCTTAGTAGATGATTTGAGGTATCTTATGATTAGTGCTACATGAGCTTATGAAAGATTTAGTTATAGTACAGTGCGAGATCATGGCAGATATGGAGAAAGAGTATTGTGGGTTATCAGATGTTATGTTATATGGATTCAGGGCAGAGGGGGAGAATTCGATCGGCGATTAGATTGCATGGTCATGTGTTATGTTAGTTTTGGACTGAGGCATACTTGTGGATCAGTTATGAATTGGAGTGGTTAACCTAGAGGATAACTCGAGTAAGGAAAATTTATGGATGTATGATGCATTACACTTTATGGGTATATGGAGATCTTGGAGTGATTCGGGATTGTTATTCGTAATGGATGTACTGTGCTTGGAGTAGGGATTCAATTGGTTGCTTAAGCATGGGATTACTTCTTGAGTTGTTTGTGTGTTAAATGGAGTACAAGTCATTCGGCTTGTATTGGCGGTGCATTGGGACATTAGAGTAGAGTGGATGACTCTCAAGAAGGTTTTAATGAGTTCAAGATCAGTATTTTGTATTTAAGGATTTTTCAAATTTGTACATGGCTAAGATCTGAGATTTGCATTGGATGGTGCTGAGACTTGCAACATTTCTGTATCATTAGTGATTCCACATTTTGGTATCAGCGAGGTCAAAGAAACAACTTCAGCTTAACAGAAGGTCTCTTCAGAGTTGGTATCTCGATTACAGCATTATTGGGTGCTTCAGAGGGAATATAATGATTTATGGGCTTTCGGACGACGTGGTGATTTCTCTCCTGGATGGGGTCAAACGGATGATTTCTGGTAGATGGAGTATGTATCCTACTTGTGATTCAGAATTTAGTAAGGGGAGTTCTTGTGTATTCATTTGATGTCATGATAGATGTGGTGCGCCATGTGGGATTGAGATTTGCATGTACAAGTTTATGATTCAATTTTGAAGGGAATGTCATATGTTCTAGACATCATGAACGGTTTTAGATGTTTAGAAGAATGATGGCACTATTTGATATTACCTGAGAAGAGTGTGCATTTAAGAAGATGCACTATGTTTGTACTTGCGGATGCTTGACTGGTATTGCGGTAATTGCCTGATTGATTGACTGCTGACATTTAGATTTTGCTATGTAGCACGGAGGAATTATGGAAGTATTTATCGTGAGAGTAATCATGTATGAGGGATATGTCAGTCATTTGAGTGGTGGAATTGGGATCAGACATGAAGATTCTTGTATTCTAGGGATTTTAAGACTATGAGGGTTCTTAAAGGCACATTGTTCCTTGGTTGCAGACGTGAATATATGTTAAGAGTTTGATGTCTGATTGTATGTGTTATGAATAGATTATTATGGATTTTTCAGAGGTTAACTACCTATTTCGGGATGATCAGAATTGATTTGGAGTCCACTGGTAAGCCTAATGAGAATGTGTATCCTACATCGGATCGGATTTATTTCTCAGCACAGCTATTATTGAAGCGTGTATCAATTGTTTAGAGTTGATCTTATTCATGCATGTAATGTTCCATGTGGTACTCTTCTATGCTACGTTGGGTTGTGAGAATGTTGACTATTTATATTTGATACAGTTCTGTGGTGGATTATGCCTTGCTTATGGTCTTATTGTCTGTGGTATAATGTGTAATTCGTTTCTTCATAGTTGTGGTCTTGCACGTCGCGTTCTTGCTATTGTTATGTACGTGTTGGGTGAGTATGAGATTTGGGCAATAGGTAACCCATGTGTAACAGTGTTTGGATTGGATCACACATCGTAGCGGGGTTATATCGGGATATGAACCTTTGTGTTTATTTCATGAGTTTTGTTTCTCCTCCGAGATGGATTCATAACATTGCGCTTTGTGGTGGTATCTGTTGGCTTGCGGGACGGTTCTCTTATTTGATTATCTTTCCTATATTGGGTACATTCGAGTTATAGCTTGTTTAGTGAACGGATTGAACGGTATGTGGCTCGAGGTGGTACGGGTGTGGCGTGTAGGTCGAGCAGCTTGTACAGGATGAGATAAGGTCACTGAACCTGGAATGAGTGCTAACAGATTTTATTAAGGTATGTTTGGAAGATTAACGTCACTAGTCATCTTACATTTTGGCTATGGTTCTTATCGGGCGTGAGAGCTCCATGACATGTTGATCTGTTTAGTGCTTATGATTTTTAGCATGTTTATTTCATTATTGGCAATATACGAAGGTCTAGACCAAGGTTTTATTTGATATGAGGTTTGCTACCGGTACCGGGTTTGTTATTGGGCAGCTATGGTGGTTGGAAGTTATCGCTACGAGTATCTGAATTATGTGGAATATTATGTGATTATATTTGGAATAGGGTTATGACTTGATACAACTTATGTAGACTCATGCAACGTTTAGATGCGAGAATCGGCTCCTATAATGAGTTCCGGATTTTGGAGCTTGGGTTTAAGGTTTATGAACTAAGGTTGAAGTAGGATCTTCAGTTAGGTCGTGTTGACGGGCTTATATGGATTGGAGTGATGTGGGATCACTCATGGGTATGTACATGTTTATACAGTGATTTGATGTCTTTAAAAATGACTTTTGCACATTCGAGGACGAACATATGTTTAAGTAGGGGAGAATGTAATGACCCGATCGGTCATTTTGAGCATTTGCATTTAGTTTGGTAGTTTTAGGTCATGAGTAGCTTCATATGGTGCGTTATGACTTGCGTGTATCTTCAGTTTTGGTTTTGAGTAGTTCGGGATTGATTTAGAAGAATGATTTTCAACTAGGAAGCCTTAAGTTGAAAGAGTTGACCAAGTTAGACTTTTGTATATCCGACTTCGGAGTTTTGAAAGTCCTGTTAGGTTCGGATGGTGATTTTGGACTTGGGCATATGCCCAGATTTGCATTTGTATATTTTTAGAAGGTTTTGGCTCTAATTGGCGGAAGTTGGAAATTTGAAGGTTTGGAAGTTCATAGGTTTGACCGGGAGTTGAATACGGGGTTATCAGGTTCAGATTGCTGTTCAGGGAGTTAGAATAGGTTCGTTATGTCATTTTGAACTTGTGTGCAAAATATGAAGTGATTTCTAGTTGTTTAGACGTGTTCGTTTTAAGTTTGGATATTTGAAATAGTTCATTAAGCTTGAATTGAGGTGTGATTCGTAGTTTTGATGTTAATATGTGTGATTTGAGGCCTCGAGTGGGTCTGTATTATGTTTTGGGACTTGTTGGCATGTTCGAAAGGGGTTCCATGGGGCTCGGGTGAGTTCCGGGGTGGTTTTGGATCATATTTGCCTCATATTGACATTGTTGGTTCCTCTAATTTCTAGTGCTTGGCTGCTGGTCATCGCGATCGTGTAGGAGTACCGCGATCACGAAGAGTGTTTTGGTCCATTAGTGATTTATTCATCGCAGTCGCGACAGGTGGAGCGCGTTCGCGAAGCGTTGAGATGGTTGTTCAACGTGTTCGTACCAACAAAACCGCATTCGCATTGAGGAGCTGGGGGCAGGTGGAGTTCATGTTTGCAAGTTCGTTGCCGCGTTCGTGAAGGCTTGGCATCATTATGTATCGTGTTCACGAGGTCTGTGCCGCAAACACGAAGTGTATCCTGTAGGCAGTGAAGTTTGTGCTTTGCGATCGCGAAGGGTTTACATGGGCAGTGCATATAAGTACTCTATTTCAGGCTTTGAGTTATTTTTAATACCTTCTGAGTTTGGGAGCTCGGATTTAGACGATTCTGGAGGGGATTTCCACGATTTGGATTGGCGTAAATATTTTTTACCCAGATTTGATTATTTTTCATGATTTCGGCATTTGATTAATGAATCTAAAAGAGAAATGTGGGGTTTTTTAAAAACTTTTCTAAAGTGAATAATTAGGTTTTGAACATCGATTCAGAGTCGGATTTGAGTGAAATTAGTATGGTCGCACTCGTATTCCTATGGGTTGTCAGAATTTGTCAGTTTTGTTGGGTTCCGGGGTACGAGCCCGGATTGACTTTGAGTATTTGATTAAATATTCGACCTTTACCGTTTGAGTTTTTTTCCGCATGGAATTATTTGATGTTTTTGAGTTGCTTTGGCTAGTTTCAAGTTGTTCGATGGTCGTTCATGTAGGATGGCGCTTCTAGAGTATTGATTTGGCTTGATTGAGGTAAGTATCTTGCCTAACTTTGTGTGAAAAAAATTACCCCTTAGGATTTGGTCCATTTGCAATACTTGTACTATGTGAAAAGACGTGTACACGAGGTGACGAGTGTGACCATGGGCTTATGTGTGGTAATTGACTGGATTAGATCCAGTAGTTATTGATATGCCTTGAATTTAAGTTGTTGTTATGCGAAGCACATTCATTTTTTATTTCTTTTCGTACTCATGTGTTATTGTTGTCATTCTTGTACTTATTGTTGTTGAGCCGTGGGCTATGTATTGTATGGTATTAGTATTGTTGTTCGGGTGTACACGTGGTATGTGGTTGGTTGTTATGTTGTGATTGATATGCATATGCGGCGACATAAGGGTGGTGTATATATTGATGCGCATGCAGCGAGATAGGAGAGGCTTATGTGCGTGGTTCAATTAAGGAGAACTACTTCATTGTGATGCACACGCGGCGAGATAAGGGGGCTTATGGGCGTGAAGCTATTTCGGGAAAATGTTTTTAAAATGTGAAGCTCACGCGGCATCATAAGGATGATTTTTGTGATGTGCAGATCAGGGTGACTCTTTTTGTTATTCTTGTGTTGGAACAGTTTATGACTTCTTGTGTGTGTCATGCATTCTACGTGATTTGTTGCGTTGTTTTCAATGTGCTAATCATTGACTCCGTTGTTACTTGATGCTTTGGTTGCCAAGATAAATATACCTGCATGGAGTTATTATCTCATATTCTGTTGAGTTGTTGGTAACATAAAGAATTAAAATAAAGAAGTTATTATCATGCTTTACTTTATTTGATTCTTGATAAATCCCTCTTGAACATGTTATTGGTAACTGATACGGGTACGATATACGTTGTGGCACGAGGTCTTTACCGTGTGAGTGTGACTTACATTATGGCAAGATGTCTTTGTCGTGCGAGTGTGACTTAAAATGTGGCACGAGGTCTTTGCCGTGCGGGTATGAATTATGTTGTAGCAGAAGGTATTTATTGTGCGAAAGCGATAGATAATGTGGGTACGAGGTGCCATATGTGCGTGGTTCAATTTGATGACTTATCATCGAGACTAGACCTTTATTTGTTCTAAATTGTTATCACTTATTCTGATGAGATTCAGTTATTACCTTATGTTATTCTTGTTGTTGCCGGTCCTTGGTGTTTTGCGCAGGTTATATTTGACTAGTGAGTGTCTTGACTTGAACCTCGTCACTACACCAACGATGTTAGTCTTGATACTTACTGGGTACCAATCATGGTATACTCATACTACACTTCTGCATATTTTTCTGCAGATCCAAGTGTTGGAGGTAGCGGACCCAGACTGTGAGAGCTTCTTTGATTGCAAGGATTCAAGGTAGAGCTGATTTGTCGTTTCAGTCCCTTGGAGTCCTTTTCTTACATTATATAGTCAATTCTCTATCTGAACAGTATTGTACTTTGAGATATTTTATGTTTTTAGTTAGAGCTCATGACTCTGTACTATCTAGTCATGAGGATTTCTTGTGATTATCGCCGTATTGGCTTTTATCACCTTTATTTCCGCATCTATATTACACTCTATTTCATAGTATCATGTTTTATTATTTTATCTTTTGTGAGAGATCGGCTTACCTAGTCTTAGAGACTAGGTGTCATTACGATCCTCAAGATGGGATTTTGGGTCGTGATATAGGATTACTCCGTTTGTGAATGCTAGATATTTGTTCTTACTCCCAACATGGTCTTTGACCATTTTAATGTTACTTTACTTAGGGGAAGCAGGTGAATATTTCTTTTGTCTATTTTTTGCTTTCCGGGTTTTATTCAATCAAAGTATTCTTCTTGAACAGAAATAGTTGCTAACAAAGTAAGAAAAAGAAGTTGAAGAAATATTTACTATCAACCATATTGACGTTAGAATTGTTAGGAACTACTTTTTCTTTGTACACATTTTTATTCCTTCTTGAAGAGATAGTTATCACATGGAAAGTATTATAATCTAAAGCTGAAGGAAAGGAAATAAAATAAGGACTCCTAAACCAAGAAAAGGAAAATACAGACCACTAAACCTAAAATTTGTAACAATAAAAATACCCGTAAACCTTAAAACGGACTCTTAAAACTGGAAAATGAAAAGGAAAATAACAATTCCCAAACCAAAAAATTTATAACAAAAAAATAATAATACCCGTGAAAGTGTCTAGAACTTAAAGATCAAAGATGATGTTCAAAAGGAGGAAATAATTGGAAAGACATTGGTGAGTGCAGAGCGAAATTCAAAGAAGATTGTTGAGGCAAAGGGTAGTGAGGAAGCTGGGAAAGAGGTTATTCATGTCGAGCACCAAGCTAAGGATCTAGTGAATGCCAATAACATGTTTGCCTTGTTATAGGAAGATGAATCAAAAGAGGAGAATCAAAGCAAGAATAGAGCAGTGATGAATTAAGAGAACAAGATGAATGATGTGACAAACAAGGTAAGAAGGTCAAATCCTAATACTGTTGGGAATGCTAGTCCAAATAATAAAAGGATACAAAATGTGGCTAAGGAAAATTCTCCTAATCCTAGGTCATCAAGGATTGAGGAGACAAATAAGAAGAAATTTACAATTGAATGGGTGCACAGGAGATTTGGCACGAGCAAGGAAGAGCTGAAAGAGCTCAATTTCACTGTAAACCACTCGTGTCAAGATATTCCATCACAATCTATTGATGATTCTGAAAAGAATGTGGCAACTAATGAAATTTATTCTAGTAGGTCTTTATGTAGTGATGAGTTAGAGTTAATGGAGAATAAGACAGATGGAAACAATGTTGGGAAGCATACACAAAAAGGTGAAGAGGAGAATCAAACAAATACCCTAATCCAGGCTGCTATGGTAAACCCTAGTGGTCTTCAAACTAGGGCTAAAGATGATATGAGCCACACGATGAATTCAGGGGAGCAGGGTAGCTTGAAAGATGCACAAATACATGCTGAACAAGGTCCAGGTACTGCACAACATCAACAGTCTTCAAATCAAATGCAAGCCAATGGAATAGTAAACCCTAGCTTGCCTGTTAGGGTTAATTGTGTAGTAGGGAATGAAGATCGAGCTGCAGGAGATGTTGTCAAGGTTCAGAGTGATTAAAAGAAGGTTATTATTGATAAATTGGATTCAGGCAATCAATTTAAAATAAGCAAGGCACCTAGAGCCAATGTAACAGTAATTTTTGCTTTCAATGAAACAGTAAACCCTACTATGGAAGCTGTTACTGTTTTTAAAAGTCATGGAGATGAGCAGGTGGCTTTCAAGACTGTTGTAGGTCATAAAACAACCATAGGAAAATAGAATGTGAAGGTGTAACAAGGTCAATTGGTATTTAAAGAGAATATGGAAAATCAGTTACAAATTGCAGAACCTAGGTGTGATAATCCTGGAATCCTGGCTGGGAAGACATTCACTGTCACTAGTGGTATTCTAGCTAAGAACATTTTGATCAACCAAAAGGGACAAAGGGAGCTGGGAGTGATTGCCAAGAATCATGAACCAAAGCCATTGGCACTTCAAGTGGTAGATGTTGAGCAGGTTGAGCAAGAACAATTAGTTAAAGCCATTGATGAAGGGTCAACTACAGCCACCTTGAAGCATATAGCACAAGGGGGAGATCTATCACCTTGAAGTTTTGACAAGAAGAAGCCAGGAACAAAACAAGCAAGAAAACAAAAGGAAAAAATTGTACCTATTAGGGTACAACCAAAGAATGCATAAATTTGGAATGTAAGGTCAGTCAATACACGGAAAGCTTTCTAGAGGTTGATTAACATTCATAGAAAGTACAATTTTTACTTGATTGGTCTTATGGAGCCTTGGCAAGACATCAACAAGTTGGAGGTATGTAGGAGGAGATTGGGAATTCACACTGCCCTAGCAAACCTGAATGGAAGATCTGGGCCTTTATTGATGAGGACATTGAGATGGAGGTCACGATAGATGTGGAACAACAACTTACTCTCAAATTGTTTCATAGAGTATTGGGGAAACATCTGATTGTAACATTGGTGTATGCCAAGTGTAACGCAGTAAAGATAATTGAGCAATGGGATTCACTTTATCACTTAGTTTCTGACATGGAATTACCTTGGCTTGTTGGAGGTGATTTTGATGTCATTTTGTCTGAAGAAGAGAAGTATGTAGTCTGCCTGTTTATCTTAGTGAAGTTGAAGATTTTGTTCATTGTATAGACATTTGTGCTCTATGTGATCTTGGATTCAAAGGAATCCTATATACATGATGGAATGGGAGGTCGGATGATGCTTGCATTTTCAAAAGATTGGATGGGTATCTGGCTAATCAACAATTTCATGACTTGTTTCCAGCTTGGGAGGTTGAACATCTTATTAAGTTTGGATCAAATCATGCCCCTCTTTTATTGTCATGTAATGTGAATACTATTCAAGTGAAGAAACCATTCAAGTTTCTTAATTTCTGGACAACACATGAGACCTTCTTAGATGTGGTTAAGGAATATTGGAAGACTGACATTATGGGAATCCCTTTCATCAATATTTCAACAAAAGCTAAAGAATGTGAAGAAAGCATTGGCTATTTGGAGTAAATTAACTTTTGGAGATATTTTCAAGAAAATAGCATCACTCGAGAATGTAATTGAAGTCCATCAGGTGTAGTTTAAGCTTAATCCAACTGCCAACAATAGAGCAAAACTACACAAAGTTCAGGCTGATCTTACAAGGTATTTGCAATTAGAAGAGGAATTTTGGAGGCAAAAGGCAAGGATGCATTGGTTTCAAGATGGTGATAGAAGCACTAAATTCTTCCATGCTCATGTTAAAGGGAAGAGGAAGAGATTACAAGTTTCTATAATTCTAGACAACAATGAAAATTGGCTTGAAAATCAGGATGATATGGCAAAGGAGACAGTAGAATTTTTCAAGGCTCAATTCACTGAAGATTGGGTGCCTACAAATTTTGATATTGTGAATCACATCCCAAAAAGATCACTGAGGAGCGGAATATTAATATGTGGGCAGAACCTACTATGGATGAGTTGAAGAATGTTGTGGTTGACTTAAATGGAGATAGTGCTAGTGGACTAGATGGTTTCACTGGCCAATTTTATCATGTATGCTGGGAGTTAATAGGTGAAGATGTTCTCAACAAAATCAAAGCCTTCTTTTGTGGTGCTGAGTTGCCTAAGTTCATAACTCATACAAACCTTGTTCTACTACCTAAGAAGAAGAATGTGGCAACCTTTTCTAATATGAGGCCAATAAGTTTGAGTAATTTCTCAAACAAGATCATATCAAGGGTGCTTCATGAGATGCTGGTGGAGTTTCTTCCTACCCTAATATCTCCTAACCAGGCTAGATTTGATAAAGGTAGGAGGATTGTGGAGAACATATTGTTGACACAAGATATAGTCACTGACATAAGAATGACGGGCAAGACATCTATGGTAATGATCAAGCTTGACATGGCAAAATCTTATGATAGAGTTTCCTGGCTATTCTTGACAAAGGTGTTGAAGAAAATGGGGTTTGGAGAAGTCTTCATTGATATGATATACAGGTTGGTATCCAATAATTGGTATTCAGCGCTATTGAATGGAAAAGCTAATGGCTTTTTCAAGTATACTAGGGGTATCAAACAAGGGGATCCTCTATCACCTACCTTATTCATATTGGTTGCTAAAGTTCTTCGAAGAGCATTGGATGCTTTGTTTGACAATCCAGACTTCATAGGATTTGGGGTGCCAAAATGGGGTCACAACATCAATTACCTATCATATGATGATGATACTATTATTTGTAGTTCATCACATTATAGAGCTATATGGTAGATTATGAATGTGTTGGAAGACTATGAGGAAGCTTCTGGACAGAAAGTGAACAAGGAAAAATAATCATTCTACATGCATGAAAATGCACCTCCTGAAGAAGCTAATGCAGTGCACTTGATCACCACATTTCAGAGACACATCCATTCCTTTTTACATATCTTTGGGTGTCCTATTTTTTTAGTAGAAGGCAGAAGGTTTTTTACAAGGGTATCATGTTCAAAGTACATGGAAGACTTCAATCTTGGAAGGGCAAACTACTATCTATAGGAGGAAGGGTAGTGTTAAATGCTCATTTACTGGAGATCATGCCTATTCATATACTATCAGTTGTGAATCCACCTGTATATGTGATAAATGAATTGCATAGGATGTTTTCTAGGTTCATTTGGAGCAATTCTAGAAATAGAAGGCTAGACATTGTTGGGCATCATGGGATACATTGTGCTTGCCTAAAAATGAAGGAGGCATTGGTTTTAGATCTCTTCATGATGTGTCCAAGGCATTGTTTGTAAAGTTGTGGTAGAATTTTAGAACAAAAGATACATTGTGGACTAATTTTATTAGAAACAAGTATTGTAAAAAGATCAATGAAGTTCTAGTTCCTGGGAGAGCTGGATCTCATGTGTGGAAGAAGATGCTTGAGATAGGGGTCTCCTTGAACATCAATATGGTGGCAACTAAAGAGAGGTGATGCATATTTTTTATATGACAACTGGAATGGACTTGGTGCTCTATACAGGTCTAGACCATTAGTGTAATAAATCAATAACTCATGTTAGTGATATGGTGCTTGATGGGAGCTTGAATGAGGAGCTTTTGAGGGAACTTCTTCCAGATGAACTAGCTTATCATATTATGGAGAAAATCACACCACCAAATAGTCCTGAATTCAAGGATAATGCATTTTTAAGCTAGAATCCAAAAGGACATTTCTCAATGAAGACTGTATGGCAATACATAAGGAAGAGGAAATAGGAAAACATGCTTTATAAGTTTATATGGGTGAAGGGGCTACCTTTCAAGATTTCTTTCTTCATGTGGAGGTTATGGAAATCTAAACTACCACTAGATGATTATATGAGAAGAATGGGGTACTTTATGCCATCAAAATGTTGGTGTTGTAGGAACCCTAGCTCATATTTTCTTGAGGTCTCCAGTAGCAATGTTCTTATGGAAGTATTTTTATGGACCAGCAGAGATTAATATTGATGGAAAACATATTATACAGGTAATAAATGAGTGATGGAGAAGGCAAGGCAACACATGCTTGAAGACATCCTACCAAGGTATTCCAGCCTTGATTGTGTGAAATTTGTGGAAGAAAAGAACTTCTGGAATGTATGGGAAGATTGTCTCTATTTATAGATTGATTTTTCAGGTGTCTAATGACCTCCACAAGTTATTGAAGATGGAAGAATATCCTTCTCAGGGGTGACACCAAACTGGCCAGACTTGCATGAGAAACTACAATAACACATTCCAAGATTGAAGTATACAAGGGTCTTGTGGCAATTACCTTTGGTTGGATGGTTGAAATGCAACACTGATGGTGCATGTAGAGATACAAATGGAAGGGCCTCCTGTGCATTTTGCATTAGAGATGGCATTGGTGATTTAATATATGCTCATGTAAAGGAGATTTTTTAGGCCACAAACAACATTGTTGAAGCTAGAGCCACCCTTGAAGCTCAAAGGTACATAGTTAATTCTCATCTTCCTCCTTGTGTAATTGAGACTGACTCTTTATTTATGAAATGAATCCTTGATGATGTGTGGGAACCCCCTTGGAATATTGTTACATTGGTAGAAGAAATTAACAAATTAAGGGCTAGGTGTGTAGTTGAAATAGCTCATGTACCTAGGAAAGGAAACCAATTAGCGGATCATCTTGCTAATGTGACATGGACAGTAATACTATGGTCCAGGCTCCTTCATTTGATGAACTTGATGTTAAGGGAAGAAAACTCTTGAATAGTGACAAGTTACAAATGCCCTACATTAGGTTGAGAAATGCAAAACCTCAATGATAATGATGTTGAATGGTGTGGAAAAGAAGGTGATGGTGTATGTAGGTGTGGTGATCTGGATATTGATTGAATGGCAGGTTGTAAGGTCTGGAGATGGGAATCATATTGATCTCACTACTCAAATACTTAGGGAGGAGAGTGGAGAGGTGTTTCTCACTAACTTTGTTTACTGTTTTGCAGGTATAAATGAGGGAGCTAGATTTTATGTTTTGGTCAAACCTACTAGGGTGGTATTATGTAACGACCCGGTCGGTCATTTTGATTATTGTAGTGTTACGCCCCACAATATTACGTCGATATTACGTCCTGCAGTATGATATTACGATTATGTTACGCCTTGCAGTATTACGTTACGATGATGTTATGCTTAGCAGTATTATATTACGACGATGTTACACCATGTAGTATTATACGTGAAATTATATTCAGGTAATTGACAACAGTCCAAGGAAAAGATTATTTGAAAATTATAAGGATTATGTTATTTCAAACAAGTGATAAGTAAATTCGTAAAGGTTAGAGGGGAAGCAAGTCAAAGAAAATAAATTTTCATCCAAGTTGGCATATTGGGATAAAATAAGGGCCAAACGATAATACCCGATATTTACGGAGTAGTACCATACAAGGTACCATATGACCATGATAGTAGGATGTATAAAGTGTATTAAAAATAAGTAGAATTTTAAGTAATTTGAGACAATTTTTAATTACGTGGGTAATTGGTTAATTATCGGGTAGCGGAATATTACCTAATTAATTAATTTAATATTTTGGATAATCTTGCCCGCCCACCCCTCCCCCCACGTGGCAGCCCTCCCTTCCAAAACAATGACTCTTAAAGTCATTTAAAAGGTGGCAACCTAATACCTTATATTCAAGACACATTTCAGTATATTAAATTCAAATAAATCAAAGACGGCATTTTCATTCTCAAGACTCCATAATCAGAGAATGAGAACGTTACCCATTTCTTAGAAGTGTCAACTTTTTTATTTGCAAATACTTCAACCAGGTTCTGAATATTTCATTAAGCAACGAATTCTTCAACCAATCCAACAGGAATTGTTAAAGCTTTAGCGACGTAAAATTTTGCGATTCTAAGGGAGTACGGTGCAACCTTTTCCAAAAATATCATACGGATTTTTTCCTACTCCAGGTATGTTAAGGCTAAGCTCCTCCTTCATTTTGCATGATCCCAGTAATTACACAAGTTTGATAATGAGGCATAAAGAAAAATTCATCTCCCAGAATTTACGTATATTTTCCTAATTTTGTAAGTTACAATATTCTCCTTATCAGGACTCTATATTCAATTGAGTATTTCCTTCTTCCAGTTAAGAGAGCAGAGAGTTTATATATACAGTACTACAGTATTTTCATTACCATCAAGCTATAATCGATGGGTAGGCCCCTATTGGGCAACCTCTGATCAGATAGTAAGTTATATACCGAGCCTACTGTGGTCGAGCGCCTATGAGCGAGCCCAGCATGGCCGAGATACAGAGCCTAGTATGGCCGAGCGCCTATGAGCGAGCCTATTATGGCAGAACAGTTATATATATATATATACCGAGCCTTATAAGGTCGGACAACTATTTTACTTACTATATGAGAGAGTTGAGTCAGTATCAGCAGGTAAGTATATCTTCAGATTATCTTTGACTTCCAGTTGCTTTCACTTATTATATTATCAGTTCAGTTTCCGCTTTCAGTATATTGCCTTACATACTCGGTATATTATTTCGTACTGACGTCCCTTTTTTGGGGGCGCTGCATTTCATGCGTGCAGGTTCCGACAGACAGACGGGTAGACCTCCTCATTAATTGTTGCTCGAGTTCAGCTTGATCGGTAAGCTCCATGCCTTTCGGAGTTGCCGGGTCTAGAGCTTTATGTACATCTTGTGTATATATGTATATATGTTGTGAGTAGGTCAGGGAGCTGTTCCGATCACAGTATATCCACCAGTAGAGGCTTGTAGACATGTCCTATCAGTTAGTGCAGTATGTTGGGCTGGTAGACTTTTTATGTATATTTTGTTGGTTTGTCAGCTGTAGTAGTTATGACGGCCTTGTCGGCCCAACTTTATATTGGTATTTAGTCAGTATTCGCAACTGTCTTGCAACGTGGCCCATGGCCAAAGTATGACATTATATGCTCAGAATCCTTCAGTCGTAAGTTGGTACGCAAGGATAGGTGAGGCACCGGGTGCCAGTCTCGCCCCCAAGTTCAGGGCATGACATGTAGTCCCGTTCCCCCATTTATTGCTTATTTTATGTTCGTTTGTTGTTATGTGACTTGCCGGGGTGGTTAGTTTGGTTCAGGGGATGTTTCGGAATGAATTAGGAAACTTAATCCCAAGAGCCTAAGTTGAAGGAGTTGACCGGATGTTGACTTCTATGTGAATGACTCCAGAATGGAGTTTTGATGGTTCTAGTAACTCCGTATGGTGATTTAGGACTTAGGAGTGTGTCCGTATATTAATTTGGAGGTCCTTAGGTCGTTTTGGCTTGAATTGGCGAGAGTTGGAAAGTTGAAGGTTTGGAAAGTTGAGAAGTTTGACCGAGAGTTGACTTTGTTGTTACCATGCTCGGAATTTTTTTCTGAAAGATGGAATAGGTCTGTTGTGTCATTTATGACTTGTGTGCAAAATTTGAGGTCAATCGGAGTTGGTTTGATAGATTTCGACATCGATCGTAGAAGTTGGGAATCCATTAGTTTCAATAGGCTTGAATTGTAGTGTGATTTGTATTTTTGATGTTATATGATGTGATTTAAAGCCTCAACTAAGTTCGTAGGATGTCTTAGGATGGGTTGGTATGTTTAGATGGGGTCCCGAGGGCCGCAGGTGAGATTCAAATTGAATTTTGGCCTTTTAGGACTGCAGATCTGGTGTCTGGTTTAGCTTTCGTCGCGTTCGCAATGAAGGGATCGCATTTGTGTAGTGTTACATTGGGGCAGGAGGATTTTATTCTTTGCGTTCGTGAAGGTCTAGTGAATTTATGCATCGCGATCGCGAGAGTGGACTTGCGTTCGCATAGAAGGATAAGGCTAGTTGGACACCAGGCGTTTAAGCCTTCGCATTCGTGAGAGAGGAGTCGTGTTCACGTAGGTATTGGTTCTGTGGTCTTCGCATCTGCGAGGGAGGTCTCGCGTTCCCGTAAGAGGATATTTGGCAGCAGAGATTTTTGTGCTTCGCGAACACGAGGTAATTTCCGCTTTCACGAAGAAGGGCAACTAGACAGCAGTATATTATTTCAAAATTAAGGGTTTTGTTCCATTTTTCATCTTTTGAGCTAGAGAGCTCAATTTTGGGCGATATTTTAAGAAATTTGCAAGGAGTTGATTGTGGTTAGTGATTCTAACTCTAATTTGATTCTTATACATGAATCCATCATTGTTTTACCATTTAATTAGTGTTTTGGGTTAGAAAAATTGGGGAAATTTGTGGAAACTTAATAAACTATATTTTGAGGATTTGAAAGGTGATTTGTGGTCGGAATTGAATGATTTTTGTATGGTTGGACTCGTTATTAAATGAGTTTTCGGATTCCGTGAATTTTGTCGGGTTCCGAGATGTGAATCCGGGGTTGACTTTTTTACTTTGGTTAAAGAACTTAGCTTTATCGTATGGAATTGATTCCTATAGACTGTATTGATTGTACTAAGTGGTTTGTGGCTAGATTCGAGTCGTTCGAAGGCCCAATTTGCGAGGCAAGGGCTTGTTGGAGTTTTGATTTGCGCAGTTTCAGATAAGTACCACTTCTAAACTCGGTACTAAGAGTATGAATCCCTGAAATACATGTTATGTGGTTGGTGTTGAGGTGACCACATGCTAGGTGATGGGCGTGTGAGCATGTACCGTGGTAATTGTGACTCGCTTGATTCTGTGGAACGGTTTAGTAATCTGATCTTGTTATTCATGTAATTCATTCGTGTTAGAGTAGTTGAGCTGTTATCCATGTTAGAAATCATGCTTAGGTTATATGCTTATTATGTAGGGACCAACTGAGGTCAGTTTTACTGTTGAGTTATTTGCTTAAATTACAATTATGTACTCAGTCACATTCATCATTTGCATATCATATCTCAGTCTTTGTTATTATTTATTGTTACATCATGCTATCATTGTTTTTTGGGCTGATTGATATGAGATTTGTGAGCCCGAGAGACTGGAGAGATTGATGATTGAGTTGGGGCCTTAGGCCGCCTTGTGTGCTGAGTGATTGAGCGTGCTCCGTGAGATTGAGTACTCTGAGAGGGTGAGTACATGAGTTTATTAACTGTGATGCATTACATGTGACATGCATATTTGACATGTAGACATAGAGACGTGACATTTCTCATGTTGGCTATACTTGGCATATTTTATCAGTTTTGAGCTTAAATTGTTGAACTTGAAAGCATGACCATATTTCTGTACAATGCACGAATTGATTAAAGGATTTCTCTGAGTTATTACTGTCATTTCCCTGTTATATCGGTATTGTTACTATCTGGATTTGGACTGTACCTTTCTGATCTCGTCACTACTGTCTGCCCACGGTTAGTCCTGTTACTTATTGAGTAAATCATACTATACTTTGCACTTCGCGTGCAGATCCTGGTACATCTGGACCTGGTGGTTGCTAGACTTGGAGCAGTATTTGCCAGGAGACTATTGAGGTAGCTGTTATGATGCCTGCAGACCTCGACTCTCCTTCCTTTCAGTTTTATTCTGTACTGTTCTATTTTCTAGGCAGTTGTATTAGAAATTTAGACTGTGTTGACACTTAGTAGCTCATGTACTCGGTGACACCCGGATTTTGAGAGATTTTTAGTTGAGTCGCAGTTGTTCTTATAGGCTATTTATGAGATTTTTCACTGTTAAACTTATTACATCATGCTAAACTGCGTTGTTATTTTTTGATTATCGGCCTGCCTAGTACTGCGATAGGTGCCATCACAACATGTTAAGATTTGGGTCGTGACATATTAGCACCTTGGTTGTTCGTTCCCTATAGGTGTAACCATTTCATAGTTCAGCTCAATATTGCATCAACTGGACACTTGAAGAAGCCTCAAACTTGGCAGCTAATGGAATGCCATTGTGACTTCTTGTGCACTCGTGGAGAGTTGTACACTATTTCTTGTCATGATTACTGCTTCTTCACCTCTTTTATGGTTAGAGAATCAAGCTTCAACATTACACATGGAAGCACAATGACTGGAATTTCTCGTATGAAAAAAACACTGCCCAGATTTTACATGCTAGGGCACAGGATTTGTAATGCATTTGCGGGTTGTTTTAATGCATTTTGGAAGAGCTTCCATACACATTTAACTACTACTATACATCTGGAAGGTACATATGCGTGGTTTTCATACATTCATGCAGGGATCATTCACGACTTATTGAAGACAGATCACAAGGTCCACAAGGATGCCTCAAACTGGACAGTGTCCATTGCGCATGATTTGGCAAGCTTGTATATTAGGACAGGAAGTGGTTGTTGGTTTGGACATCAAGATGTGCAATTTGATCGAGTGTTTGGCTTTTGGTATTGCACAGATTCACGCGTGAAGGCTAGCCAATTCTGCAAAGCTTGGTACATAAATTGGGATTATACCATTCATGGCTTAGCTTGGCCAATCTCCATAGTTCATTATCTTACGTTTGATACAGTTCATTGTGTACTACCAAAGTTGACTACTTTGCTCAACTTTTGGCAATAGGATTGATGTATTTTCATGCTTCTCTTTTTCACCGAGACCTCCTGACACATTATATCACTACTAGAAATCCGGTAAAAAGCGACCACAAAAAGCGACCAAAGTTGGTCTCTTATAGGCCTAAAAGCGACCAAAAAGCGACCAAACATGCCTGGTCGTTGTATTGCTGGTCCCTTTAGTTTAGGGACCAAAGTTGGTCTCTATCTGCTTCCCCTTTAGTTAGCGACCAACTTTGGTCGCTAACTTTGAATTATATTTATTTATATTTTATAATTTTTTTTAAATAATAAAATAATTATTAAAATTTTATAACTGGGTCCCAGATTAGCGACCAAAGTTGGTCTCTATCTGCTTCCCCTTTCGTGAGAGACCAACTTTGGTCCCTAATTTTGAATTATATTTATTTATATTTTATAATTTTTTTAAATAATAATATAATTATTAAATTTTTATTAGTGGGTCCCACTTTAGCGACCAAAGTTGGTCGCTAATTTTAGTATTTCTTTGACCAAGCAAGTCTGACCAGTCCGGTCAACATTTTGACCAAATTGGCGACCAACTTTGGTCGCTAATGTATTTAAAATAATTATTTAATTATTTTCTCCAATATAGCGACCAACGTTGGTCGCTTTTCTTGACTGACCAATTTTGGTCGCCAACTTTTGGTCGCTTTTTTTCCAGATTTTTAGTAGTGTATTTTGATATTGTTATTGGTAATAAAAAAATACCACTAAGCGCCCGCCTTTGTGGAATGTTAGCTTTAAAAAAAAACTTAATACTCCTATATCTGAATGGAGTTGATAGTGAAAGACTCCTACAACTGGAAGGAAATTAAAATTACTCGAATTAAATAGTATAATTTTGTTACGCCCCATATTTTCGTACGTGAAAGTATGCCATAAATAAATTGATGGAAGCTCGGAAATGAGATGTTACACCCTGCATTTTCGTATGTTAAAGTGTCGTCGTAAGTTAATCGACGTAAGTTCGGGAATGAGATTATTTTGAGATTATAAGCATTATGCTACTTCAAACAAGAGATGAGTAAATTCATGAAGGTGAGAGGGTAAGCAAATCGAAGAAAATAAATTTCCTCGAAGTTTGACATTTTGGGATAAAATACGGCCCGAGCTAAAATACCCGGTATTTATTGACTAGTGCCCTACAAGGTACCATATGACCATGATAGTAAGGAGTATAAAGTGTATTAAAAGTAAGTAATATTTTAAGTAAATTGAGGTAATTCTTAATTATATGGATAATTGGTTAATTATTGAATTAATGAGGGATTAACAAAGTTGATTAAGGAATTTTGGATAAAGACTCAAGGGCCCCAACGTGGCAGCCCATAAAGTCTTATAATGTGACTCGTAAAGTGCATAAGATAGGTTTCACAATTAAAGGATGATGTGGCTTAGTCTTATAAAGTGTGGGGCCTACACCCACTTATATAAAAGGTCTCTAAAAGTAGCAAAATTAATATGCTTATGACTACATGTAGTAGCGGATGATAATTTGCCTAAAAGCCATTTTCTTTGTTCATCTTGATGTGAGAAATTTAGCTTCTATTTGAATAGTATCTCTAAAAGTACACTATATTTAGTGTACAAGCACGGAAAGGAAAAAGAAGCGCAAATCTGGATTGGTCGAGATGCAATTCTAAGAGAGCACGGTACAATCTTTCTCAAGGATATCATACGGATTTTTTCCTACTCTGATCTTGCCATCACGTGTTTTGTCGCAATTAACGTGTGTTAGCGGGATAGTCAAGAGAATCGACTCAGGTATGTTAAGGCTAAGCTCTTCCTTCATTTTGGCATGATCTCGTAGCTACATGAGTTTGATAACGAGGCATAAAGAGAATTTCGCATTCCTGAACTTATGTACATTATCCTAATCTCATAAATTACAGTATTTTCCCTTATCAGGACTTTATATTCAGTTAAATATTATCTTTTTTCAGTCAAGAGAGCAGAGGGTCTATATATATATATACAGTATTATAGTATTTTCACCACCATCGAGCTATAATCGATGGGCAGGCCCCTATTGGGCAACCTCCGATCATATGGTAAGTAATATACAGAGCCTACTGTGGCTGAGCGCCTATGAGCGAGCCCAGAATGGCCGAGATACATAGCCTAGTATGGCTGAGCGCCTATGAGCGAGCCTACTATGGCGGAGCAGTTACACGTTCCGAGCCTTATAGGGCCGGACATTTGTTTTACTTACCATATTAAGAGAGTTGATTCAGTATCAGCAGTTAAGTATATCTCCAGATCATCTTTGACTCCCAGTTACTTTCAGTTATCGGTTTAGTTTTAGCTTTCAGTTATTTTATTGCCTTACATACTCGGTGCATTCTTCGTACTAACGTCTTTTTGTTGGGGACGCTGCATTCATGCCTGCAGGTATAGACAATCAGCTTGACGAGCCCTCATAATAGACGAGGTTAGCATTCAACGAAGGAACGGTAAGACTCCACCTCATTCGGAGTGCAACCGATTCTATGAGATTTCGTGTCAGAATTTTGCTACAGACTTATGGGTAGGCGGGTACCCTGTCCCATTTGATGTCAAATACTCTTAGAGGCTTTATAGACAGAGGTTCATTTTGTATAGTATAATGTATTCATGTTTTAAGAAAGATGGTTCATTGATACAATGCTTTCCCACTTATAGTTATACATTACCAGTTGTGGCCATGTTGGCCCAGTTACCGATGATAGTACAATAAGAAAGATATGTTACATTGGTACTCGCTTGAGTAAGGCACCGAGTGCCCGTCGTGATCCTTCGATTTGGGTCTTGACAAAAGTGATATCAGAGCAGTTCTGTCCTAGGGAGTCTACAAGCCGTGTCTAGTAGAGTCTTGTTTATGGGTGTGTTGTGCACCAGATTTATAAGCGGGAGGCTACATGGCATTTAGGATTGTCACTCTTTCTTCTTACTCTAGATCGTGTGGTAGAGCTCAGTTGTAAGAACTCAATTTCCTAAACTCTATCTTATTCATAATACAACGATGCCTACACTTAAAAAGGCGGTTGGTAAGGGACTGAATGTGGCTGTGGAAGAATTGAGTCAGAGGAACTCGATTTTGCATTATGCTTATGATGAGTAAATGTAAGGTCTTCAGCAGATCATGTGTGTACTAATACGTGTAAGCTTCTTGCTAAGAAGCCTTAAGGCAAAAATATCTATCCACCCCTATGGTGAAAAGCAATGAGAGAAACAGATGGTATAAGTTTCAACAAGTAAAAGAAGCAAGATGAAGGAGGGCACGAGGCGCCCAGTTAATAAAGATTATCAGTATTTACAATTCATGCAGAGGAATATAAGCCTTTTGAGTTACCTTCAACAATAATAGAGGTATGTACAATTGGCCACACCCATCTCATTTATGCCCTATGGGGGCTAACGAAAGAAGTATAAGAAAAGGACAGATATCAGGATCCAGGTGGGGTTAGAGTGACCCAAAATGGTGGATAGATTGTTTGCGTTTATTGACATTTCCGAATGATATTGCAAATGTGCTAATAGATCTCATCGTGAGACACCCAGATGGTTTACTCAAAAATAGTACAGCTAGATATGAGTACTACAAAGATAGGCACTAGAAGCTTTGAAGGGATAAATATTACCTTAGTATGGCTCCCGTCCCTAGTAGAGAAAGAATGTTAGGCAACCCGAAGAGCCAGCAGATGGAGCAAGGGGAGCTAAAAGCAAAAGAATGTCTTGCTCAAATTTTCAGAATAAAGTGCTAGACATAAATGTTAGCGGGAACTAAGAAGAGAGTTAATGAAGAATTATGAGTAAGATGTGATACATGGATGACAACGGTAGGTCAAAAAGATGACAGTATTACAAAGTCTATAGTCAAGTGAAGGAAAAGACGAGAGGTGACAGGCCTTGAGAAAACAAAAGAGTATAGGCCATAAAGTCATATCCTCATTTCGAGAATTAAGTTTGTGACTCCAACGCAACTACCAGAAGGAAAAGTTAGACCCAGAGTAATAGAAATAAGTATGGGCTGGTGAACAAGATAAACTAAACATAAATTAGGGACTGAGTGAGTTGATAATGGTCTACATCATGAGAATTTCATATTTCGTTCCAACGATAACAGAATGAACAACAGAAGAAGATTCATGAGAAATTCAGAGAATGGTCATTTAGGAAGATGCTCCCTAAAGCAAGCAATGTGAGCAAAGTTAAGCTTAAGGGACTGAATGTGCCAGTTACACTAAGTGTCACCCTCGCGAGTAAGGAAATTTGTTATCCTTGGTGCAGAAGGATTACCACAAGGCGAGTAAGGATCATTAGTGATGTCAGAAGACACCAAGATGAAAAGGTAAAACATCTATTGTTAGATCATCGTAGCAGTAGATCTTAATATTCCCCTAAAGGGGGGGGGGGGGGGATATGGAGTGATGTGGCATTAAGTCAGAACTAAGTGGTTCTAGTAATTATGGAATAGTAAAGGAAGAATGCGATAAAAATGAGAAAGGGATGATATTGCACTTATTCAAAGCCTACAGATATGCCACGATTCCAGAATATTATGCAAACACGGCATCAAGGAGAGGAAGTAAGGGTTCCTGCCTGAGATGTTATTGATAAATAAGGAGCCAGTAGGAGACGTAAGTTAAGACAAAGGAAGTAACCCAAGAAAGATTACGCAGAATATTGCTATGAGAATGGGCCAACGAGTAGTTAGTAGTTGATTCAGAAGAGCCTAGTTATGGCTAGACAAGAGGATACAGACAAATCAACAGATCGTGCAAGATAAACATAGTAAAACCAAATATAGTGAATTCAGCCTCGTAGTAATGTCATTGTAATACTTCAGATATATTCAGATAGGAGTTGGGTATTTAAAGGTACCCTATGAGTATTAGGGAATAAAAGAGAGTGTCACTGGGAAGACAGTCAAAATATCAGTTCAGAAGCAACCCTACAAGCACAGGGGTGTGGAGGTAAGTAACTACGGATTATTATAGGCAAGGAAGGACATCAAAAATTCCGTCGGATATGATATAATAAGCTCGCAACTTTACAAGAGTCAGAAGGTCCTCCCTAAGTACTACAATGAAAGACTAGCTGAAGAAATAAGCAAGAAGGCTTCAACTTAAACATGGTAACTTGAAGGAGAAATGGTCATGTAAAAACAGTCTCACAACAACATTGTACGCACTTCATGAGAAAGTGGCACCTACCGTGGCTACTGAACGGGAAGAAAAATCAAAAGTAATATTCGAGATCATATGAAGTTGCACGAAAACTCCGGCATGCGTGGGAACTAAGATAAGCTAAGTATGTACGCAACAAGAGGGAAGAAAGACCAAGAAAAGTAAATGCTTACATTTAAAGAAAGCCGAGAAGGAACGAAAGGAATTATTCGATCAATGATCTAGGGTAGTTACGTTATGAATGCACTCAAGATTTTGGAGTATTATCCATGCAGCATATATGTTGAAAATCATACGGCCGTAAAAGACACCGGTATAAGTTAAAAGAATGAATTGAGTCCAAGTCATAGACAAAAGATTGAATTGTTAGAAGATTGTATCATGGATATTCCATAGCATCCATGAAAGGCTAAAGTAATACCATAAGCCTTAGATCAGAAGACAGCTTAAGCCTACATAAAGGTTGATCAGAGGGAAGAGGAAACTAAAGAATTACATCAACTAAGTAAATCAGGAGTTTGATTATAGGACCCAGAAAATTATAGAAATTATGGTTGATAACGTGGCATAATCACTCTTAATATTAGAGGTACAGGAGAGATAGTACAACAGCCATATTCTATAACGGCTCTACGATAAAGCTAATTAGAAAAGTACCAGCCTCATAAGAAGTCAGTATAAAGCTCCCACCGGATTGTGTATGCACCAAAGGTGCAAGTATTATAATAGAGCTTCAAGTCGTGGATGTGAATTATACCTATGTGGAAGGGAGGTCATGAAAGAGATAGAAGATGTTATGCGAGATTTTAAGGTAAGTATGGTAAAGGTGAACAACGTACGAGATACTCAGATGCAGAAGGTTGTGAATAGTCCATACGTTAGATAGAAGTCTAGAAGCGCTGGGATTCAGTATCCAGGAGTGATAGCGGCGTCGTTAGTGGCATATCTTCAAGCCTATGGTTTCTAGGTGCTGAGAGATATAGTTAAGAGAGTAAAGTAGAGTTAGAGATGATGTGATGTCTCGCTTGATGTTCCAGAATAACACAAGGAAATCTATGGTGCAAGCAAGTTGAAGGAAGGTTGCGAGTAGTATAAACGGATATGTGTATGTTGCAAGCTAAAGTATGGTAGAGCGACAAGGTTTTAGGAAGACAGGAGTAAGAATAATATATGGCGAGTGAGAAGGTGACGAAAATGGATAAAGTCATCGGGATTAAGCTCATGACAACAAGAAGAGCTGATGGTTTCTCTAAGTTATACAAAGCTCAGTATAGCCCGAATGAACTCAAATGAGTCTAAGACTAATAGCATTTAGAAGAGATGGAATGATGCCCTGGTAGTAGAATGAGGGTATAATTGTGATAGATAAAAGATGACGTTTGGGCCTGCGATTGAGTAATATTTTCATGAATTATACATGATTAACATACCCACGTAAGGTAAATCACATTGGGATGCTATGAAATACGATTATGGAAGTATAGTATCGTAACACCCCTCGGTGGATTAGGAAAATCACTTCAAATGTTCCACGATGCAACGTAAGCCCTAGTGATTACGCAAGAAGTTTCAAGTTATCAGTGGTAAATTGTAGATCAATATTGAGGTGAATCAACAATGAATGGACAAAAGTCACAAAGTATAAGATGAGATTAGGCCGTCATTTTTAAGATGAAGAGTAATAAAGAAGCATTAAAGGACTTAGATTTATACATATAGGATAAGCAACGAGAATAACCTAGAGTTTGGTGGCAGACCTCAGTAAGTATAGTATGACCTACCTAGGTGCAATAAAGTCATACGGATGGATAAACGGATCTACGAAATAAGGTATAGCAATATTCATGAGTTCAACAAAGTACCGAGCGAAGAACTTCGGTATACCCATAGATGCCCAGTGGGACATCTTATCAAGCTCTATATATGTTTACAAAGTGAGGCCTAGAGATTGGTTGAAGGCTGGAGGAGAAAGGAGAGAAGAGTCGCATAGGCGCACTTACAAAGTCAGAATTGTACGGGCTGCATGATAAAAGGTAGCAACAGTTACGAGATTGGAAGGATTCCGACCACAAGTCGTGGTGTGAAAGAGGCCTAAAGGGGGGGATGCCCTGTCCTTTGGAATTATTCATAGAATATTTGCCTAGGTAGCAAGGAGTGTACTAAAGTATTCGAAAGCCATAAGTTATGAAAATGATAAGTGCATTAGTCAACATTCGAGGATGAATGTTCCAAAGGGGGGAATGATGTTACATCCCATATTTTCGTACGTGAAAGTACGCGACAAATAAATTGATGGAAGCTTGGAAATGAGATGTTACATCCCGCATTTTTGTATGTTTAAGTTTCGTCGTAAGTTAATCGACGTATTTTCGGGAATGAGATTATTTTGAGATTATAAGCATTATGCTACTTCAAACAAGAGATGAGTAAATTCGTGAAGGAGAGAGGGTAAGCAAATCGAAGAAAATGAATTTCCTCGAAGTTTGACATTTTGGGATAAAATACGGCCCGAGCTAAAATACCCGGTATTTATGGACTAGTGTCATACAAGGTACCATATGACCATGATAGTAAGGTGTATAAAGGGTGTTAAAAGAAAATAGCATTTTAAGTAAGTTGAGGTAATTCTTAATTATGTGGATAATTGGTTAATTATTGGATTAGCGGGGGATTAACAAAGTAGATTAAGGAATTTTGGATAAAGACTCAAGGGCCCAACGGGGCAGCCCATAAAGTCTTATAATGTGACTCTTAAAGTGCATAACATAGGTTTCACAATTAAAGGATGATGTGGCTTAGTCTTATAAAGTGTGGGGCCTACACCCACTTATATAAAAGGTCTCTAAAAGTAGCAAAATTAATATGATTATGACTACATGTAGTAGCGGATGATAATTTGCCTAAAAGCCATTTTCTTTGTTCATCTTGATGTGAGAAATTTAGCTTCTATTTGATTAGTATCTCTAAAAGTACACTATGTTGAGTGTACAAGCACGAAAAGGAAAAAGAAGCGCAAATCTTGATTGGTCGAGATGCAATTCTAGGAGAGCACGGTACGATCTTTCTCAAGGATATCATACGGATTTTTTCCTACTCTGATCTTGCCATCACGTGTTTTGTCGCAATTAACGTGTGTTAGCGGGATAGTCAAGAGAATCGACTCAGGTATGTTAAGGCTAAGCTCTTCCTTCATTTTGGCATGATCTCGTAGCTACATGAGTTTGATAACGAGGCATAAAGAGAATTTCGCATTCCTGAACTTATGTACATTATCCTATTCTCATAAATTACAGTATTTTCCCTTATCAGGACTTTATATTCAGTTAAATATTATCTTCTTTCAGTCAAGAGAGCAGAGGGTCTATATATATATATATATATATATATATATATATATATATATATATATANAGCAGAGGGTCTATATATATATATACAGTATTATAGTATTTTCACCACCATCGAGCTATAATCGATGGGCAGGCCCCTATTGGGCAACCTCCGATCAGATGGTAAGTAATATACCGAGCCTACTGTGGCTGAGCGCCTATGAGCGAGCCCAGAATGACCGAGATACATAGCCTAGTATGGCCGAGTGCCTATGAGCGAGCCTACTACGGCGGAGCATTTACACGTTTCGAGCCTTATAGGGCCGGACGTTTATTTTACTTACCATATTAAGAGAGTTGATTCAGTATCAGCAGTTAAGTATATCTCCAGATCATCTTTGCCTCCCAGTTACTTTCAGTTATCGGTTTAGTTTTAGCTTTCAGTTATTTTATTTCCTTTCATACTCGGTGCATTCTTCGTACTGAAGTCCTTTTGTTGTGGATGCTGCATTCTTGCCTGCAGGTATGAACAATCAGCTTGACGAGCCCTCATAGCAGACGAGGTTAGCATTCAGCAAAGGATCGATAAGACTCCACCTCATTCGGAGTGCAGCTGAGTCTACGAGATTTCGTGTCAGAATTTTACTACAGACTTATGGGTAGGCCGGTACCCTGTTCCATTTGATGTCAAATACTCTTAGAGGCTTTGTACACAGAGGTTCATTTTGTACAGTATGTCAGAGGCCTTGACGGCCCATATGTATTCATGTTTTAAGAAAGATGGTTCACTGTTATGGTGCTTTCCCACTTATAGTTATACATTACAAGTTGTGGCCATGTTGGCCCAGTTACCAATGATAGTACGATAAGAAAGATACGTTACATTGGTACTTGATTGAGTATAGCATCAGATGCCCGTCGTGACCTTTCGGTTTGGGTCGTGACAAATTTTTCATATCAAAGTCTTAAATATTAGGGAAAAATTAAATGACTATTCGTAAATATTAGGAAAAATTAAAATTTTATTCCTACAAATTAGAAAAATAACCTAAATTACTATTTTGTCTAGTGTCAAATTTATGTTTAATATTAGAAAAAAATTAACTGACTATTCATAAATATTAGAAAAAATTAAGTAACGATTCTACAAATTAGGAAAATAACCTAAATATTATTTTGTCTAGTGTGAAATTTCCTTTTTAAAGAATAAAAAAGACGAATGATATTCGCTAAAAGCGTTCGTGCTTTTAATACAGTATAGATATAGATAGATATAAATAGATATAGATTAAAGGTGTCGTTTTCGCTATTATTGATAGCATGGTGATCTCTTTCTTCATTACACAATGACTGTGGCAACGAAATGGAGCCTCTTCGTTGAGATTCCATCTTCGTAAGTAAGACTTTGGACTACTAAGAAAAAGCCTCAAAGACGCGATGAAAGCATGATTAATAAAATGGGACTTCTACTTACTCCTGTCGACTAGGAACACCAATTTAATGGGACTTAAACAAATAAAATAGATAAAAAGTATAGCAGATGAGTTCTTGGAGTGGATTAAAAAAATAATTTAAATGGGTGTTAAGAAACTTAGCTCAAAGTAATAATATAAAACAAGAAAATAGACAAGAATGTAGGGAGCAAGAGAGAAGAGATTCTTATTTCTTCCATGTATTCAAGTGTGTACAATGTGATGCCCAAACCCTCTATTTATAGGATGATATAGGTAATACAAAGGGATGCCATGAACATGGTATTAACTATTGAGAACATGAGAGAAGATCATGGAGGTGTGGGAGTTACATCCATAATGGTAAGAAGTAGTGGGAGGTTAATGGAGAAGAGTAGTGGGTGTTACTCCCTTAGGAGTTATGGACATCCACCATAATCAAGTATTTCATAACACTTCCCCTTGGATGTCCAAAGATAATGTGCCTCGTTAAAACCATACTAGGAAAAAACCCTGTGGGAAAAAATCCTAGTGAAGGAAAAAGAGTACACATTTCTTGTAATACGCATTACTTGCTGCCTCATTAAAAACCTTGCCAGGAAAACTCAATGGGATAAAACCTTAGCTAAGGGAAAAAGAGTACAACACGTATTTGCCTCCCCCTAATGAAAATATCTCGTTATTTCTCGGAGACGACGAATTCCAAGCTTGTATAACAACTTCTCTAATATTGAGATCGGCAATGCCTTGGTGAATTATTCCGCCAAATTATCACTTGAACGAATTTCTTGAACATCTATTTCATCATTCTGTTGAAGATCATATCTGCAAAGAAACTTTGGCTAAATGTGCTTTATTTTGTCTTCTTCAATATATCGTTCTTTCAATTGAGCTATGCAAGCAACATCATCTTCAATATTATTGGTTCTCTTCAGAAAAAAAAACCACACGTCTCATTCGTGTTGAGTCACTTAATTTATAAGCTCTTAGTATCTTGGTATAAAGAACGAACTTCATGTAATGCCCTGCATTTGCATAACCAACAAAACTTTGGCAATATTTGTTAGAATAAGCAAATCTATATCATATTTCAGTATATCCACATAGGAGTAAAACTATACTTGCTAGCATATTGTTATACTCATAGGTCTAGCAAGATACATTAGTGCACCAATTGCATTAGACACAAAAACAAATCATGTACGTTATGATTGCTCTAATTCACATAAGAATTTGCTGAAACTTTATTTGATAAATTTCTTGGAAACCTGAATATGCTTCAGAATAATGTAATCCTTCAAGGATTTTCTTTATACGCGTATCAAGCTTTTCATGTATTGCCAAATTAAAACCTGAAAAGGATTTCATCCACCATAGGAGAACATATCTCCATATAACTAATGCCGGAATATTTACGAAAAATCTTGTGCTACAAGTCGTCTTTATGTCTATCGACTTGATTTTTCATTTTATTTTCAGGTGTTGGGACTATCCGTCCAACTTCACATTTTTTAAGTAAAGTCAATTTCATTGCATATTTTTCATTTGGCCAATCATTTATCTATCCAAAATTCCATGACAGATTTGAGCTCATGATCCTCGTCAATATTAATAATATTGAGCGCTACATTATATCAACAATATCGTGGATCGGTTCCATCATCACACAATAAAGACATAACTTATCGAGATCTCATTATTTTCAGGTAACTGAGCCTCTTCCATGAGGTCTTATAGAGTGTTATGTCGCGGTGCTCTTCTAGAGCACTTGCCTCTTTATAATGACCATCTTGATCATTTGCTCCACTCCTTCTTGAAGGAGTTTTATCTTTGTAACCAATGTGTCATAGACTCTGTCATCATAGACTTTATTTTAGTTGGAGCATTAGCAGCTGAAATATGACATTTAGTTTTGGGTCAGCATATGCCCCTGGCAATATTTTGTAAATGAATTGTCACTTGAACTTCAAGTTCACATTTTCTTGTACGAGGATCTAGATGTACTCATAATAATTTATTTCACGTATCACTTTTTCAGCTGCCCATTTTCTCTCCCTAATGTTGGGATCACCAACATATTTTCCAACCTTCTTTGGGAACCCATCTTTGTGCATTGTGGTGGGATAATTAAATCATATCGCACATCCATATTTCTAGATGGAAGTTATTTGGTTCCTGACCCTGAACCAATTGTGACATGGAGAATTTTTCATAACTTGTTGGCTAGATGCGCAAGTGCTGTTGTATATTAAATAATATACGTCATACCAAATTTCTATTTGGGAGTTTTGTTCTCAGGAGGCATACAACTTCTGCTAAACCAACTTAGATTTAAACCAGCATTATCAAGATAAATCATCATAATTTATATTCTGGAACTGTGCTCTAGTAATTTGAACAATCAACCTTACAAAATCCAAATTGCAAGTTGATAACAAATGCATATGTGACCATACAATAGATGCATCTATTGAAATTATATAATAGTAAACGGTCCACACGGCAGGTGACTGGGCCCATATATACATACATACATACATACATAATATATTATATATATATATATATATATATATATATATATATATATATATATATATATATATATATATATATATATATCAACTTTTATACATTCCAAAATCAGGGAATACAGCTGGTATAGTAATCAATTTATGATGAGAACAAGTCGTATATGAGAATTCTCTAAGAATCTCCTAATTATTCAATATATGCCAATGTGAATTCTCAATCATTTTTCGCATCATAATTGAACCGGGATGGCCAACCGGTCGTGCCAACTAATATTTATTATAGTAAATATTTAATTTACTATGGCATGTGATTCCATCATCATGCTTATACATCTATAGTAAAAATAGAAGAAAAGTCGGGTACCTTTCATATTTACCCGATATGATTATAGTAATAAGAAGACATTCAATCTTCCTTTAATTTATAGTCTCAACATGCCAACCATTTTGGCTAATATATTTGAAACTCAAAAATTCCTTTTGAGACTTACTATAATATCAATATCATGGACAATTTTATTTATCCAGGGAATAATAAACTAGTTCTTCCGGAGTTCTTAATTTTGATTTTGTACTAAGGGATCTTTTGTCACACCATCCATATGGTGAATGTATCATTCACGGAGAAAATTATAGCATAATAATTGTCATGGTCAAAATCATCATAAGCAAAATCATTTCTTGCTTTAATTTTGCCTTTAATAACTTTTTGTAAGGCATGGCAAAATATTTTTGGCGTACCACATGTACGCGACCAATGACATATTCATGTAACCACACAGTAATGTTCATTATCTTTCTTTCTCTCAAACCTCCCGTAGAGGTGAGTTGTAATATTTATCCAACCATGCATAAGCATATTCTTATGTAGAATTTGTATCACATATATATTTTCACATTCACTTTTAGGAATGAGTCTGCATTTAAAATTCTTATCACAAGTCGCATCATTTTAAAAAAATGGACTATAATCGTCCGAACGTGCCTCATATTTACGGACCATATTGATACACATTTCCTTCACTTTTCAAGTTTATTTTGAGAATCCTTATTGTTCTCCTTTTTATAATTACCATAATGATGACTATTATTGTTTTGATCTTTGGCACGCCCACGTTCATTGGTCAATCACTTGTCTTCATTTAGACTAATTATATATCGCTATCACATTCACTTCAAGAATGGAGCAAATTAAGTGGGACAAGCTTTATTCTTTTTCATGAAAAATATATTATTTTTCTTTAGTCATCATTATATCATCAATATAGTGCATTGGGACTCAAACCCAATGCCTTACCCAAATAAAGGCGTGTAAGACTATAATGCATTGGGATCAAACCCAACTCTTATCATCATGTGCATCAGAACTTGAATTCGATGTCTTACCTCAAGCCTTTAAAAATACTGCACATTTATAATGATTACATGCATAAAATCGATTAGTACTCTAGTGGTATCATATTTTCAGGTTCATATGAACTAATAGTATAAAAATACTTATTCTACACTACATAACTAATATATGTGGTATCGGTTAAAAATTGGTCACTGATATCTCTATAACTCAACGCAAATATCATGTCCTTTGATTTGAATAAAACAAATTAAGTGGCACACAAATATGATATAAAGATATCATAATAACTTGACAAAATTCTTAAATTAGATAGTCCAAAAGATGTCTAAACCGTCAATATGTCCAGTTAGTGTATGGTATACATCATGAAATTATACATGTTAATTAGTATGTCACGACCCCAACCCCGGTCGTGATGGCGCCCAACACACTACTAGGAAAGTCCGACCAATTTAACAACCTTAGCCATTTTTTATACAGTTCATTATTTAATTAACATGGATAAATTACTAAGTCATAATGCTGGAAATCTGAAATGGAGTTAAAACATGTGGAATCCCAAATAACAATACTACTACACAGCCCGAAGAATCCGGTGTCACAAGTCTGAGCCTCTAATACATAAGTATCAACCTACTACATATCGTTCTAAAGAAATGCGGAAATGAAGCAATAAGATAGAAGGGAAGATCAGGACTACGGACGTCATGCATCTACCTCGATACTCCCGGATATGAACTGCTCGGCAGAAAAGTCCTCACTCAGCCTCAGATGCACCTGGATCTGCACTCAAGGTGCAGGGAGTAATGTGAGTACTCCGACCCAGTGAGTAATAAACATAAATAAAGGCTGAGAATAAGAAATCCTGAATAGGCACAATGTAAGCTATAATGCAGCAATTTAAACCAAGTAGTATAAAGTCAGTAAACCAATGAAACCAATTATGGAAATACTGCAACAGATAAGTAAATAAATGACAGTCAATATGAAATGCAGCACATAGTACGGTACTCTCTAGTACCCGCTGCGACGTGCAGCCCGCTCCATTTATTTATCGTCGACGGCGCTCACTGGGGGTGTGCAGACTCCGGGAGGAGCCCCTTACGGTCCAAGCGCAATATCTAGCCATCTCGTGGCATCAGCTAGGCCCTCGTCCTCATATCAATATCAATATAATACTGCTGCGGCACGCAGCGCGATCCCATACTCAGTCCAGAATCACATAAGCCTCTCGGGAAATAGTAAAATAATAGTTCTCTGCCCAAAACATTGTTAGAAATGTCATTTAAGTTTCAAATCTGAGAAAAAGTGACTGAGTGTGCAAAACAGTATTACTCACCTCAAGCCGGCCAAACTCTAGCTCGCTATGCCCTTGCCTCTCAAATCGGCCTCCTCGCGCGTCGAATCTGACCAAAACCACAACGAATATGTCACAACATGCTAAAGGAACAATACCCAATCGAAAACAATCGAAAAATATTAAAGACCAAAATCATGCGCAGCCACCTAAACTTGTTCGGATTTTCCTCTTGGATACTTTATCTAAGACTTGTTCCTATTAAACACTTATATTATTCAAAATTTATACCTATTAGACACTTTTTGCTGACATGGCTTGGTGTGTGTGATACACCTCCACTTAGAGCGTGAGATGTACTTTTTTTAAGCTTTTTTTTAAATCTCTTTCTTCTTCATTCTTTTAGTTTATTTTTAAATCTCTTTCTTCTTCATTCTTCCTTTGCCGTAACTTCTGCTCCCATCACCACCATTGGCGCCATCGCCGACACTGCTGCCGCCGCCATCCACCTTTCTCTTCTTTCTTCAGTCACCTCATCTCCTCCACCATCGCAGTTGTTTTAACTTAGGATCTGCCATTATCGCTGCCACCAAGCAGTTTTTTCCTCATTTTTCGAACCAGCACCACCCCCTTCTGCCATCATCGTCATCGACGCTGCCACCAATCCATTTATCACTTTTTTCATCTTTCTTGGATATGAAAACGACCACCACCATCTCCTCCTTTCACTTTGATACTGACAATCACCACCACTTTGCTCGCCGGAAAAAATGGTGATCACCACTGCCGCCACTCTTTTTCTATTCCCATTCTTCTCTTTTCCAAAAAATACTAGATCAAAAACTAAAAATATCAGATCTAAAACTACAAATGAATTAGTACTAAAAATCAAAAAAAATGTGGTTAGAGATGGTGACTGATGGATTTAGCAAAAGATAGGAAATGGGTTAAGGTGGATTCGGTGGGGTTTAGAATTAGTTTTTTTCTTCCTTAAAAATTGGTTTTCTTTTTTTCCCTCATAATTCATTTTGTTAATTATTAGTTTGGACTCAAATGCCAAATGTCATCAGTTAATTCGTCAGTTTGCCACATCATTGGCGAGTGTATTACACTCTCTTTATTTTTTTGCTGGTTATCAAAAAAGTGTCTAATGGGTACAAAATTTGAATAATATAAGTGTTCAATAGGAACAAGTCTTAGATAAAGTAGCCAAGAGGAAAATTCGGACAAGTTTAGGTGGTTGCGTATGATTTTGGCCAATATTAAAAATCCCGAAATTGACAAAACCCGAGCCCCGGGCCCACTTCTCGAAACTTAGAAATTTTCACATCAACGGGTTCCTTATCTCGCCACGAGTCTATACATATCAAGAACTCTCAAATTCGAGCTCAAATGGCCCTTCAAATCCCAATTTAAAATTTCAAAAATTCAAGCCCTAGTTCTCCCCATTTTAGCCAAGTTTCCATGAATTTCAAGGTTAATTTCGCATAATAATCACGTTTTTTAGATCATTGGACTCACCTCCAATCAATCCCAGTCGAAACCCTCTTCAATTTCTCCCAAAAAGCTCTTAAAGCGACCAACAATGGAGGAAAATATGACTTAGCTCGCGGAGGAAATGTTATTAAAAACCCTTCTGCCAGCCGACACTTTACTCTATGCGAACGCGAGGGCCCACTCGCGTTCGCGATGAACAAACTTTTCCACTGGCCAATTTACCCTTCACGAACGCGGTGTCCAACACGCGAAAGCGAAGCCCTGGGTCCCTAAACCTACGGGAACGCGTCACTCAACCGCGAACGCGAAGAACAACTCACCACTGGACCCCAATCCTTATAAGCGAACGCGTAGCTCCTCATGCGAACACGATGCAATAACTCCTAACCTAGGCCTCAAACGCGAACGCGAAGGCCTAAACCCTGGCCCTCAAATTCCTTCTACGCGTTCGCGACTCACCCTGAACGCGACGGGTTAAATCTCTACAGCACAGAACTGAAAAACCTGCAACTCCCAAGTGCAAAAGTTGGTCCGTTTGACCATCCGAAACTCACCCGAGGCCCCTGGGACCTCAACCAAAAGCACCAACACATCCTAAAACATCACCCAAACTTGTTCCAATCCTCAAAACACCTCAAACAACACCAAAACCATCAATTTACATCGGATTCAAGCCTAAGTTCTTCTAAAACTTCCGAAACACGCATTTGATCAAAAACCCAACCAAAACACCTCCGAATGACCTGAAATTTTGCACACACATCCCAAATGACCTAACGAAGCTACAACAACTCTCGGAATTCCATTCCGACCCTCGGATCAAAATCTCACCTATCAACCGGAAATCGCCAAAATACTAACTTCGCCAATTCAAGCCTAATTCTACACCGAACCTCCAAAATCACTTCCGATCACACTCCTAAGTCATAAATCATCCCCCGAAGCTAACCGAATCATCGGAATCCATATCCGAGCCCTCTAACTCATAAGTCAACATCCGGTTGACTTTTCCAAAACAAGCCTTCCTTAAAGAGACTAAGTGTCTCATTTCCTTCTAAAATCAATCCAAATCAACTCGTTCACACAAGACACTGATAATGAAGCATAAAGAAGCAGAAAATGGAGAAAATGGAGCGGTAACTCACGTGACGACGGGTCGGGTCGTCACATCCTCCCCAACTTAATTAAACGCTCGTCCTCGAGCGAGTTAAGAAACATACCTGAAGCCTCAAATAGGTGGGGGTATCTGCTCCGCATCTCCCGCTCGGTGTCCCAGGTAGCCTCCTCCACGAGCCGACCTCTCCACTGCACTTTCACCGAAGCAACACCCTTTGACCTCAACTTCTGAACCTGACGATCCAAAATGGCTGCTGGCTCTACATCATATGTCAAATCACCCTCCAGCTTAACCGTACTTAAATCCAGGACATGGGACGGGTCCTCAATATACTTCCGAAGCATAGAAACATGGAAAACTGGATGCACGCTCGACAAGCTGGGTGGCAAGGCAAGCTCATAAGCCACCTCCCTAATCCTCCTGAGTACCTCAAAGGGCCCAATAAATCGCGGACTCAACTTTCCTCTCTTTCCGAATCTCATAACACCCTTCGTGGGCGAAACCTTCAACAGGACCTTCTCACCAACCATGTAGGATACGTCCCGAACTTTCCGGTCCGCATAGCTCTTCTACCTCGACTGCACCGTACAAAGTCTTTCCTGAATTACATTCACTTTATCCAAAGCATCCTGAACCAAATCTGTCCCCAATAGCCTAGCCTCGCCGGGCTCGAACCAACCAACTGGAGACCTACACCGTCCCCCATACAAAGCCTCATACGGTGCCATCTAAATGCTGGACTGATAGCTGTTGTTGTAGGCACGTAACATATCCTCCAATATTTGAATGGTGCGCTCGGACTGCCCGTCCGCCTGAGGGTGAAAGGCTATGCTCAACTGCACCTGAGTACCCAACTCTCGCTGAACCGCCTGCCAAAACTGAGAGGTAAACTGAGTGCCCCGATCTGATATGATGGAAAATGGGACACCATGCAACCGAACAATCTCTCGAATATAAATCTCTGCCAGCTGCTCTGAAGAATAGGTAGTACAAACCGGAATGAAGTGCCCAGACTTGGTCAGCCTATCTACAATCACCCAAATAACATCAAATTTCTTCAAAGTCCGAGGGAGTCCGGTAACAAAATCCATAGTGATCCTCTCCCACTTCCACTCAGGAATAACCATCTGCTGATGTAAGCCACACGGTCTCTGATGCTCATATTTCACCTGCTGACAATTAAGACACCGGGCTACATACTCCACAATATCTCTCTTCATCCTCCGCCACTAATAGTGCTGTCTAAGATCCTGATACATCTTCGCGGCATCGGGATGAATGGAATACCGCGAGCTATGGGCCTCCTCCAATATCAACTCCCGAAGCCCATCCACATTGGGCACGCAAATCTAGCCCTGCATCCTCAACACACCATCATCACCAAAGGTCACGTCTCTGGCATCATCATGCCTCACCCTGTCCTTGAGGACAAGCAAATGCGGATCATCATACTGGCACTCTTTGATGCGGTCATACAAGGAAGACCGAGAAACCACACAAGCCAACACCCGACTGGGCTCTAAAATATCTAGTCTCACAAATCGGTTGGCCAAGGCCTGAACATCAACTGCAAATGGCCTCTCCTCAACTAGAATGTATGCCAAGCTCCCCATACTCGCCGACTTTCGGCTCAAAGCATCGGCCACTACATTGGCCTTCCCCGGGTGATACAGAATAGTGATATCATAATCCTTAAGTAACTCTAGCCACCTCCGCTGCCTCAAATTAAGATCCTTTTGCTTGAACAAATGCTGAAGACTGCGATGATCAGTGAATACCTCACAAGATACGCCATACAAGTAATGCCTCCAAATCTTCAACGCATGAACTATAGCAGCTAGCTTCAAATCGTGAACGGGGTAGTTCTGCTCATGGGGCTTCAACTGACGAGAAGCATAAGCAATAACTCTACCCTCCTGCATCAAAACACAACCAATCCCAACTCGCGAAGCATTGCAATATACCGTATAAGAACCTGAAGCTGATGGCAAAACCAATACTGGAGCTGTGGTCAAAGCCGTCTTGAGCTTCTGAAAGCTCTCCT